>NC_054709.1:10012581-10052581 GCF_016097555.1 Gigantopelta aegis | reverse complement strand
TGTATTGTGTGTATAGGTATGTGTAGGTGTCGCAGTATATGAGTATGTGCATGTGTATGCGCATGTACATCTTTTTATGTTAGGTCAGGTCAGGTCAGGTCAGAGAGTTTAACGTGCACATTCAGAGCAATCTGTTGTAGCGCACGCCTGTTCTGGGCGCAGGTGTCGGCCTCAGCCGGTTCCATCGTCCAGGACAATTTGTGTGTGTGTGTGTGTGTGTGTGTGTGTGTGTGTGTGTGTTTATATACGTACACGTGTGCGTGTGTGTTTATATACGTACACGTCGTGTATTACATACATTGATCCATCCATCCATCCATATATCCACATATACATACATCCATCCATCCATCCATCCATCCATCCATCCATCCATCCATACGTCCATACATACATACATCCATACAGACATAAACGGGATCGACCGCGTAGCGACTGAGTTAAAGAGCATCCTTTTTATGGATGTCTCAATAGCTCAGAACATATCGTGGCAAGTCTGCAAGTTGCAGACGATTTGGTGCCATAGGTTCGAGTCCCAGCAACGGCATGGTACAATTTGTGAGGCCAAAAAGGATTGAAATATCCCCTGCGCCAATGCGTTAATATCTAAGTATGTAATAGTGAAACCCGACATACTATATATATGTTTAATATATAGACACACGCACGCACGCACGCACGCAGGCACGCACGCACGCACACACACACACACATACACATGTACATACAAGAATGTTTCGGTTCGCAGCTCCCACCCAGAGCAAGTTTTAACAACTCAATGGGTAGGTGTATGACCACTACAACCTCTTCTCTCTCACTAACCACTAACAACTAACTCTCTGTCCTGGACAGACATCCTAGATAGCTGAGGAGTGTGCCCAGGACGGCATGCTTCAACTGGATATAAGCACGAAAATAAGTTGAAATAACTGCATTCGGAAACATGTAGCGGATTTCCTCTGATGAATGAATGAATGAATGAATGTTTAACGACACCACAGCATGAAAAATACATCGGCTATTGGGTGTCAAACGATGGTAATGCAAACAAATAAAGTGATGATCAACATCAATATAAAAATTCAAGATTTAAATAAAAGCAGTGTAAAGAACTGTGCAAAAATACAAATATCACAGATAGATACTGACTTTTACTCAAAATTTCACTTGTATCTCGAAGAAAACAAGGGGATTTGTGCTGTATTGGCCATTCTCAAAGAGAATGTTACACCCCTGCACCACGGTGAGGTTACAGCACGCGCAGGGGTTCCTCTAATGTAGCCAGTAGCCGATGATTAATTACTCAATGTGCTCTAGTGGTGTCGTTAAACAAAACAAAGTTGGAATGAATGAATGACAGGCCTCTGAAAATTACGAGAAATCTTATTTTGCGTAACCTATTTTTTGTTCGCGCAAAATTTGGAGCACCATTTACTTGGATATAACGGGTGACGCAGAAAGGGAATGGGTTACCTGGGTTTATTTCTGCGTAACCGATAAATTGGTCGCGCAGATTTTCAATTCTCAGAGACCTGAATAAATGAATAAAGAACATTGTGTTCTTTTTGGCACCATTCCTGATGTCTAATACTACATTACAAAACTGAAATGCTGTCTTTCTATATTCAACACCCAGTGTTTAGCCATTAAAGGCATACTGTCACAGATCACTGACCTATTTAATGGTCTAACAAATTATTACTTGAACAAAAATAATTTGATTTGTCCCTAAATGTACTTTATTCAACCATCTTCATAACCACCATACTCCATTTATTAATGATATTTTGTAAAAGTAATTGAATTATGGCAATGGTCCATAATTCAAAAACTGAAATTGCCGAGAGGGATGCCATGGATTTCACTCTATCATGGTTCAGTTAAGGTGATGCGATAGCTAGATTTGGTTTTTAACGATTAATGTAATTTTTATTTATTATCCATTTTTAGAGAAACAAGGTCCTTAAATCCGTGACAGTATGCCTTTAAAAACAAAATCATGTTATTTTGGTGTGCCATTACTTGCCGTATCATGTATTTTGGTGTCATCCTAGTGTATTGTGCAGTGCTGTAGTACAAAATCATGTTATGTTGGTATACCATTACTGTCCGTATCATGTATTTTGGTGTCATTCTAGTGTATTGTGCAGTGCTGTAGTACAAAAACATGTTATGTTGGTATCCCATTACTGTCCGTATCATGTATTTTGGTGTCAGTCTAGTGTATTGTGCAGTGCTGTAGTACAAAATCATGGTATTTTGGTATGCCATTACTATCCGTATCATGTGTTTTACTATAGAATCACAATACTTTGGTATCATTTGGTATGCAGTGCTGTCGTTCAATATTTCTGTGTCATTCAAGTGTCTTGTGCAATGGTTTAAGACAAATGTTGGTTTTTTGGTGTATCATATTCTACAATTTTGTTTTTTAAAATTCGTTTTATTTTGTGCAAAACTGTAATACAGACTGATGTTATTTTGGTGTGTCATTACTGGACGTGTCATGCATTATACACACCCCTCCAACCCCCCCCCCCTCGAAAAAACAAAACAAACAACAACCTCTCCCCCCATAAAAAAGAGCAGAACCCCCCCCCCAAACAAACACAAAAACAACAACAAACAACAAACAAACAAACAAACAATAATAAGCAAAACAAAAAACAAAAACGATATTTTGGTCTCATTTCATTGTTTTGTGCATTGCTGTGATACATAGAGAATACTCCCCGAGTATCTTGTGACATCATAATTTATCGATATGAGTTGATAAAAGTATGAAATCCGAGGTTTTATCAACGAGTGCTGGTACAAAAAGATAAATCATACTACAGTATTTTGGTGTACCATTTCTGGTGTCCTGTATTATACTACAAAATTACGGTGTCGCATCGTCCTGTTTCTTGTGACGTGTAGTACACTTTTTTTTTCTTTTAATTTCTTTTTTCTTTTCTTTTTTATATAAGGCTGGTAAGTTAATAACGCACTGTGCTATCGGGTTTGAAACCCAAGACGTCTCTAAATTATAACAGAAACGTTACCGTGACATGGCCACTGAACGTACAATTACCTCAGAAAAACTTAGGTACCGACCCATTAATTTATTTGAATTTAATTGCGGTTTTATATTCAATTGAGGTTCAAGTACGCTGTCCTGGGCACACATCTCAACTGTCTGGCCTCTAAATCACGGATTCGTGTTAATGTATTCCTGTTGTCGTCTGTATGGGTCACTGGGTAATACATTGCTTGTTGTTGCTTCTTCTTTTTTTTTGTATCATGCTTATATCAATTCAAGGTTTAAGAACTCTGTCCTGGGTCCATAAATCAACTATCAAGGCTATATTTGAATTAATAACAAGAAAATGTCGTTAAACGGTGTGTGTGTGTATGTGTGTGTGTGTGTGTGTGTGTGTGTGTGTGTGTGTGTGTGTGTGTGTTCGTTCGTCCCTCAAAACCCACCCCTACACACGCACCTGAATACATGTAATAGCATGATGCCTTTACCTTGCAACCCCCCCCCCCACACACACACACACACACAATGTAATATCTAGAATATCTCCTTGCTATTTGACCGGCCTCGGTGGCGTCGTGGTTAGGCCATCGGTCTACAGGCTGATAGGTACTGGGTTCGGATCCCAGTCGAGGCATGGGGTTTTTAATCCAGATACCGACTTCAAACCCTGAGTGAATGCTCCGCAAGGCTCAATGGGTAGGTGTAGACCACTTGCACCGACCAGTGATCCATAACTGGTTCAACAAAGGCCATGGTTTGTGCCATCCTGCCTGTGGGAAGCGCAAATAAAAGATCCCTTGCTGCTAATCGGAAAGAGTAGCCCATGCAGTGGCGACAGCGGGTTTCCTCTCAAAATCTGTGTGGTCCTTAACCATATGTCTGACGCCATATAAAATGTTTTGAGTGCGTTGTTAAATAAAACATTCCTTTCTTTCCTTGCTATTTGTTTTTGTAGGTACACAATGTAGACATATCCTAAGATCTCTAAACGAGATCAGACACCCACTGGTACATATGGACTAGGAATTCACTTTTATCTATACTGAAAGGAAAGGAAATGTATTATTTAAGGACGCACTCAACACATTTTATTTACGGTTATATGGCGTCGGACATATGGTTATGGACCACACAGATTTTGAGAAAGCAAACCCGCTGTTGCCACTTCATGGGCTACTCTTTTTCGATTAGCAGCAAGGGATCTTTTATATGCACCATCCCACAGACAGGATAGCACATACCACAGCCTTTGATATACCAGTAGTGGTGCACTGGCTGGAACGAGAAATAGCCCAATGGGCCCATCGACGAGGGTCGATCCTAGACCGATCGCGCATCAAGCGAGCGCTTTTATGTATACTGAAGAACAAAAGAATCGCGAAAATAATTTTTATTTATTTATTTATTTTTATAAAAGGGATTAAAAATATTGAGATTCAAAAGAACTATAGATTGATTTATCATTTCAAAGATTATTATTATTTATTTTTTTGTAATCAAGAAAACGTATTCTAAGCAGGCCTCTGGGAATTACAAGTCTGCGTGACCCATTTATCGGTTACGCAGAAATAAATCCAGGTAATCCATTTCATTTTGCTTAACCTCAAAATTTCGCGCGAACAAAAAATAGGTTACGCAAAAATAGATCTGCGCGAGCAACGCGCGAACGAAATGACCGTTCTCGCAATCTTCAAAAGCCTCCTAAGTACAAACTAACAGTAATACTGATGTGTTTGTTTTTTTGTGTTCAGTGTATATTCCATTTTACCGAAGTATCTTCTATGAATGAGGGGCGGGATTTAGCCTAGTCGCTTGATCACTCAATTGATGTGCTTGCGTCGCAGGATCGAATCACATTAGTGGATCCATTCAACTGATTGTGGGGTTTTTGGTGTGTTTTTTATCTTTCTAACCAGTGCTCAACAACTGGTCAAAGGCCATGGTATTTGTCAATATTAAAAAGTTAATGAAGATAAGTGATATCAAAAATTGAAAGTTCCATGCGAAAATAAAACTTGTTTTGTTTAACGACACCACTAGAGCGCATTGATTTATTAATCATCGGCTATTGGATGTCAAACATTTGGTAATTTTGACATATAGAGGGTATATACAGGTAACCCGCTACATTTGTTTTTCCATTAGTAGCAAGGGATCTGTTATATGCACCATGCCACAGACAGGATAGCACATTCCATGGCCTTTGATATACCAGTCGTGGTGCACTGGCGGGAACGATAAATTGCTATGGCAAAATAAATGCTGTAGAAATTTAAATACATCGCGGCAGCCCATCGGGCTATTCTCGTCACAGCCAGTGCACAACGACTGGTATATCAAAGGCAGTGGTATGTGCTATCCTGCCTGTGGGATGTTGCATATAAAAGATCCCTTGCTACTAATGAAAAAATGTAGCGGGTTTCCTCTCTATGTCTGTGTCAAAATGACCATATGTTTGACATCCAATAGCCGATGATTAATAAATCAATGTGCTCTAATTCTCATAGTATTTGCCGTAGTTAATTCTGATACATATATGTGTGATATCGATTGTTTGTGCAAACACCATATCTATTCTCAAATAAATTAATATACTTGTATTTGAAATAAAGTGTTTATTAGAGGCTGAAACCAATAACGGGTGCAATATAAAAATGAAATCCGAATTTAAAAAAAAATCGTTAAATCCTTTAAACGCCATGCGACCCTTAATTTTTTGTAGGTAGATTAAATATCAGGTTTCACACTTATTATACGTGTATTGTCTGCGTATGTTTTCAATATGTATATGTATTAGTTTTATTACAGCATGTTAACATTATCGGTGGTGGCAATTGATCTGTTTCAACACAACCTATAACAAATTTCAAAAATTTCGACAAACGGTAGTTCGACAGAACCGAACTTCGCTTACATATTATATATCTGATCGCCAAAAGTACTTGCAGTAGCCGCCATTTTGAATACATTTTTTTTCTCCTTTCTGGTTTACGGTGAATCATTTGATCCAGTTTTTGGTATTAGTATCTCGTTACATCAAGGTTGATTGTACGCGAAACTTACAGTATGGGCATTGTACGAACACACAATGACACAGTAACATTTAGGTCAGCCTTTTCACTAGGGCATAACTGTCATCCAATAGTCTATTTTTGACACGCGGATGCGAATCGTTGTGACACGGCTGCGTAGGAAACTGATCTACTAAAAGACTTAACGTAGTTTATAACTCGTCTCGGTGCCACGTGGATTGGGCTGTAGGATCTGAGGCTGGTAGTTGCTAGGCTCGAATCTTTAGATTTAAATTCTCATCCATTAGTATTCTGTCCCGGGCCAGGCCACCGGCTATCCAGAGACTTGGCCCGTGACAGACGTGCCTGAAACCTTAGTGGTACATGGGCATGTTACAGGTACTCTCTGTCTCTCTCTGTCTCTGTCTCTGTCTCTCTCTGTCTGTCTGTCTCTCTCTCTCTCTCTCTCTCTCTCTCTCTCTCTCTCTCTCTCTCTCTCTCTCTCTCTCTCTCTCTCTCTCTCTCTCTCTCTCTCCCCAAATCAAGTAAAATCATAGCTCCAATCAAGTAAAAGCATAGCTCCAATCAAGTACAAACATAGCTCTAATCAAGTAAAAGCATAGCTCCAATCAAGTACAAACATAGCTCCAATCAAGTACAAACATAGCTCCAATCAAGTACAAACATAGCTCCAATCAAGTAAAAGCATAGCTCCAATCAAGTACAAACATAGCTCCAATCAAGTATAAACATAGCTCCAATCAAGTATAAACATATCTAGAATCTCATATTAAAGCATAGCTCCAACCGTAAATTAAAGCATAGCCCCAGCCTTAAATAAAAGCATGGCTCCAACCTTAAGTAAAACCAGACCTCCAACCTCAAGTTAAGGCATAGCTCCAACCTCAAATTAAAGCATAGCTCCAGCCTTAAATAAAAGCATGGCTCCAACCTTAAGTAAAACCAGACCTCCAACCTCAAGTTAAGGCATAGCTCCAACCTCAAGTTAAAGCATAGCTCCAACCTCAAGTTAAAGCATGGCTCCAACCTTAAGTAAAACCAGAGCTCCAACCTCAAGTAAAAGCATAGCTCCAACCTCGAGTTAGACCACGATTCCAAACTCGAGTGGCCCATTACGCCTCAGCCTCAAGTGAAATCACCACTCGCTGCATTGTAAGGACACAGTGGACTTTTAATGGACTTTCTAATCTCGAATCTCTGTCCTAAACAGAGTCCAGATAGCTGAGGTATGTGTCCATGATAGCTTGCTTGAACCTTAATTGGGTATAAGCACGGACATGTAATGTAATGTATGTATGCATGTCTTGATGTATGAATATCTACATAGTATGTATGTAGTTGTATGTATACAGATATGTATGTAAAGTAACCTAAAGTAAGTACGTATACATATAGGCATGCCTGTATATAATGCAACGTAATGTAGGGTACGTACGTATGTACGTATGTACGTATGTATGTATGTATGCATGTATGCATGTATGTATGTATGTAATGCGTGTTTTGGATATATGCGCGCGCGTGTGTGTGTGTGTGTGTGTGTGTGTGAGAGAGAGAGAGAGAGAGAGAGAGAGAGAGAGAGAGAGAGAGAGAGAGAGAGAGAGAGAGAGAGAGAGAGAGGGAGAGAGACAGAGACAGAGACAGAGTGCGTGCTTGCGTGCGCGTATGTTGTATACACATATATATACATAATGAAAGATAAAACATTTATATATATATATATATATATATATATAATCTGCTAACAGTTATCTCCCAAATGCAAAGCACAGCAGCAGTTATCAAAAATGAAACATTCAACCCAACCCAAACATTAACAACATTTAAACTAAAGGACCAACCCAACCCCCAACCCACACCTCCATACCTTTTAAATTTGAAAAGGTTGAACCAGCGGGTATAATAATAATAATAATAATAATATGTTTACAACGGACACGGCACTAAAAACTGGCAAACCAATATTATAAGTCTCCTGCGGCCGGAAGACGTGAATGACAAATTTATATCTTTATAACTAGCCTATTGCCATTACTTGAGACGAGTACCTGCGTTGTGTTGCGGGCACGACGGCCCGGCTGAGAGAGGTATGCGAATGACAGGCACTGCCTGTTTACCACGCCGCCAAATACCTGTCCGACTGGCTTTTCAGACGGTGCTGCCGCTTTTGAGGGTGGAAATATAGCACGACAAAGCCATTGCGGTTTGTTACTACCTGTGTACGCTGGCTTAAGAGTAATATTTAACGCGCATTCATTGTGCCACAATTGGGGTGTAATCTGGCACTTGAATGGCAGATACTTTTCGAACGATATTGCTGTGTGTTTAAAGCCTTTCCAAACTCGTCAGGTAGATTTTTTTTTTTTTTTTTTTTTTTTTTTTTTTTAAACCGGCCCTGTTTGAAATAAAAAGTTTGTTTTTGTTTAACGACACCACTAAAGCACGTTCATTAATAATCGGCTATTGGATGTAAAACATACGGCCGAATTTACGAAGCCTGTTTAAGTCTTACACGCGTGTAACTACATACATATACAATGCTTAAACACCTGCGTTTACGAAAAAAACAAAACAGTCTTGGTAATTTTGACTCGTAGTCATCAGAGGAAACCCGCTACATTTTTCCATTAGCAGCAAGGGATCTTTTACATTGACTTTCACACAGACAGAAAAGCACATAACACGGCCTTTGACGACATTCCATCTAAACTATTCTGCGCGTAGCACATGTTACCTCTAGTTTAAATACCGTACAACTGGCGGGGGATCATAAATATAAATTATGTTTAATATTGAACACGGAAGCTACATAGTGCAAAGTAAAAGGTGGATAAAACATCGTAATTTGTATGTTTATATAATACATTTATCCAGGCCGTATAGATATAAAAGGGGTAACAGAAGCGAATGCAGGACTTATCTATGGAGGGGGTACAACGTTTAAAAAGGGTGGGTGGATGTCCAGTATTCAAACCTATAGGAACCGGGTGTGTGGGCCTTAGACTGTGTCCCTCCGCTTGAGGACGAAAATGTACCTTTTTTTTGTCCTACTCGACATAAATACATCACTAGAGCAGACTGATTTATTAATCATCGGCTATTGGATGTCAAACATTACGTAATTCAGACATATAGTCTTAGAGAGGAAACCCGTTACATTTTTTCCCACTGGTAGCAAGGTATATTTTATATGCACCATCCCGCAGACAGAACAGCACATGCCACATCCTTTGATATATCAGTCGTGGTGCACTTGCTGGATTGAGAAATAGCCCAATGGGTCTACCGACGGGGATCGATCCTAGACTGACCGCGCACCAGGTGAGCGCTTTACCACTGGGCTAGGTTTCGCCCCCAATAAAGATAGAATCTGGCATGTAACACACAAACACATACACACACACACCACCACCAACAACAACACCACGACCAACACCACCCAATGTGCGACTGTTCTCCCTCCACTAGAGATTGTGACCCATCCCCCTCCATATTTTGTTTCTATAGGCATTCAGGAAGGGGATGCAAACCTTTTCCAAGAAACATAGCCATACCTATCTCTATATCTCGGAAACTTTGCGCCTTCGATCCCAATCAGGACCCCCCCCCCCCCCCCCCCCCCCCAATGTTTACTTGCTTCCGCCATGCTTGAAACACTCCTGCTGTTTAAACATTTCGCAATTGACGCCTACAAATCCACGAATCTTAAAAGTGCATTTTAAATTCACGCAATCATCCGATCCCCCCCCCCCCCCCCAGCTGGGGTTTTTTTGGGGTTTTTTGACGATACAGATAATTTTCCGGATCGTTGATTTTTCAAGGCTGAACACGTTGACGTTCGATTGTTTTGAATATCGTATCCATATCATACATAAAATCAGAATTCTCGTCCTATTCCTGCGTCAAGGCACACAATTCATAGCCGATCTGTCCCGGTGTCGGCCGTATCTTGCATAATATTAACTTATTCGACGGCCTGGGGCGGGACGTAGCCCAGTGGTAAAGCGTTCGCTTGATGCGCGGTCGGTCTAGGATCGATCCCCGCCAGTGGACCCATTGGGCTATTTCTCGTTCCAGCCAGTGCTCCACAATTGGTGTAACAAAGGCCGTTGTATGTATGTGTGTGTGTGTGTGTGTGTGTGTGTGTGTGTGTGTGTGAGAGAGAGAGAGAGAGAGAGAGAGAGAGAGAGAGAGAGAGAGAGAGAGAGAGAGAGAGAGAGAGAGAGAGAGAGAGAGAGAGAGCGTGCGCGCGTGTGTGTGTGTGTGTGTGTGTGTGTGTTTAACTAAACTTAGTGTCCATTTTTATGAGTTGAAACTAGGGTCTGCGCCTTTAATAAAGCTTGTTTTGTTTAACAACACCACTAGAACACATTGATTTATCAATTAATCATCGGTTGTTGGATGTCAAACATTTGGTAATTGTGACATAATCTTACAGAGAAAACCCGCTACTTTTTTTTTCATTAGTTGCAAAGGATCTTTTATATGCACCATTCCACATACAGGATAACACATACCATCAGACGAGCGCTTTACCACTGGACTATACCACTGGGCCACGTACCGCCATCACTAAAATTAATCGAATCACATCAGTAGAACCCTTCTCTGATTAGTGAGTTTTTTCGTCCCAATCAGTATACCACCATCTCTTATCGCCCTTCCCCCCTCTGTCTGTCTGTATGTCTGTGTGTGTGTGTGTGTCTCTCTCTCTCTCTCTCTCTCTCTCTCTCTCTCTCTCTCTCTCTCTCTCTCTCTCTCTCTCTCTCTCTCTCTCTCTCTCTCTCTCTCTTTGATTCTCTGTCAGCTTGGCCTCAACTGGTCTCTGTCATCTTACAATGGCTGTTAATTGACTACTGAAGACACGTGTATTTTGGACATATTTTTGGTGTTTAGTAAGACCATTAACGTGGATGTTCTCAAACACTGTTAATTAACTACACGTCTATTTTGGGCACATTCTAGGTGTTTAATGCGACCGCGAAGTTAACGTGGATGTTCTCAAACGCTGTTAATGGACTACACGTCTATTTTGGGCACATTCTAGGTGTTTAATGCGACAGCTAAGTTAACGTGGATGTTCTCAAACGCTGCTAATTGACTACACGTCTATTTTGGGCACATTCTAGGTGTTTAATAAGGCCGCGAAGTTAACGTGGATGTTCTCAAACGATGTTAATTGACTAGGTTTTCACTAGCGTACACGGTTCACCCGGCTCGATCTTCTTTCTCCCCTAGTAATGAATGCAACCTCGCCGTTCAGCGAAGCGTGAATATGTAATTGCTTGTACTGAAAACATGAATGAAAATGACAGATCCCTGCACGCACGCGGCAATAAAACGGCGAGGACTTACTTCCCTTTTGACGCTGTGTCACCTTATCACTGGTGTGTATCCGGAGATACCCGCTGACTCTCGAGTCATTGAAAAAAACAACAACTGTGGTGTCTGATGGTGGCGGAATTTACAACACCTACAGCATAACAATGGCGTCTTCTAAACACAACGCCGTCTCTTGTGTGCAGCCGACAACAACGTGTGCTCTGTGTTTTTAATCGAGCACATGGAAAAGATAACATTAATATTATCGTAGAATAAAATGCGTACTGAATGCAGATATGGTAATTCAAAGGCGGTGCTCTAATGATGGTGGAATGTACAACTCCTACAGAATAGCAACGGTAGATGTGTCTTTTATTTATGTATTTGGACGAGAAAAACATGATATCATAGCAGAATAAAATACATATAATGATATTAAAGGTAGTAACTAATATCTATATGTTCTCTGGTGATAGTGGAATTTACAACACCTACAATAAATCAATGACGTCTTCAAAAGACAACACCGTGGGGAACGTTGTCTCTTAATCGTTTAAAGCTGCAAGACGTGATATGATGTGGTGTATGATATGATATGATATGATAAGATATGATATATGACATGGTATGACATGATATGATATGATATATGATATGATATTTGATATGATATATATGATATGATATATATGATATGATATATGATATGATATGATATGATATGTTATATGTGATATGATATAATGTGATATATGATATGACAGGATATGATAGGATGTGATATGATGTAATGTGATGTGACGTGATGCGATGTGGTATGGTGTGGTGTGATGTGATGTGATATGGTATGATGTGATGTTGTATGGTATGGTATGGTGTGGTATGGTGTGATATGATATACGTTACGTTACGTTACGTTACATTACGTTACAATACGATGTGATCTGATGATATAAACTATCTTCATTTATTTGTGCTAATCTATTATGAACTATGTACGGTTGACATTATCGGCAATGGGAATACAGTTGATCCACGAGAACCTTGATGGTTATTCGAATGCAGAGATGACGAGTTAGTTACTGTGTTGTCAGTTCAAATTCATAAACGCAACACAACACTGTTGGCCAAATGTAAACAAATGTCTCGACTCCAGCAAATATGTGACATAGGGTCGACCTGTCAGGGCTCGATGTGCTTCAGCATGTATAGGGCCCGCCAATGGAGGGGGATCGGGGGGGGGGGGGGGGCGGCGGATAGCTCGTAAAATGGATAGACACATTTGGATGTTCGCCGTTCCAACCAGTGTTCCTCTCTCTTTGTCTGACGTGCACGCACTCTCTCTCTCTCTCTCTCTCTCTCTCTCTCTCTCTCTCTCTCTCTCTCTCTCTCTCTCTCTCTCTCTCTCTCTCTCTCTCTCATTCCACAGGTGTTGGAAGATGCCAAAAAGTGGGCTGCGCACATGCAAACACACACACACACACACACACGCACGCACGCACATACACACACACATCAATACATGTATAAATATTTATAAACCATCGCTACTACTATAAAGCTCTCTAAAATATGATTTAAGGGATTTGGACGCTTAGGTATTAAATGACACAAACGGAATCATGACCTACTAGTGCACCGAGCACAATAAATCGTACCTAGTCCTATCTAAACTTAATTCGAGTGTACGCTAAGAACAAAAAAACCTCCTAATAATAGATGCCCCCTCTAAATCCACCACTGTGAACGGCATAGACGCGTGTATGGTAGGAAAACGTTTAACCTTAATGTTGGGTGTTATGCACACGAGGCGAAGAAAAGCACAGCACCGGTTCTGACAAACAAGCAACGTGTTCGTAGGTAGACAAAACGCAAGGTTTTAAAAGCACCTACCCGTATATAAAGCACTCCATTAATTCTAAATAGAGCTCGTTCGTAAATGAGCCAATCTTTGTGTGTTAAATTGGTTCTTTCAGACGCTCGGTTAGATGAGACTATATTTATGGCCGTTTGTCACATTGTAATTAACTCGGTTTAAAGGCGCTTAACTTGTCCATCGTATAATATTGTACGGTGTTACCGAGGCTTTAGATTACACCAAAGTTAAGGCGATAACACCCCCCCCCCCCGCCAAAAAAATAAATAATAAATAAATAATAATAATAAATAAAAATAAATAAATAAATAAATAAATAAATAAATAAATAAATAATAATAAAAAATAATAATAATAAATTTAAAAAAAACCCAAAACAATAAAATTAAATTAAATTTTAAAAATATATATATATATATATGCATTTTGTGGTATTAGAAACACCTTAGCTTGTCCGTCGTATAATATTGTACGGTGTTGCCGAGGCTTTAGATTGCACCAAAGTTAAGGTGGTAAACATTCCCCTCAAAATATGTGTGCTCCAAATTATCAAGCCGATAAACATTCCCCTCAAAATATGTGTGCTCCAAATTATCAAGCCGAAATTAAGTACAAGCATGCTGACCTTCAAAAAACCACCAAAATGTTATGGTTTAATTAGATCAAAATATCTTGAAAAAAAGAAGTTTGTTTGTTTTATTTAACGACACCACTTGAGCATATTGATTAATTAATCATCGGCTATTGGAAAAATGATTTTGTTTTGTTTTGTTTAACGACACCACTTAAGCACATTGATTAATTAATCATCGGCTATTGGAAAAAAAGTGATTTATTAATAATCGGCTACTGGATGTCAAACATTTAGTAATTTTGACGTCTAGTCTTAGAGAGGAAACCCGTCACATTTGTTTTTCATCAGTAGCAAGGGATATTTTATATGCTCCATCCCACAGACAGGATAGCACATACCATGATATACCAGTTGTGGTGCCATGGCTGGAACGAGAAATAGCCCAATGGGACCACCGACCAGGATCAATCCTAGACCGACCGCGCACCAAGCGAACACTTTACCAGTGGGCTATGACCCGCCTACCCGGCTATTGGATGTCAAACATTTGGCAATTCTGACACGTAGTCATCAGAGGAAACCCGCTACATTTTTCCTAATGCAGCAAGGGATCTTTTATAAGCACTTTCCTACAGACAGGAAAGCACGTATCACGGCCTTTGTTCAGTTGCGGTGAACTGATTGTAACGAGAGAAAAACTCCAATCACTTGAATGAATCCACCGAGGTGGTTCGATCCTGCGACACAAGCACCTCATTTCATGTCATTTCAACTTATTTTCGTGCTTATATCCAATTAAGTTTCAAGCACGCTGTCCTGGGCACACACGTCAACAATTTGTGGGCTATCTGTCCAGGACAGGGGGTTAGTTGTTAGTTGGTTAGTGGTTAGTGAAAGACAAGAGGGTGTAGTGGCCTTACACCTACCCACTGAGCCCTAAAGGACTCGCTCTGGGTTGGAGCCGGTACCGGGCTGCGAACCCTTTACCTATAAGCCTGTAGTCCGATGGCTTAACCACTGCGCCACCGAGCAACATATTGAAATGCATTTCTGAAGATTCACAACTCCGGAAATTTGTCCTCGCAAGTAGTCTGCTGTTTGACTGTGGTTATTTCACAACACCGGCCTCACTAGCGTCGTGGTTAGGCCATCGGTAGGCTGGTAGGGACTGAGTTCGGATCCCAGTCGAGGCATGGGATTTTTAATCCAGATACCGACTCCGAACCCTGAGTGAGTGCTCCGCAAGGCTCAGTGGGTAGGTGTAAACCACTAGCACCGACCAGTGATCCATAACTGGTTCAACAAAAGCCATGGTTTGTGTTATCTTGCCTGTGGGAAGCGCAAATAAAAGATCCCTTGCTGCTAATCGGAAAGAGTAGCCCAGGTAGTGGCGACAGCGGGTTTCCTATCAAAATCTGTGTGGTCCTTAACCATATGTCTGACGCCATATAACCGTAAATAAAATGTGTTGAGTGCGTCGTTAAATAAAACATTTCTTTCTTTTATTTCATGGCAGACAGCTTTGAAGGTTCTAATAGACCAAATTAATTCCTATTGCCGATAATGTTAACGTTTACTAATAAAGCAGCGTTTCAAGACACCCAGGAAGTACAGCAATAGAAAGTGTGGCACCTCACATCTAATCTACCTGCAAGAAAATGGGGGGGGGGGGGGGGGGGGGGGTCACGTTCGTTTAAGAGATTTAATTAATGTTTTTAATAGCAACCGTCATTTTTGCTGAAAATTGCAGTTCCATTTTTGGGGGTACCCCGCATTAGTTTCAACCTCTGGTATATACTGCATAACAACTGTATAACATATAAAAGCGTATTTATTTATTGTCAATGGATAATAGTATTTGCACAAATAATCAATGTCACATATTACTACCAATCACACCCACAGCTGTTTTTACTCCGTAAATATTTGACGGTGCACGTCGAACTTTGACACGGAACTCTTTTCTTTGGTACTATGCAACCTATAGTGGCAACTGTTTGACTGAAGTTGACAGGGAAGGAGAGCATGTAGTCTTTAAAATACTCCATCTTCCGTAATCATGTACTTTTCTGTGTGAAAATGATGCCAAACACTTGTAAACGCACGATCGGTATAACTGCTAGTAGCAGACGTAAACGTACAATGTTTAGTGAAATGAGCTCCTGGATTAAGTAACAATCGAGGGAAGGGGCGGGACGTAGCCCAGTGGTAGAGTGCTTGCTCGATGCGTGGTCGGTGTGGGATCGATCCCCGTCGGTGGGTCCATTGGGCTATTTCTCATTCCTACCAGTGCACCACGACTGGTATATCAAAGGCTGTGGCATGTACTACCCTGTCTGTAGGATGGTGCATATAAAAGATCCCTTGCTGCTAATCGAAAAGAGTAGCCTATGAAGTGGCGACAGCGGGTTTCCTCTCTCAATATCTGTGTGGTCCTTAACCATATGTCTGACGCCATATAACCGTAAATAAAATGTGTTGAGTGCTTCGTTAAATAAAACATTTCTTCTTCTTCAATCGAGTGAAAGCAGAGCCTGTGAAGTTGAAACTGAAAAATACCTTTAAACATTCATTGACTAGCGCTCATGTCCATAACGTTTACTTCTCGACGCGAGAAGGACGTATGGGTAAGCGTGGGGTGAGGGTTTGCAGGGAACCTCAACTAGGCCTTGTTTCAGTCGGAGTCTATAGGACACAGTTAAGCGAACAGTGTTTTGTTGTTATTATTGTTGTTGTTCTTGTTTGTTTGTTTGTTTTATTTGTTTTAAAAGCATTTAAGGACCTTATTTCTCTAAAAATTAATAATAAATCAAAATTACATTAATTTTTACAGACCAAATCCAGATATTGCATCACTTTAACTACACCATGATGGAGTGCAATCCATGTCAACCCTCTCAGCAATGTTAGATTTGAATTATGGACCATTGCCATAATTCAATTATTTTTATAAAATATCCTTAATAAGTGGAGTAGTGTGGTTACGTAGATGGTTGAATAAAGTACATTTAGGGACAAATCATATATATATACATTCAGGGCTCAAACTAGGTCTAAATTTTAGGGAGAAGTGACTTCTCCCTCCAGACCTTGAGAGGGAGAAGTTTTAAACCAGAGGGAGACTTGAATTTATTTCTATTTTTTAGTAATTTACTTGCGTTTTTATGTTAAATCACGTGAAGCCCCTTTTTGCAGACACTGATTACGAGTTATTACTCTTTATACTTCAAAGAAACCAACTGTATGGACGATATGATCCTAAATACCAAATTGCGGATTCATGTGATTACATGTACATTCTTTTATTTTCCTTTGTATTATCTTCAAAGACTGGGATAATTAATCCTTAATTAAGCACGTCGCCATCTCCAAATTCCTGGTCAGTCACCCGTGAACGACTTATTTGTTTGCATTACCATAGTTTGACACCCAATAGCCGATATATTTTTCGTGCTGGGGTGTCGTTAAACATTCATTCATTCCATTCATTCACCCGTGAACGCATGTTGCCAAGCATGTGGCCTCTGTTTTGACAAGACGACTTCGATATCGCTCCAGACACACGGTCAGGGGCGAAGTCGGCGAGATCAAGTCGAAGTTTGGGCCCTGATATATATATATATATATATATATATATATATATTACTTTATTAGACCATGTAATAGGTCAGTGGTCTGTGACAATATGCCTTTAAACACTGAACTATGTACCCTTAAAGAAACAAACAAAACAAAAGGCCAGAGTGTGTTGGTGATGATGATGTGCGTGCCTGTGGGGGTGGCAGGGAACCTCAGCGTGTCGTTGTTCCGGTCTGTCAACAGGACAGAGTTAAACGGACACCGTTTCAACTTGGTGTATTTATCGATATGTTTAGTCTGTGCTCGGGTTACAGTCACGATGGTCGCATGCTTTACCTTGTAGCACTGAACAAAAACGTATAAATCTTTATCTCGTAGTACAGCAAACAAAAACAAATGAAACTTTACCTTGTAGGACAGCACACAAAAGCACAAAACTTTACCTTGTAGCACATAACACAAAAACATGTGGAATATTACTTGTAGCACAGCACACAAAAGTATATAGAACTTGAACGTGTAGCACAGAACACAAAAATATATAGAACTTGAACGTGTAGCATAGAACACAAACATATGTGAAAATTTACCTTATAGCACAGAACACAAAAAACATAAAACTTTACCTTGTAGCACAACAAACAAAAACATGTCAAACTTTACCTTGTAGTATAGCACACAAAAACATGTCAAATGTTACCTTGTAGTACAGCACACAAAATTATATGGAATATTACTTGTAGCACCGAACATAAAAACATATGGAATATTACTTGTAGCACAGCACACAAAAACATATTGAATATTACTTGTAGCACAGAACACAAAAACATATGGAATATTACTTGTAGCACAGAACACAAAAACATATGGAATATTACTTGTAGCACCGAACATAAAAACATATGGAATATTACTTGTAGCACAGCACACAAAAACATATGGAGTATTACTTGTAGATAACTATCACTGTACGAAGCACATCACTCACATCGCACGAAACTAATTTATAGTTCAGTTCAGTGTACGAAGCTTTACCTTATAGCTCATCACTCACATCGCACAAAACTTTAATTTATAATTCAGTGTACGAAACTTTAGCGTATAGCTCATCTCTGCTCATACATCGCACGAAACTTTAATTTATGGTTCAGTTCAGTGTACGAAGCTTTACCATATAGCTCAACTCACACAAACCACGACATTTTACCTTGAATAGTGCGAGTCACACAGTGTAAGAAACTTTACCGTATCACTCAACTCACACAGTGTACGGAACTTTACCTATCACTCAACTCACACAGTGTACGAAACATTACCTTATCACTCAACTCACACAGTGTACGAAACATTACCTTATCTCTCCACTCACACAGTACGAAACTACCTTATAACTCAACTCACACAATGTACATAACATAACCGTATAGCGCAATCCATACTACGGTTGAGTAGTTCGTTGTTTCGTTCGTTCGGTCACTCATTTATTTATTTATTGAACATTAATTCATTCACCATTTGTTCGACTTCATGTACGCTAAACACTTGGACATTGATAGCGAGACAAGATATTTAATACATGCATAATAGTATCCATACTAACGTACGATTAGCGCGACAGTCGCATTTTGGCCCTATTGGATTTTTCTCGTTCCAACTAGTGCACCACAACTGGTCAAAGGTCGTGGTATGTGCTTTCCTGTCTGTGGGAAAGTGCATATAAAAGATCCCTTGCTTCTAGTTAATTTTTTTCAGCTGGTTTCCTCTGATGACTACGTGTCAGAATGTATGACATTCAATAGCCGAAGATTAATCAATGTGCCCAAGTGGTGTCGTTAAACAAAATAAACTTTAACTTTATTTTGGTCCTTTGCGACAAATAGTTGTACAAAATATCAGTATAATTTTCGATTATTAGTTCGGACATACATTTTTTTGCGTTTCATAAATTATTATAATAGTTTGGGTTAGAGTGGCAGTCCTCTGCACCTTGGGATTTGATTTTGTGGTATACATCCTACAATATGAGTTATTGTATAAAATAAAATTAAAAGTTTGTTTTATTTAACGACACCAGTGGACCACATTGATGTATTAATCATCGGCTAGTGGATGTCAAACGTTTGGTAATTTTGACATAGTCTTAGAGAGGACACCCTACATTTTTCCATTAGTAGCCAGGGATCTTTTTATGCAGCATCCCACAGACAGGGTAGCACATACCACGGCCTGTGATATACCAGTCATGGGGTACTGGCCGGGACAAAAAAAACAACGAAAAAAAAACAACCCAATGAGCAATGACGGGGATCGATCCCAGACCAACTGCGATTCAGGCGATCGCCTTACCTCTGGGCGTCCTCCCGATCATGTATAGCATAATATCATATTGATAAAATGACGGTCGTCGTCGTTCTGCACTTTAACACACAGAGGTGTTGTTTGTGTACTGCTATAATGGGTTTTAAGCTAGGATTATAATACAGCTGTGTTTCCGTGGTTTGATTCAGTAGCTTCTGATAATTTATATGCACGGCTACAATGTGTCAGTGTTGTATCTGCTTTGCAAAATGGAGACCGATGCACACGCACTTTGATTCTGTAAAGATACAAAACTTTCTTACACAAATATCCTACACTCAATACGCAGATCGTGTTACCATACCAGTGGCGGATCCAATAAATCAATTGGGGGTGGGGGGGGGGGGCAGTGACTTGAGGCAGAATGCTAAAGGAACTTTGGGGGAGGTTTGGAGGGATTCTAAAAAAAGAAAGAAAATTAATATATAATAAAATTATAACTGTCGCAAAATGTAGGGGGGGGGGCGGGCCCCTGGTCCCCCTAGATCCGCCTCTGCATACATATACACATATTAGTCAAACTGGAACATATTTTGTCACAGCTGATAACCTCAAGTCAAGGATACTGTGAATATACTAAATACACATATTAGTGGAACTGGAACATGTTTTGTCATAGCTGATAATTTCAAGCAAGGATACTGTGTACTATACTAAATATACTTATTAGTGGAACTGAAACATGTTTTGTCATAGCTCATAACTTCAAGTCAAGGATACTGTGTACTATACTAAATATACTTATTAGTAGAACTGAAACATGTTTTGTCATAGCTCATAACTTCAAGTCAAGGATACTGTGTACTATACTAAATATACTTATTAGTGGAACTGGAACATGTTTTGTCATAGCTGATAACTTCAAGCAAGGATACTGTGTACTATACTAAATATACTTATTAGTGGAACTGAAACATGTTTTGTCATAGCTCATAACTTCAAGTCAAGGATACTGTGTACTATACTAAATATACTTATTAGTGGAACTGGAACATGTTTTGTCATAGCTCATAACTTCAAGTCAAGGATACTGTGTACTATACTAAATATACTTATTAGTGGAACTTGAACATGTTTTGTCATAGCTCATAACATCAAGTCAAGAATACTGTGTACTATACTGGATACACATATTAGTGAAACTTGAACATATTTTGTCATAGCTCATAACTTCAAGTCAAGGATATTGTGTACTATACTGGATACACATATTAGTGAAATTTGAACATGTTTTGTCATAGCTAATAATTTCAATTGTAAACTGCAGGCGAGTGAACTTCAATTGTCGCTTTCCAACATTGATTTAAATGTCACTTTGGAAACTCCTTCATATTTTGTTCTACCACCCTGGTGTATTACACCACCTAAAATTGTGTTTGATTTTTCGCATCTAAAGAAAGATCGTACAGATGCTGTTGTGTTTAAACAGTTTTTCATGGAAATTCAGGACAAGTACCGAGATTACATTCCTGTGTATACAGATGGATCACGGGATGGGAATTCTGTGGCTTGTGCTGCAGTTTTTCCATCAGACACAATACTTTCCATGCGACTGCCTGACTCGGCATCTATCTTTAGTGCTGAAGTTTGGGCAGTCATTAAAGCCTTAGAAGAAATTAAAGATTCCATAGCATCCAGATTTATTATTTTTACCGACTCACTTTCGTGTCTTCAAGCTTTATGAAATATGAAGCTGGACCATCCCTTAATTGGGATGGTGATACGAAAGTGTGTCTTTTTATCTAATGCCAATAAAGACATTGTATTTTGTTGGGTACCCAGCCATGTTGGCATCAGGGGTAATGAAAAGGCAAATTTAGCTGCCAAGTCTGCTTTGGATTTGCCTCATGCCAGGGTTGGTGTACCGTATACTGATTTTAAATATGGTATTAACAAATTTGTCTTTTCGACTTGGCAACGTGATTGGGACGGTGAGGTTGCGAACAAGCTTCATGCTATCAAGCCAGTCTTGGGAGAGTGGTAGTCCTCCTATAGACAGTGCAGGAAGGATGAGGTAGTCTTGTGTCGTGCCCGCATCGGTCATACCTATTTGACCCATTCATTTATTTTGAAGAAGGATCCTCCACCTCAGTGTGAGCACTATCAGTGTACTCTGACAGTACGCCATATTTTGGTGGAGTGTACCCAATTGAAAGAAATTCGAAAAGATATATTTGGACTACGAACTGTGATGGAATCCTTTCGATTCCATCCAGAACTTACTTTACAATTTTTACGTGATACTGAATTTTATTCAAAATTTTAATTATATATATCTGGGATATTTGCATTTTTACACAGTCCTTTACACTGTGTTTTTATCTAACTGTTGAATTTTTATATTGATGATGATCATCACACTGTTGTTTCATTTAACCATAGTTTGACACCCAACAGCCGATGTATTTTTCGTACTGGGGTGTCGTTAAACATTCATTCATTCATTCAAGTGTAAACTGCAGGCGAGAGTGTTCTGTATTGTCATTGGTTAATTGCATTCTTTTTCCGGGATCAAATAGACAATAACACCCGGAAAGCTAATGACGATTCTAGGGTCTACCGTTAGATTGTAGCCAGGTATTTTTTTCAAGAAATACCAAATATACAGTTAGTTCCGTTGAAAACGATCCAGTTTACAAAGGACATAACCATATTGGAAAACCATATGCCCGCAAATGTTTAATTTGACATGTGCGGGATCAATTAGGCAATAACACCCGCAAATCTAAAAACTCAATATGGTTATCTCTTAAGTCAAGGATACTGTGTACTATAGTAAATACACATATTAGTGAAGCTGGAACATGTTTTGTCATAGCTGATAACTTCAAGTCAAGGATACTGTATACTATACTAAATACACATATTAGTGAAACTGTAACATGTTTTGTCATATCTAATAACGTCAAGCCGAGGGTACATGTTTTGTCACAGCTGATAACTTCAAGTCAAGGATACTGTATACTATACTAAATACACATATTAGTGAAACTGTAACATGTTTTGTCATATCTAATAACTTCAAGCCGAGGGTACATGTTTTGTCACAGCTGATAACTTCAAGTCAAGGATACTGTATACTATACTAAATACACATATTAGTGAAACTGTAACATGTTTTGTCATATCTAATAACGTCAAGCCGAGGGTACATGTTTGTCACAGCTGATAACTTCAAGTCAAGGATACTGTATACTATACTAAATACACATATTAGTGAAACTGTAACATGTTTTGTCATATCTAATAACTTCAAGCCGAGGGTACATGTTTTGTCACAGCTGATAACTTCAAGTCAAGGATACTGTATACTATACTAAATACACATATTAGTGAAACTGTAACATGTTTTGTCATATCTAATAACTTCAAGCCGAGGGTACATGTTTTGTCACAGCTGATAACTTCAAGTCAAGGATACTGTATACTATACTAAATACACATATTAGTGAAACTGTAACATGTTTTGTCATATCTAATAACTTCAAGCCGAGGGTACATGTTTTGTCACAGCTGATAACTTCAAGCCAAGGATATGTATACTATACTAAATACACATATTAGTGAAACTGTAACATGTTTTGTCATATCTAATAACGTCAAGCCGAGGGTACATGTTTTGTCACAGCTGATAACTTCAAGCCAAGGATATGTATACTATAGTAAATACACATATTAGTGAAACTGTAACATGTTTTGTCATATCTAATAACTTCAAGCCGAGGGTACATGTTTTGTCACAGCTGATAACTTCAAGCCAAGGATATGTATACTATACTAAATACACATATTAGTGAAACTGTAACATGTTTTGTCATATCTAATAACTTAAAGCCGAGGGTACATGTTTTGTTACAGCTGATAACTTCAAGCCAAGGATATGTATACTATAGTAAATACACATATTAGTGAAACTGTAACATGTTTTGTCATATCTAATAACGTCAAGCCGAGGGTATATGTTTTGTCACAGCTGATAACTTCAAGCCAAGGATATGTATACTATACCAGGGCTTGTAGAATTTCTTTTAAATCCACTAGCCATGGGATCAATGATTTTACAAATTTACTAGCCACAATTAAAAATTCACTAGCCCTACTTTATTTAACTTAAGACAATTTTAATAAATAATAGTAAAAATCAGATATGTCACTAAAAGAGGGACATAGAGCTTAAAAAACACTAACGTTGGGGATTGGGGTCGGGTCAGGATATTTATATTCACAAAATAGACTTAACTGCAACATTTGACCAAAACAAATTCACTAGCAGTCGGGCATGGCAATAGTAGTTATTTACTAGCCCAACATTGAATATCACTAGCCATGTGAGTGGGGCTACCATAATCTAGAAGACCTGACTATACTAATTACACATATTAGTGAAACTGGAACATATTTTATCATAGCTTATAATTTCAAGCCAAGAATACTATATACTAGATTCACTACACTATACGTACATTAGTTAAACTGTAATATAAAAGAAGATATGTTGTGTAACATTTGATAACTTCAAGTCATGTATACTCTATGCGTATATTAGGATAGTTCTGTAACATGTTTGTTATTGCTGATAACTTCAAGTCATGTATACTCTATGCGTATATTAGGATAGTTCTGTAACATGTTTGTCATTGCTGATAACTTCAAGTCATGTATACTCTATGCGTATATTAGGATAGTTCTGTAACATGTTTGTCATTGCTGATAACTTCAAGTCATGTATACTCTATGCGTATATTAGGATAGTTCTGTAACATGTTTGTTATTGCTGATAACTTCAAGTCATGCATACTCTATGCGTATATTAGGATAGTTCTGTAACATGTTTGTTATTGCTGATAACTTCAAGTCATGCATACTCTATGCGTATATTAGGATAGTTCTGTAACATGTTTGTCATTGCTGATAACTTCAAGTCATGTATACTCTATGCGTATATTAGGATAGTTTTGTAACATGTTTGTCATTGCTGATAACTTCAAGTCAAGTGTACAATATTAGTATAGTTCTGTAACATGTTTTTCATTGTTGATAACTTCAAGCCAAGTGTATCATAGCTGATAATTTCAAGTATACTTTATACGCATATTGGTGAAAGTTCTGTAACATGTTCTGCCATAGCTGATAACTTCAAGTGTACACCATACACGTATTAGTGTATAACTTCAAGCCAATAATAGTACAATAGACGCAGTGGAAGTTATGTAATTTCAAGTATGTTATATAAGCATATTAATACAAGTTGTGTCACATTTTATTTTTGTCATGGAAGTTATGTAATTTCAAGTATGTTATATAAGCATATTAATACAAGTTGTGTCACATTTTATTTTTGTCATGGCTAATAGCTTCAAGCCAAGTATACTACATACGCACATTATTGAAACTATGACATGTTTTGTCATATCTGATAACTTTAAGTATATAATATGTATATAAGAAATAATGGTAAAATTTCTGTAACATGTTTTGTTATCGTTAAACATTCATTCATTCATTCTTTCATTCGTTCGTTCATTCGTTCAGTCTTTCTTTCATTCATTCTTTCGTTCGTTCGTTCGTTCGTTCGTTCATTCATTCATTCATTCATTCATTCATTCTTTCGTTCATTCGTTTGTTCGTTCATTCATTCATTCCCTTCCTTACATGTCACATATATAGCCTCGTAAGTTGGATAACTTGTGCCCAATCCTTTTGTATCTTAGCTGCCAAAACTTGCCATAGCATTCTTAAATATCGAAAATCCCTTGTATATACTGTGTGTGTGTGTGTGTGTGTGTGTGTGTGTGTGTGTGTATGTGTATGTATATATTATATGCAATAAAATATGTTTTCAATCAAACATGTCACATATGACCTACTTTACTTTTTCTAATACTATATAATATGTACATGTATATAAACCAACATAAATGTGCTTGTGCCAGTACAGCACCCGACAACCTCGACCCCCACCCCCATTTCACTTATCGTCCCTACGAGTCTGTGGCCACGAGGCCTGTTGTATTGGCCTGAGTAGTTTTGTCGAGTAGGCTGAAAACCAGGTGTGATAAAACGTGTTCTCGATGACCGAGTCTCCATTTAAAGGAAAGAGAGAGAGAGAGAGAAGGGGCTTTAAACGAGCTCCATTCTTAAGCCTGTGTATAGTGTTTGTATTGCCGAGCTGTCAGTTCGGAACACAACAGCATTGATTGTGTATATCGTGTTATGGAAATATACGCTCGTAGTTTCAAAGTGATTTTTTCCCAGGCCATTCAAGAACCCGGCCTCTGTTTTTTTTTTACGCCTTAATATCTGTCTCTGTTTCTCTCGGTCTCTGTCTTTCCTTCCCTCCATCTCTCCTTCCCTCCCTCTGTCTCTCTGTCTCTCTCTCTCTGTCTCTCTCTCTGTGTGTGTCTCTCTCTCTCTCTCTCTCTCTCTCTCTCTCTCTCTCTCTCTCTGTCTCACTCTCTGTCTCTCTCTCACTCTCTCTCTGTCTCTGTCTCTGTCTCTCTCTCTGTCTCTCTCTCTCGCTCTCTCTCTCTCTCTCTCTCTCTCTCTCTGTCTCACTCTCTGTCTCTCTCTCACTCTCTCTCTGTCTCTGTCTCTGTCTCTCTCTCTGTCTCTCTCTCTCGCTCTCTCTCTCTCTCTCTCTCTCTCTCTCTCTCTCTCTCTCTCTCTCTCTCTCTCTCTCTGTATCAATCTCTTCTTCATGCTTCTTTACTTGTCGTATAATCAGAGGCGGATCTGAAGGGGAGGGGTAACAGGGGAACCCATCTGCCCCCCCCCCCCCGATATATTCAAGAGCCTAATTTTCATAGCTTTTTTTTCACGAGCTCATTCATGTGCCTTTTTTTCCTTTTTCCCGACCCCACACCCAAAAAAACAACTAGATTCGCCCTTATAGGTCAGGTCAGGTCATAGGGCTTTACGTGCACATTCATTGCAAGCTGTTGTAGCGCACGCCTGTCCTGGGCACAAGAGCCGACCTCGGCCGGCTCTTCTGTCCAGGACAGGAAAGGTGGGGGTAGGAAGGAGGAGGGACCGCCTGCACTGGCAGGTGCAAGAGAGCACCAGCAGCCCGACCGTGGTCGGTAACAGGTGGAGGGGGTGGGGTGGTTGGTGATGGTGCTATGGAATTTTGAAACAGCAAAGTAAATGCCAAATGGAAAAGGTGCGCAATTTTGATTTAAGGACGTTTGGCGCAATTTTGAACGGTTGGTGAAAAGGAAAAAATCGAGAGCTAAATACTAGGTTCGCCCCTATATATTTCGTACACGTTTTATAGAGGGGCTCGGCGTGTATAATGTAATTACAGTGTCACTGTGGTTGTGACGGGAACAGGCGAGTGAATGGATGAATGGCGAGCTGGCAGGCTCGGAAAGACGACACGTGCGCCTCTATACAATTCCTGGCCCGAGTTGCCAAACACGGCCATTGTTTATCGAGACTATCTGTCCATTGTTTACCGAGACTATCCGATATTTTGAATACCCGGGACAGGAGTACCTAGACTTTCCGCGTCACTCGTATTAAGTAGCAATATCTTTACTTCTTCTCTCAAGTTGGTATAGGAAAAGAAAGGGAAGGGATGGGATGGTGTGGTAAATTGACAATAACATGTGTTAGTCTAGTCACCAGTAATATTTCGGTGGTGTAGTGGTTACGCCAAAGTAGGTCAAAGGTTCGCACCTCGGTACCAGCTTCCTGCCAAAGCGAGCATTAATGGCTCATTGTGTAGGTATATGGCCACTACACCGACGTCTCTGTCACAAACTATTAACCCACTGTTCTGGATAAGCAGCCCCAGATAGCCGAAGTATGTGCCCAGGACAGCGTGCTTGAACCTTAATTGGATATAAGGACAGAAATAAAAAAATAAAAGGTAAAATTTTGTAATAAATGCATGACCAAATGCATATTCAGTTCCGTATCTCTGCACAAGATTGATTCGAAAAGATATGATAGTCGTGAGGGTATGTAGCAATGACTCAATGTCGGGTGATCTGCATGTTATAAGGGAGAGCAGATTTAACCATATTATATGGTTCCAACTCCAACTGTAGGAGGAGTCCTAAAGTTTGTTTTGTTTAACGACACCTTTAGAGACCACTGATTTTAAAGTGAAATTTTAATTTCTTTAACAACACCACTAGATCATATTGATTAACTTAAAGTTGACTAATTTCAAGTTGACGTTTATTTTGTTTAACGACACTACTGGATCACATTGGTTAATTTAAGGTTAAAGTTTATTTTGCTTAACGACACCACTAGAGCATAGTGCTTTATCAGTCATCATTATTGTGTGACAAATATTTGGTAATTCTGACATAAACCAGCTACATTTTTTTTAATTAACAGCAAGGGATTTTATATGTACTTTCCCACAGACAGGACTGTACATACCACGGCATTTGATATACCAGTCGTGAAGCACTGGTAGGAACAGGAAAACAAATCAGAGAATGAGTCCATCTGTAAGAGGACTGCCACTTGAGATAGTACACTGATATGAATCAGTATTTAAAGTAGGGTGGGATCTAGCTCAGATGCTTTAGTCATAGGATCGAATCCCTTCGGGGAACCCATTCTTTTATTTTATTTTTTTAATTATTATTATTTAATTTTTTAATTTTTTTTTTTTTTTTTTTTTTTTTTTTTTTTTTTTTTGCCTGGTACAACTTGTACATGTATATGCTAGTTCAATATATTTCTGAATTACTCACCAGCCATAAATAAAATTTAGGTATATCAAGAATACACAAAAAAAAAGAAGACAATTCTAACGAACCCGCCAGGCATATTTAATCATTATGGCGACTACGGCCTCCCTTTCGCAATAAATTCTGAAATAGCCCGATTGTTTTAAATTCCACACCAAGTACGTGTATGTCTTACTGTCTGGGCGTCTGTTCGTCTTACTATCCAAATGACTGTCTATCCTATCAACTATGCGACTGACTGTCCTAAAGTCTAAGCGTAGATTATTCACAGTTTTGTCGTCCACAACAACGCAACAGTTGAGTTGCTCAACTCACGAACTTGCCGCTTCTTGTCTGATTTGTGTTGACTGTGAACAAATTCAGTCTGGCACGCCATCAATTTGACCAGACGAGTTGGCCGACTTGCGTCGCAGGATCGAACCACCTCGGTGGACCCATTCAACTGATTGGCGTTTTTTCTCGTTCCAACCAGTGTTCCAGAATTGGTCAAAGGCTGTGTTATGTGTTTTTATGTCTGTGGAAATGTGCATATAAAATGTAGCGGGTTTCTCCTAAAAACTACGAGTCAGAATAACCATATGTTTGACATCCAATAGCCGATGCCGATGCATATAAAACATCCCTTGCTGATTATGGAAAAATGTAGTGGGTTTAATCTGATGACTGCGTGTCAGAATTGCCAAATGTTTGACTTTCCTAAATGCGTAGTGATGGTTTCACGATATCGTTGCGCTAAGATAACTTCGAAAATCTGTACTGCTACATAGCCGGGATTTTACGCTATACCTTAAACCGAACGTCCACCGCTAATTTTGACACAAATAGCTTGACGTAATATTTGAACGGCCCCTAATTGGTTAATTGTGCAAATATTATGTGTGGGATCGATTATTTTGTAGTCATTTATCTCACGGGTCGGGGCGTAGCTCAGTGACAAAGCGTTCGCTTGATGCGCAGTACCGGTAATACTTTAAAGAAAAATGAATTGTCACCCAAGCCAAGCGTGAGTTCCCCGACTGGTCTCGGCTATCGATGATACACGCGGTAATTACAGAATAATAGATCGCGGACTATGCGGAACGAAATGATCCTACATGCCTGCATTTGGTTGTCGGTGTTTGTACACGGCAGCGGGCTTCATTACACAACCGGCCTCGGTGGCGTAGTGGTTAAGCCATCGGACTACAGGCTGGTAGGTACAGGGTTCGCAGCCCGGTACCGGCTCCAACCCAGAGCGAGTTCTTAAGGGCTCAATGGGTAGGTGTAAGGCCACTACACCCTCTTCTCTCTCACTAACCACTAACAAACTAACAACTAACTCACTGTCCTGGACAGACAGCCCAGATAGCTGAGGTGTGTGCCCAGGACAGCGTGCTTGAACCTTAATTGGATATAAGCACGAAAATAAGTTCAAAATCAAAAATCATTACACAAAGTACGGATAGTCTTGTAATCTTCAAAGAACTGTGGTAATAACAATTAACGCTTTTTTTCTTTCTTTCTCCCTTAAACGAGTGAATCATGTCAAATTTGTTATTTGCTATTAAGTGTGAGTTCAAAATGATTCATTACTAGTCATTTAGTTATGTTAGAAACTGATACATCAGAGATCGAGCAATCTGGGGAAGGACCCGGCAACGGGGAGATAGCCAGATCGGTTAATAGTCACGCTTTCTTGTCATCCAAGCAATCTGGCGAAGGGCCCAGAAATGGGGGGATAGCCAGATTGGAGACAGAAAGAAAGGGTGTGAAGAGAAAATTAACGGTAAAAGACATCGAGACGTGTGTAATATGCGTGTATTTTCAGATATATTTATAAATTTATACAGGTAATACACAGGTGGATATACATACTAGTACATACAAATGATTTTTGTGATTTACAATAATTTTGCTATTTATATTGTGTATTTTTTTATTTGGTAAACAAACGTACTTAGTGCTAATCGACATCCAGTATTTTAATTTATTAATAAATACAATACACGTACATAGAGATGTACGTCAAATTGATCAGATTTATCTCGTTTCTGTTAATATTTACTTAGTTTTATCATATACACAGAAGGAATGTGCTAACATCTGTGTGTTGGGGACAGGGATGGAGCAGCAAACGTGTCTTCCGATATCAACGAAATGATAATACTACAATGCAGTTTCATTTTGGGGTCTGCTATACGAATTTCGAAAACTCGAACCCCCTTCAACTTCGAGTTAACGAAGTTCGACTGTATATATATATATATATATATATATATATATATATATATATATATATATATATATATATATATATATATATATATATATATATATCTGTGTGTGTGTATACATATATGTATGTATATGTGTATATGTATATGTATGTGTATGTATGTATATGTTTGTATGTGTATATGTATATGTGCGTATATGTATATGTATATGTATATGTATATACGTATGAGTGTTTGCGTATATTTTTGTGCATGTGCAGTATGATGATTGTTTCACATCATACATAGCTGTGTTAATACCATTGCATATTACATTGTGAATTGTCACTGTCAAATATTGTTATTCCATATTCCCCATATGCCGTTGTGTAACGGCCTGGGAGAAATAAAGTTCTGTTCTGTTCTGTTCTATCAGTTGAAAATAGCTACAGAATGGCACTTGCAACGTTTAGAATGCTTCTTTAATGGCCTGTTTTGTGACGTGCTATTTGTGTACCCGCTTGTTAAAAGGAACGGGGCAAGTCTAGGAGAAACGTGTGTTTACCTGCACCGGAGATAGATAGCCGGCAGGTTTGTTTGGTTAGTACACATACCTGACATACACCTTTCCCATTGCCCTATTAACACATCGGTGTCTCTTATTTTAAATTTAAATATACTTTTCGTAACACCCTATACTTGGGTAGGACGTATTAAGCATGCGATACTTGGGTAGGACGTCTTAGCCATGCGATACTTGGGTAGTACGTATTAAGCATGCAATACGTGGGGAAGACGTATTAACCATGCGATACTTGGGTAGGACTTCTTAGTCATGCGATACTTGGGTAGGACGTATTAAGCATGCGATACGTGGGTAGTACGTATTAAGCATGCGATACTTGGGTAGGACGTCTTAGCCATGCAATATTTGGGTAGGACGTATTAAGCATGCGATACTTGGGTAGGACGTCTTAGCCATGCGATACATGGGTAGTACGTATTAAGCATGCAATACGTGGGTAGGACGTATTAACCATGCGATACTTGGGTAGGACTTCTTAGTCATGCGATACTTGGGTAGGACGTATTAGCCATGAGATACTTGGGTAGGACGTATTAGCCATGCGATACTTGGGTAGGACGTATTAGCCATGCGATACTTGGGTAGGAAGTATTAGTCATGCGATACTTGGGTAGGACGTATTAGCCATGAGATACCTGGGTAGGACGTATTAGCCATGCGATACTTGGGTAGGACGTATTAGCCATGCGATACTTGGGTAGAACATATTAGCCATGTGATACTTGGGTAGGACGTATTAGCCATGATACTTGGGTAGGACGTATTAGCCATGCAATACTTGGGTAGGACGTATTAGCCATGCGATACTTGGGTAGGACGTATTAGCCATGCGATACTTGGGTAGGACGTATTAGCCATGCGATACTTGGGTAGGACGTATTAGCCATGCGATACTTGGGTAGGACGTATTAGCCATGCGATACTTGGGTAGGACGTATTAGCCATGCGATACTTGGGTAGGACGTATTAACCATGCGATACTTGGGTAGGACGTATTAGCCATGCAATACTTGGGTAGGACGTATTAGCCATGCGATACTTGGGTAGGACGTATTAGCCATGCGATACTTGGGTAGGACGTATTAAGCATGCGATACTTGGGTAGGACGTCTTAGCCATGCAATACTTGGGTAGGACGTATTAAGCATGCGATACTTGGGTAGGACGTATTAGCCATGATACTTGGGTAGGACGTCTTAGCCATACGATACTTGGATAGGACGTATTAGCCATGCGATACTTGGGTAGGACGTATTAGCCATGAGATACTTGGGTAGGACGTATTAGCCATGCGATACTTGGGTAGGACGTATTAAGCATGTGATACATGGGTAGGACGTCTTAGCCATGCAATACTTGGGTAGGACGTATTAAGCATGCGATACTTGGATAGGACGTCTTAGCCATACGATACTTGGATAGGACATATTAGCCATGAGATACTTGGGTAGGACGTATTAGCCATGCGATACTTGGGTAGGACGTATTAAGCATGCGATACTTGGGTAGGACGTCTTAGCCATGCAATACTTGGGTAGGACGTATTAACCATGCGATACTTGGGTAGGACGTATTAGCCATGATACTTGGGTAGGACGTCTTAGCCATGCAATACTTGGGTAGGACGTATTAAGCATGCGATACTTGGGTAGGACGTCTTAGCCATACGATACTTGGATAGGACGTATTAGCCATGATATACTTGGGTAGGACGCATTAGCCATGCGATACTTGGGTAGGACGTATTAGCCATGCGATACTTGGGTAGGACGTATTAGCCATGCGATACTTGGGTAGGACGTATTAAGCATGCGATACTTGGGTAGGACGTCTTAGCCATGCAATACTTGGGTAGGACGTATTAAGCATGCGATACTGGGGTAGGACGTCTTAGCCATACGATACTTGGATAGGACATATTAGCCATGAGATACTTGGGTAGGACGTATTAACCATGCAATACTTGGGTAGGACGTATTAGCCATGCGATACTTGGGTAGGACGTCTTAGCCATACGATACTTGGATAGGACATATTAGCCATGAGATACTTGGGTAGGACGTATTAGCCATACGATACTTGGGTAGGACGTATTAAGCATGCGATACTTGGGTAGGACGTCTTAGCCATGCAATACTTGGGTAGGACGTATTAACCATGCGATACTTGGGTAGGACGTCTTAGCCATACGATACTTGGATAGGACATATTAGCCATGAGATACTTGGGTAGGACGTCTTAGCCATGCAATACTTGGGTAGGACGTATTAAGCATGCGATACTTGGGTAGGACGTATTAGCCATGATACTTGGGTAGGACGTATTAGCCATGAGATACTTGGGTAGGACGTATTAGCCATGCGATACTTGGGTAGGACGTATTAACCATGTGATACTTGGGTAGGACGTATTAGCCATGATACTTGGGTAGGACGTATTAGCCATGAGATACTTGGGTAGGACGTATTAGCCATGCGATACTTGGGTAGGACGTATTAACCATGTGATACTTGGGTAGGACGTATTAGCCATGCGATACTTGGGTAGGACGTATTAGCCATGATACTTGGGTAGGACGTATTAGTCATGCGATACTTGGGTAGGACGTATTAACCATGCGATACTTGGGTAGGACATATTAGCCATGCGATACTTGGATAGGACGTATTAGCCATGGTACTTGGGTAGGACGTATTAAGCATGCGATACTTGGGTAGGAAGTATTAGCCATGCAATACTTGGGTAGGACGTCTTAGCCATGCAATACTTGGGTAGGACGTATTAGCCATGCGATACTTGGGTAGGACGTATTAGCCATGATACTTGGGTAGGACGTCTTAGCCATACGATACTTCGATAGGACGTATTAGCCATGCGATACTTGGGTAGGACGTATTAGCCATGAGATACTTGGGTAGGACGTATTAAGCATGTGATACATGGGTAGGACGTCTTAGCCATGCAATACTTGGGTAGGACGTATTAAGCATGCGATACTTGGGTAGGACGTCTTAGCCATACGATACTTGGATAGGACATATTAGCCATGAGATACTTGGGTAGGACGTATTAGCCATGCGATACTTGGGTAGGACGTATTAAGCATGCGATACTTGGGTAGGACGTCTTAGCTATGCAATACTTGGGTAGCATGTATTAACCATGCGATACTTGGGTAGGACGTATTAGCCATGATACTTGGGTAGGACGTCTTAGCCATGCAATACTTGGGTAGGACGTATTAAGCATGCGATACTTGGGTAGGACGTCTTAGCCATACGATACTTGGATAGGACGTATTAGCCATGATATACTTGGGTAGGACGCATTAGCCATGCGATACTTGGGTAGGACGTGTTAGCCATGCGATACTTGGGTAGGACGTATTAGCCATGCGATACTTGGGTAGGACGTATTAAGCATGCGATACTTGGGTAGGACGTCTTAGCCATGCAATACTTGGGTAGGACGTATTAAGCATGCGATACTGGGGTAGGACGTCTTAGCCATACGATACATGGATAGGACATATTAGCCATGAGATACTTGGGTAGGACGTATTAACCATGCAATACTTGGGTAGGACGTATTAGCCATGCGATACTTGGGTAGGACATCTTAGCCATACGATACTTGGATAGGACATATTAGCCATGAGATACTTGGGTAGGACGTATTAGCCATGCGATACTTGGGTAGGACGTATTAAGCATGCGATACTTGGGTAGGACGTCTTAGCCATGCAATACTTGGGTAGGACGTATTAACCATGCGATACTTGGGTAGGACGTATTAGCCATGATACTTGGGTAGGACGTCTTAGCCATGCAATACTTGGGTAGGACGTATTAAGCATGCGATACTTGGGTAGGACGTATTAGCCATGATACTTGGGTAGGACGTATTAGCCATGCGATACTTGGGTAGGACGTATTAACCATGTGATACTTGGGTAGGACGTATTAGCCATGCGATACTTGGGTAGGACGTATTAGCCATGATACTTGGGTAGGACGTATTAGTCATGCGATACTTGGGTAGGACGTATTAACCATGCGATACTTGGGTAGGACATATTAGCCATGCGATACTTGGATAGGACGTATTAGCCATGATACTTGGGTAGGACGTATTAAGCATGCGATACTTGGGTAGGAAGTATTAGCCATGCAATACTTGGGTAGGACGTCTTAGCCATGCAATACTTGGGTAGGACGTATTAGCCATGCGATACTTGGGTAGGACGTATTAGCCATGATACTTGGGTAGGACGTATTAGCCATGCGATACTTGGGTAGGACGTATTAGCCATGCGATACTTGGGTAGGACGTATTAGCCATGCGATACTTGGGTAGGACGTATTAGCCATGATACTTGGGTAGGACGTATTAGCCATGATACTTGGGTAGGACGTATTAGCCATGATACTTGGGTAGGACGTATTAGCCATGATACTTGGGTAGGACGTATTAGCCATGCGATACTTGGGTAGGACGTATTAGCCATGATACTTGGGTAGGACGTATTAGCCATGATACTTGTGTAGGACGTATTAGCCATGATACTTGGATAGGACGTATTAGCCATGATACTTGGGTAGGACGTATTAACCATGCGATACTTGGGTAGGACGTATTAAGCATGCGATACTTGGGTAGGACGTATTAGCCATGATACTTGGGTAGGACGTATTAGCCATGCGATACTTGGGTAGGACGTATTAACCATGCGATATTTGGGTAGGACGTATTAGCCATGATACTTGGGTAGGACGTATTAGCCATGCGATACTTGGGTAGGACGTATTAGCCATGCGATACTTGGGTAGGACGTATTAGCCATGCGATACTTGGGTAGGACGTATTAGCCATGATACTTGGGTAGGACGTATTAACCATGCGATACTTGGGTAGGACGTATTAGCCATGCGATACTTGGGTAGGACGTATTAGCCATGATACTTGGGTAGGACGTATTAGCCATGATACTTGGGTAGGACGTATTAGCCATGATACTTGGGTAGGACGTATTAGCCATGATACTTGGGTAGGACGTATTAGCCATGCGATACTTGGGTAGGACGTATTAGCCATGCAATACTTGGGTAGGACGTATTAGCCATGATACTTGGGTAGGACGTATTAGCCATGATACTTGGGTAGGACGTATTAGCCATGATACTTGGGTAGGACGTATTAGCCATGATACTTGGGTAGGACGTATTAGCCATGATACTTGGGTAGGACGTATTAGCCATGCAATACTTGGGTAGGACGTATTAGCCATGATACTTGGGTAGGACGTATTAGCCATGATACTTGGGTAGGACGTATTAGCCATGATACTTGGGTAGGACGTATTAGCCATGATACTTGGATAGGACGTATTAGCCATGATACTTGGGTAGGACGTATTAGCCATGCGATACTTGGGTAGGACGTATTAGCCATGCGATACTTGGGTAGGACGTATTAGCCATGATACTTGGGTAGGACGTATTAGCCATGATACTTGGGTAGGACGTATTAACCATGTGATACTTGGGTAGGACGTATTAGCCATGATACTTGGGTAGGACGTATTAGCCATGATACTTGGGTAGGACGTATTAGCCATGATACTTGGGTAGGACGTATTAGCCATGCGATACTTGGGTAGGACGTATTACCCATGATACTTGGGTAGGACGTATTAGCCATGATACTTGGGTAGGACGTATTAGCCATGATACTTGGGTAGGACGTATTAGCCATGATACTTGGGTAGGACGTATTAGCCATGATACTTGGGTAGGACGTATTAGCCATGCGATACTTGGGTAGGACGTATTAGCCATGATACTTGGGTAGGACGTATTAGCCATGATACTTGGGTAGGACGTATTAGCCATGCGATACTTGGGTAGGACGTATTAGCCATGCGATACTTGGGTAGGACGTATTAGCCATGATACTTGGGTAGGACGTATTAGCCATGATACTTGGGTAGGACGTATTAGCCATGTGATACTTGGGTAGGACGTATTAGCCATGTGATACTTGGGTAGGACGTATTAGCCATGCGATACTTGGGTAGGACGTATTAAGCATGTGATACATGGGGAGGACGTATTAGCCATGATACTTGGGTAGGACGTATTAACCATGCGATACTTGGCTACGACGTATTAGCCATGCGATACTTGGGTAGGACGTATTAGCCATGCGATACTTGGGTAGGACGTATTAGCCATGCGATACTTGGGTAGGACGTATTAGCCATGCGATATTTGGGTAGGACGTATTAGCCATGATACTTGGGTAGGACGTATTAGCCATGCGATACTTGGGTAGGACGTATTAGCCATGCGATACTTGGGTAGGACGTATTAGTCATGCGATACTTGGGTAGGACGTATTAGCCATGATACTTGGGTAGGACGTATTAGCCATGATACTTGGGTAGGACGTATTAACCATGAGATACTTGGGTAGGACGTATTAGCCATGTGATACTTGGGTAGGACGTATTAGCCATGCGATACTTGGGTAGGGCGTATTAGCCATGTAGTAGTTGGGTAGGACGTATTAGCCATGCGATACTTGGGTAGGACGTATTAACCATGTGATACTTGGGTAGGACGTATTAACCATGAGATACTTGGGTAGGACGTATTAGCCATGTGATACCTGGGTAGGACGTATTAACCATGTGATACTTTGGTAGGACGTATTAGCCATGAGATACTTGGGTAGGACGTATTAACCATGTGATACTTTGGTAGGGCGTATTAACCATGTGATACTTGGGTAGGACGTATTAGCCATGCAGTACTTGGGTAGGACGTATTAGCCATGCGATACTTGGGTAGGACGTATTAGCCATGCGATACTTGGGTAGGACGTATTAGCCATGCGATACTTGGGTAGGACGTATTAGCCATGCGATACTTGGGTAGGACGTATTAAGCATGCGATACTTGGGTAGGACGTCTTAGCCATGATACTTGGGTAGGACGTATTAGCTATGCGATACTTGGGTTAGACGTATTAGCCATGTGATACTTGGGTAGGACGTATTAGCCATGAGATACTTGGGTAGGACGTATTAACCATGTGATACTTGGGTAGGACGTCTTAGCCATGTGATACTTGGGTAGGACGTCTTAGCCATGTGATACTTGGGTAGGATGTATTAGCCATGAGATACTTGGGTAGGACGTATTAACCATGTGATACTTGGGTAGGACGTCTTAGCCATGTGATACTTGGGTAGGATGTATTAACCATGAGATACTTGGGTAGGACGTATTAGCCATGTGATACTTGGGTAGGACGTATTAGCCATGCGATGCTTGGGTAGGACGTATTAGCCATGCGATACTTGGGTAGGACGTATTAGCCATGAGATACTTGGGTAGGACGTATTAACCATGTGATACTTGGGTAGGACGTCTTAGCCATGTGATACTTGGGTAGGACGTCTTAGCCATGTGATACTTGGGTAGGATGTATTAGCCATGAGATACTTGGGTAGGACGTATTAACCATGTGATACTTGGGTAGGACGTCTTAGCCATGTGATACTTGGGTAGGATGTATTAACCATGAGATACTTGGGTAGGACGTATTAGCCATGTGATACTTGGGTAGGACGTATTAGCCATGTGATGCTTGGGTAGGACGTTTTAGCCATGCATTAACACATCGGTGTCTCTTGTTTTAAATTTAGATCTACTTTTCGTAACACCCTATACCATAGTTTATGGTCATTTCGTACCATAGTCGTTTCGTACCATAGTGCTTTGGTCATTTCGTACCATAGCCATTTCGTACCTACTTTTTACCATCTCATACCATAATGTTTAGTCATTTCGTACCATAGTCATTTCGTACTCGGTATCTTATTTTTGTCATGATATGCCACTTCTTATTTTTGTCGTTGACGAATAAACGTTGACGTGTAAACATACCTTGTAAAGTGAGCGAAGGTTTAAATGAATAAAGGTTTAAATGAATAAGAGAAGTAAATTAACGATGAAATGTGTTTCAATGGCCATTAACCCTATTGAATTCACTTTTCTGAACATATGTATATTGCCACATGAAGGTGATAGCTTATTTTTAAGACGAACTGACAAGTAACCCATAACTGATGATCATTTCATATGATGCAAGACACCCCCCCCCCCCCACCATCTTATATAGGCCTACGTTCAATATAGTTGCATTAGCCTAATGTTTATTTTTTAAATCAGTAATTCGACATTTTACTACCTATTCAACTAAGCTGCACAATAAACGATTGAGGTACGAAATGACTTGGTTAAGAAATGACCAGGGTACGAAATGACTTAGGTACCAAATGGTGAAATTGGGTACGAAATGACTATGGTACGAATTGACTGGTTACCCGTAGGACCTATTAGCTATGTGCTTTTGTATATTTGCAATTACCTAAGTTACTTACAATAAGCATAATGAACTTACCTGTCGTACACCTTTCCCACTGCCCTATTAACACATCAGTATCAATTGTTTTAAATTTTGATCCACTTTTTTTTACTTGGGTAGGACGTTTCCATGCGCTGTTTCAAATACTTGCAATTGCTTAAGCTGGTCAAAAAAAGCATATTGGACGATAGTAAATACAAATTGGACGCTATCTGTAAAAACATTATACATTAAATTGCTGTATATTTACTCGAATACGATGCATATACAGAACCACATACCATTTGTTTTGCCACGTTAATTATTGCA
>NC_054709.1:9922581-10007581 GCF_016097555.1 Gigantopelta aegis | reverse complement strand
GAATAGATAACAAAAGACAGTCGTATCACGTGATCTGACTGCTAAAGAAATCACCAGTGACCCACAACTGGTATATCAAAGGCCGTGATATGTGCTGTTCTGTTTGTGAGAAAGTGCACAAAAAGTGCATTTCATGTTAATGGGGGGGGGGGGGGGGGGAATGTTGCGGCTTACCTCCAAAACAGTATATCAGAATTATCTAAAAATATTTATATCCACAACACACACACAAACACACACACACACACACACACACACACACACACACACACAAACACACACACACACACGCATACATACAAACACACCTATACATACATACGTAAATTTATATAATACATGTAATACATGTATATACTCTAGTCAGTTAACTTTAGGCAGAGAAGTATTGGATTCGCACCATGCCTGTTTTAACGACTTAGTGGGTAGATATAGGGTATTATATCCTTACGGAAAATAGATCATTGTAAGAATGAACGAAAATGAAAAATGTATACTTCAAACTATATTAATTGCACTGTTATTATAGGCGTATGGGCTCCCATTTTTGTAAGCGGGGGGGGGGGGGGGGGGGGGGGCATGCTAGCTTTTGCCCGAATTAAACGAAAATGCCCGGATGTCGACAACAACAGTTATTCATATTAGCATTACTGCCAAACAGTTATATATGAGTTGCAAACGAATCACTACGCATGTCTACATCGATTGCAAGTAATTTTGAAGGCAGTGATGGAAATACATGGTAAAAAGTTCTCAGGTTAGCACAGTTTCCTCATCTGTGCACGAATTTGAGGTATTGCGCCCCCCCCCCCCCCCCCCCCCCCCCCCCCCCCCCCCGTCTCGTACGCTTTTAGGAGTCACGTGAACAACTGACTTACGTCAGCAGCGATACGTCACCGTTATAACGTATCGCTTTAGTTCGTTATCGGCTTGTTCATTCCGCGAGCGAGGACGTGCATCCAGATAATGGTTTAGTCGTAGATTTACGTGTACGTACAAAACTAGACTTACGATGTTTCGTAAAATTGGTCCCAGGCAGGCCCATAGGAACCGGGGCGTGGGGCGGGGTGGTATGTGTTGAGGTGTGGTCACAGACCTTCCACGTAAGGACTACAATTTGCATGTTTTGTCCTACTCTATGTAAATAAAAGACAAATCTGGCTCATGCTCTCTCCCCTCCCCCTACAATAGATTGTACCCATTTCTACCGGCCTTGGAATGGTGCATGGGCGTTTAAACCAAACTGTGACCGACACAAATGTAAACAGTGTCGGATACTAGTAGTCAAACAACGACTGTATTATGACACTGCGACGCCATCGCGCATCCTCCTGACCTGCTGCCACGAGTAGGTTGTACTATAGCAAATGAAATCCCATAGGCGACAATGTTAATGTATATTGGTTCAAAACACTATATCGAAAATGAGCCATGAAAGTAACCACTTTCTTCACTTCATATTTTGGGGAAGGGGATTGGATATGTGCACTACATCAACCAAGTTATGACTCATAAATATGAATACTACAACCCCTCTCCCAAAATATGAAGTGAAGAACGTGGAATCTACCATGGCTCATTTTCGATATACCCGGATGTTTTTAACAACAACCCCAGTTTCGCACAAAATTGTAGTACTTATAGTCCGTCCCATCCTCCTACAAAAATGTGTGGGGTTTTTTGTGGGTTTTTTTTTTTTTTTTTTTTTTTTTTTTTTTTTTTTTTTTTTTTTTTTTTTTTTTTTTTTGGGGGGGGGGGTAAATAATTTCAGTATTGCTTGGCGTAAGAAGAAAAGTAAAAGTGTTTTGGAAATAATATTTTTTAAAAACTACTTTTGTGTCCACTCGGCTCAGAAATAAATAACTTGTAGTAAATTCCACATTCTAATTCAAATTAGCTTCACTATTACATGTGGATCTAACAGCAGCCCGTTGGAGCTCATGTCCAGTTAGACCAATCACTTGTCCAGTGATTTATACTTTCATTCGACCAATCAAAACCTTACGAAGTTGCAAAATCATTCCAGTGATTTGAAAAAAAAGAACCGTTGGAAAACTGTTTATACGGGATTATGCACTTTTACCCCGTTTTTTTTTTATACGAAATGATTCGGGTGAATTACGAAGTATGCCGGAAACTAATTTCAATATAAAATTTTATATAAAATTTGTTTCAAGACGAAAAAAACAAACCGTGATGGTATAGCCATAAAATCTGTTTATACTAGTATACAATCCAGAGTTTATTACTGCACTTTTACCCCTGTTTTTTTTTTTAATGTTAAAATAGACCAACAAGTTCGCTTATTGCATAAATAGTCTCGCCCGATATTTTAAGAATTTGTATGCTCCCGAATAACGCTATAAAAGGCGACGTGTAATTGGTCGATATTTAAATTGTTATTTATAGATGAAATGTCACCTGGACATAGGAGTCCACGCAATGCTGTTAGATCTACTGATAGACCAGTAGAGATAATTTTAATCAGATTGTAAATTCCATAGCATGAAAAAAAGGCGTTGCCCGTGGGACAGACTATCGTTTTACAGGCACACCAAACATGTTTCAAGCATAAGGTTTCTTGAGACAATGATACTAGACGAAATAAAATAAAATGGCATACATTTATTGCGCAGCGCAGATAAAATTATTTTTTGTTTTAACAACAAACACTGTCACATTTATCACCAATGGCGAGACTGGTTGTATTAACTGCTCTATCAAAAGTTCCGTGCACCTCGAACATTGACCCAGCCGGATGTTATTTGGTTTATCTCTACATAGTATGCTATGTTAAGGCATCCAACAATGTTAACGTTTAATAATAAAACTTATATAAGCAGCGTATCAACACACCCAGGCAGTACACCAATATAAAGGTGTAGCACCTCACATTTAATATGTCTGCAAGAAATTTGGGGGGTCACATACCATTTAAGAGAGTTGATGAATGTTTTAATTAGCAACCTTCATTTTTGCTGACCCCCTCCAAAAAATATATAATAATAATAATAAAAAAAATTAAAATTAAAATTTAAAATCGGCCTCCCAGAGCAAATTTTAACGACTCAGTGGGTAGGTGTAAGGCCACTACACCCTCTGCTCAGCATGTTTGAACATTAATTGGATATGAGCACAAAAATAAGTATAAATGAATGAATGAATTGCTGAATATTGCTGTTCCATTTTGGAGATACCCTACATTGGTTGCAGCGCTTGTGTATACTGTATACTGCATAACAACTATGTACTACATAAAAGTGTATTTAGTTATTTGCAAATGATAATAATATTACTACAAATCAGAGCCACGGTGTCTTTTACTGCGTAAATATTTGACGGTCCACCTTAAATTTTAACATGGAATTTTCTAATTTTTTTCTACAATGCAACCTATAGTGCATTCGCGTACCAACTACTTGGAACCAATCAGAAATTCATTTGCATTATATAATACAAGTTCGTTAAAGGGACATTCCTGGCTGTGGGTTTGCTGCATTGTAAGATGTTTTCGACTAATAAAATATTTCTACAATTAAACTTACATATTAAATATATTTTCTTGTTTAGAATATCAGTGTCTGTATATTTAATGTGTTTCTGGTCTTCTTAATATTTGTAAGAAGCCCAAACTGGATTTTGTCTTCAAATGATGTGTTGAGTGCGTCGTTAAATAAAACATTTCTTTCCTTTCTTTCTTTCTTTCTTTCAAATAATTTCGTACGTACGAAAAAAGTTTATTTTAGGAAACTAAATACAATTTAACCTAGTACAAATATTAGAACGATCAGAAACACGTTTGATATACAGCCACTAATATTTTATGCAAATATATATATATATTTAATATGTAATTACAGTCTCTGTTAGTCGACAACATCTTAAAAATTGCAGCAAACTCAGGAATGTCCCTTGAATTGTTTTAGAGACTGTCCTGATTTTGTGTCATTGTAGGTATCGGAGGGGGGGGGGGGGGGGGGGGACGTAGCTAAATATTCCGTACAGACTTAGGATCATTTCTTTAAACACTACGAGATTCGAACCCATAGCCTTTGACGCAATACACCGTTACTGTAAACACAAAGGTGACCTCAACAGCCACTCACTGATTCACGTAGGATACGTTTACAGATTCAAAAATATACTTTAATAACAATTAGACAATTATATCAATAGACCAATGCATCCATAATGAAAAAAAGTGCAAAATTTAGCTTTAATTGTCATCATGATCCAGCCAGAGCACCATGACTGGTACACCAAATGCCGTGGTATCTACTATCCTGTCTGTGGGATGGTTCATATAAAAGATCCCTTGCTGCTAGTCGAAAAGAGTAGCCCATGAAGTGGCGACAGCGGGTTTCCTCTCTCAATATCTGTGTGGTCCTTAATCATATGTCTGACGCCATATAACCGTAAATAAAATGTGTTGAGTGTGTCGTTAAATAAAACATTTCCAAAATATATTTTAAAATCCTTTTAGGGTGTTGTCATTAGAATTAATGAACATGTTAACGAAATGACTTGTTAATAATCGTTTACCCTATCGCAATGAATGGCTTGTTAAAATTGTTTTTAAAATAATAATAAATTATTAAAAAATGTTTAAGATGCGTGTGATTGTGAATTTAACGAATTACTTCCAGTTGATCGAATCGTACTCTCGTTTATTATGAGGAATTACTTGACAAAATCCAGATATATGCATAACTGTGGTACCTAGTTCAGCTGGAAACGAGTTCCTTCATTCGATTAATGCCGAGAAAATGTGGAATGATCTCAAGTTTACTAAGTTTGTTTTGTTTAATGACACCACTGGAGCAATCTGTTTAATTATACCGGTTTCGGTGGTGTCGTGGTTAAGCCATCGGACATAAGGCTGGTAGGTACAGAGTTCGCAGCTCGGTACCGGCTCCCAGCCAGAGCGAGTTTTAACGACTCAGTGGGTAGGTGTAAGACCACTACACCCTCTTCTCTCTCTCTCTCTCTCTCTCTCTCTCTCTCTCTCTCTCTCTCTCTCTCTCTCTCTCTCTCTCTCTCTCTCTCTCTCTCTCTCTCTCATCACTAACCCACAGTCTTGGACACGCAGCCTAGATAGCTGAGGTGTGTACCCAGGACAGCGTGCTTGAACCTTAATTGGATAGAAGCAAGAAAATATGCTGAAATGAAATGAAATGTCAAATATTCGGTAATTCTGATACGTAGAGGATATCCGAACAGTTACAGGGCAGTATATATGTATTTTACTGCTTTTGATATACCAGTTGTGGAGCACTGGCTGGAACGAGAAATAGCCAAATGGTTCATCGACGGGGATCGATCCTAGACCGACCACCTATCTAATCAAGTTGTGTGTGGTAGAAAAGTTGGTTTTGTTTAACGACACCACTAGGGCACCTTTAATTATTAATCATCGGCTAATGGATGTCAAACAGTTGGTCATTAGAGAGTAAACCCGCTTCATTTTTTCCATTAGTAGCATGGGATCTTTTATCTGCACCATCACACAGAGAGCATATCATATACCACGGCCTTTGATTCACCAGTCGTGGTGCACCGGCTGGAATGAGAAATGGTCCAATTGATGCGATCACCGACGGGGACCGATCCTAAATCGACCACGCATCAAGCGAGCGCTTTACCACCGGGCTACGTCCCGCCCCTTCTGTGTTAGAAGTGGGATCCCTGCTCTTCGTATTTACAACCATCTTCATAAATCAAGGCTAATATTCGTTCCTCGTATTCAGCCTTGATACATGTAGTCAAGATTACTGATATCCACTACTAGCGCCCTCTACCGGAAGAAAATTTGTAACACCGATTATGTCCCTTACACGATGACATCGCTGACCAATCACAGCATCGGTAACATGTGACAATCTTGAAAACAATATCAAAAATTAACCGCCGGACGCTGACGCTGCCATCTTTGTTTACAATCAAGGGAATCTATAAGGAGCGTTGCGATTCGTTGCAATCAGATCTCATCGCATCCAATGAAATTTAAGCATTTTGTGGCACGATTTGTTGACGACATGTATCAAGGCTGAATACCAGGAACGAATATTAGCCTTGATTTATGAAGATGGTTTACAACTGGAATCATTCACTAGATGCTATTTTGTAAAAGGAAACAAATCATTGATAGAGTTAGGTACTCATTTGCAAATGGTGGTAAATGTCAAATCATAAAATTGTATGGGTGCCTATTTAATGACATTATTTTTTAAATGTCACCCCCTCTCCCCCCCCCCCCCCCTCCAGCCAAAAAAGAAAAGAAAAAAAGAAAAAAAAAAGGACAGGGCTAGAGGATACTAGAGCTATCCTACAAGCGATCCACATGTCGTTGTAACGTATTTTACGACTTCACGCCTGTCGTAACGTATTTTACGACTTCACGCCCGTCGTAACGTATTTTTCGGCTTCACACCCGTCGTAACGTATTTTACGGCTTCACGCCCGTCGTAACGTATTTTTTCGGCTTCACGCCCGTCGTAACATATTTTACGGCTTCACGCCCGTCGTAACGTATTTTACGGCTTCACGCCCGTCTTAACGTAGTTTTCGGCTTCACGCCCGTCATAACGTATTTACGGCTTCACGCCCGTCAGAACGTATTTTACGGTTTCACGTCCGTCGCAACGTATTTTACAGCTTTACGCCCGTCGTAACGTATTTTACGGCTTTACACCCGTCATAACGTATTTAAACCTTCACGCCGTAACATCTTTCTCTGCTTCAGCCCAAGACCATAACTTCTTTTTCAGTGCCATAACGTCTTTTTCAGTTTCATGGAATAACCTCTTTCTCAGATTCACCCCTTAACCAGTTTCTCAAATTCCCACCGTAACCTCTGTCACCTTCACACCATAGCCTCTTTCTCAGCTTCACACCGTAACCCCCTTCTCAGCTTCACACCATAACCTCTTTCTCAGCTTCACACCGTAACTCCGTTCTCATATCCACACCATAACCTGTTTCTCAGCTTCACACCGTAACCTCTTTGTCAGCTTCACACCATAACCTCTTTCTCAGCTTCACGCTGTAACCACTTTCTCATATTTACACCATAGCCTCTTTCTCAGCTTCACACCGTAAGCACTTTCTCAGCTTCACACCATAACCTTTTTCTCAGCTTCACGCCGTAACCCCTTTCTCATATTCACACCATAACCTCTTTCTCAGCTTCACATCGTAATCTCTTTGTCAGCTTCACCACATAGCCTCTTTCTCAGCTTCACACCGTAATCACTTTCTCGGCTTCACACCATAACCTCTTTCTCAGATTCACACCATAACCCCTTTCTCATATTCACACCATAACCTCTTTCTCAGCTTCACACTGTAACCTCTTTGCCAGCTTCACCACATAGCCTCTTTCTCAGCTTCACACCGTAACCACTTTCTCAGCTTCACACCATAATCTCTTTCTCAGCTTCACACCATAACCTCTTTCTCAGCTTCACACCGTAACCCCTTTCTCATATTCACATCATAGCCTCTTTCTCAGCTTCACACCATAACCTCTTTGCCAGCTTTACCACATAGCCTCTTTCTCAGCTTCACACCATAACCTCTTTCTCAGCTTCACACCGTAACCCCTTTCTCATATTCACACCATAACCTCTTTCTCAGCTTCACATCGTAACCCCTTTCTCATATTCACACCATAACCTCTTTCTCAGCTTCACATCGTAACCTCTTTGCCAGCTTCACCACATAGCCTCTTTCTCAGCTTCACACCGTAACCACTTTCTCAGCTTCACACCATAACCTCTTTCTCAGCTTCACACCGTAACCCCTTTCTCATATTCACATCATAGCCTCTTTCTCAGCTTCACGCCGTAACCTTTTTGTCAGCTTTACCACATAGCCTCTTTCTCAGCTTCACACCGTAACCCCTTTCTCATATTCACACCATAACCTCTTTCTCAGCTTCACATCGTAACCTATTTGTCAGCTTCACCACATAGCCTCTTTCTCAGCTTCACACCGTAACCACTTTCTCAACTTAACACCATAACCTCTTTCTCAGCTTCACACCGTAACCCCTTTCTCATATTCACACCATAACCTCTTTCTCAGCTTCACCACATAGCCTCTTTCTCAGCTTCACATCGTAACCACTTTCTCAGCTTCACACCATAACCTCTTTCTCAGTTTCACACCGTAACCCCTTTCTCATATTCACACCATAACCTCTTTCTCAGCTTCACACCGTAACAGCTTCACACCGTAACCTCTTTCTCATATTCACACCATAACCTCTTTCTCAGCTTCACACCGTAACCTATTTGTCAGCTTCACCACATAGCCTCTTTCTCAGCTTCACACCGTAACCACTTTCTCAGCTTCACACCATAACCTCTTTCTCAGCTTCACACCGTAACCCCTTTCTCATATTCACACCATAACCCCTTTCTCAGCTTCACCACATAGCCTCTTTCTCAGCTACACACCGTAACCCCTTTCTCATATTCACACCATAACATCTTTCTCCGTTTCACCACATAGCCTCTTTCTCAGCTTCACACCGTAACCCCTTTCTCATATTCACCCCATAACCTCTTTTTCAGCTCCATGCTGTAATCACTTTCTCAGCTTCACAAAGTAACCTCTTCCTCGGCATCACGCCGTTACCACTTTTTCAGATTCACTACGTAACCACTTTCTCAGATTTTCGCCGTCACATAATTATTTGGAGGTATATTGTTTGATATCTTCGAACATTATGCGGGAATGAAAAGAATAAACTCGTTTTACTTTTACGCATGTTCAAAGCGAGTTGTTGTGTTGATCTTGACCTAGACCTATATAATATAATAAATAATACTATAAACAGGTAACATTTCTTCTGTCACGTAACCCGATCCCGGGTAAATCGATTTATTTAGACAGATACAACCGAATTTATATATATATAAAAAATTTAATTCGACAACAATACTTGCCTTGCGTGAATGTTTTGACACACTCACACACACACATACGCACGCACACACGCACGCATACACACACACACACACATACACACACAGAAAGACACACACACACACACACACTGAGTACATATGTACGCAAATACTGTCGTACATAAGTATGTATATACAAATACATACAGTATATAGACATTCATACATCTATACATATATACATACATTACATACATACATCTATGCAAATATATATATATATATATATATATATATATATATATATATCAATATATCAATACACAGATCAATACATACATAGATACATACATACACACACACATACGTACACGCACACGCATGCATACACACATACAAAGAGAGAGAGAGAGAGAGAGAGAGAGAGAGAGAGAGAGAGAGAGAGAGAGAGACATACACACACGCACACAGACACACACACGCGCACACATACACACCCTTCACATTTTGCATTGGCCTCCCCCACCTTCAGTTAAAAGGCTAACTAATATCTAGCACCCCTCCTCCCGGAAATATGTCCGCCTGTTACTCACATTATATTGATACATGTATAAAGAGGGAACCTCACCCTAACCCTAAAACTAACCCTAACCCTAAATCTTACTCTAACGCTAAAGCTGACCCTAACCCTAACCCAAACTCTAAATCGAATTCGAACCTAAAAGTAATCTAATCCTAACATTAGAGAGGTAACAGTCGACCCCCCTCTCCCAACCCCATTTCCCCAAATCCACTTCCTGTCCTGGACGGAGGAGCCGGCGGAAGTCGACACTTGCGTCCATGACAGGCGTGCGCTACAACAGCTTGTTCTGAATGTGCACGTAAAACATGTTAACCATTACCATTACTGACATGATTGCATGAGGACTGCAACTTTGAAGACTAGTTTGATTTGTTTAACAATACCACTAGAGCACATTGATTTTTAATCATCGGCTATTGGATGTCAAATATTTGGTAATTTAGTCCAACCGACCGACGTCGGACCGACCGACCGCTGGACTACATCTCGCTCAAGTCTCTAGGGGTGAGATTTAGTTCAGCAGGCAGGACGCTTGCTTTAGGTGGTTTGTTCATAGGATCGAACCTTCTCGGTGGAATAATTGTCTTATTGGCTTTTTCCCCGTCCCAACCAGTGCCCCACAACTGATATGACAAAGGCCGTGATATGTACTGTTCTGTCTGGTAAAGTGGACGGGATTTAGCTCAGTTGGTTGAGTGCAAGGCCATGGTATGTGCTTTCCTGTCTGTGGGAAAGTGCATATAAAAGATCCCTTTCTGCATAAGGAAAAATGTAGCGGGTTTCCACTGATGACTACGAGTAAGAATTACCAAATGTGTGACATCCAACAGCCAATGATTAATAAATCAATGTGCTCTAGTGGTGTCGTTAAACAAAACAAACTAAGTGTATGTGGGCAAGTGCATGTACAAGATCATTTGCTGCTAATAAAAAAATGTAGTGGTTTTTCTCTGAAGACTACCAGTTAAAATTATTAACATCCAATAGCCGATGACTAATTAATGTCCTCTAGTGGTGTTTCTAAACAAAACACAATTTAACTTCAACTTTCAAGATTTGTTCAACAAATGTAAATGTGCACAAGACACACCGTAGTATATGTGACGTCATTAACAGCTACATACACACCGTAGTATATGTAACGTCATTAACAGCTAAATACACACCATAGTATATGTGACGTCATTAACAGCATTAACAGCTAAATACACACCATAGTGTATGTGACGCCATTAACAGCTAAATACACACCGTAGTATATGTGACGTCATTAACAGCTAAATACACATCGTAGTATATGCGACGTCATTAACAGCTAAATCCACACGATAGTGTATGTGACGTCATTAACAGCTAAATACACAACATTATATATGTGACGTTATTAACAGCTGTGGTGTGAAATACAGAACATAATATAAGTGGCCGTTATATATCATTTAGCTTACAAACAAAGCGTATTCATTAACATGAACCACATACAGCATGTGTTTGCCTTCCGACGTTCAAAGAGTGTGGCCAAACCAGTTTCTAAGTATAAAGAATGTTAAGATGCAAAGCTACGAACTTGTAAACTGGTTATTATTCTTACAGCTCTCTACGTCAAACTTGTTCAGTATTTCCAGGATCTAATATCAAATAGCTTCACAAACGTAATATAATATAAGAAAGGAATTTCTGTTGTACTATGTACAAGGTCATTCTATGATACAAGGTCTATTTGGTATCTGACATACAATAATCGAGACACATGCTTTTCGGGGTGAAAGGAAAACCACATGGCCGCCACATAAGCTAGTTTTATATGTGGTAGCAAGGGATCTTTTATGCATGTTGTATTTGCACGTTTATCAAGAGCCAAACGACAAAACAACCATGAGACTTTTATTGCCTTTTTTCGAGATAGGGTTATCTTTTCTTGGTAATACTATTCACCGAAAAAACAATGCCGTTACACCGGCCTCGGTGGCGTCGTGGTTAGGCCATCGGACATAAGGCTGGTATGTACAGGGTTCGCAGCCCGGCACCGGCTCCCATCCAGAGCTAGTTTTAACGACTCAATCCGTAGGTGTAAGACCACTACACGGTCTCAGTGGTGTTGTGGTTAAGCCATCGGACATAAGGCTAGTAGGTACAGGGTTCGCAGCCGGCACCGGCTCCCACCCAGAGTGAGTTTTAAGGACTCAATGGGTAGGTGTAAGACCACTATACGGCCTCAGTGGTGTTATGGTTAAGCCATTGGACATACGGCTGGTATGTACAGGGTTCGCAGCCCGGCACTGGCTCCCACCCAGAGCGAGTTTTAAGGACTCAATGGGTAGGTGTAAGACCACTACATCCTCTTCTCTTTCACTAATCACTAACAAACTAACAACTAACCCTCAGTCCTGGACAGACAGCCCAGGTCTGTGCCCAGGACAGCGTGGTTGAACCTTAACTGGATATAAACACCTCCCCGTTAGGTTTAATCTTACATTTTCCCTTTAAGTCTAAGCTTGTGATTACTAAATAAAATAATGTCATTACAATATAATACGCACTTTGTCAGAAGACAAGATAACACATACCGCGGTCTTTGGTATACTAAAGATAGAGCACCCAATGAAATAATGAGTAGTTAGGTCTATCTAGTAAGTATAATTGATTAAATATATACTTGTTGGTCTGACGCCATATAACCGTTAAAAAAATGTGTTGAGTGCGTCGTTAAATAAAGCATTTCTTTCTTTCTGTTTTTAAATCGTTATACTATGTCGAAACGTGTGGGCGTACCTTTACGAGTTGCGCTGTTCGACTCCGATCATAGACTGATATTCCACGTCACCTATCGCTGAACGTGCACCTTTTATTGAAGTATTTACGGTCTGGCGCACAAGTAACGTCTCCTTGAGTTAGAGAAGGGTGCCTTGTATTTTGAAGTCAACACTCGTGTCAAATGGAGCACGACGGAAACAGCCGGCTGTGCAGTAAAATGAAACACGACTGGACGTCGTACATAGATGTGCATAATGTAATTAACCGCCGAACACAGAGGTATTGAGATTCAGACTGGGTCCCATTAAAAGGGGTAGTCTCAAAATTGCAGAATAACCAAAATATTTATTAAGTATTGTTGTTGTGAAAGATAAAGACTACATCTAGAAGTATATGCCCATTAAACATTAATAACAAATAGTTTCATTTTAATATGACTATTTATAAATTTATATTGGAACATCTAATAAAGGCGAAGCGACACGATACGAGTGCCTTGAAATAGTTATAATAAAAGAAAGAAATGTTTTATTTAACGACGCACTCAACACATTTTATTTACGGTTATATGGCGTCAGACATATGGTTACGGACCACACATATTTTAAGAGGAAACCGCTGTCGCCACTACATGGGCTACTCTTTCCGATTAGCAGCAAGGGATCTTTTATTTGCGCTTCTCACAGGCAAGATAGCACAAACCATGGCCTTTGTTGAACCAGTTATGGATCACTGGTCGGTGCAAGTGGTTTACACCTACCCTCTGAGCCTTGCGGAGCACTCACTCAGGGTTTGGAGTCGGTATTTGGATTAAAAATCCCATGCCTCGACTGGGATCCGAACCCAGTACCTACCAGCCTGTAGACCAATGACCTAACCACTACGCCACCGAGGCCGGTTCGTAATAATAAAATCGTATAGTGTGGCGTCACCTTAAGAGTAGCCGAAAGGTTAAATTATGCAGGGAGTGGTGGCCTAGAAGGTGGCTAGCGAAACTTATAGGGGGTTCGAGTCATACTTATCAGGTAAATATATCAAAGGCATTCTGTCACAGATTTAAGATCCTTATTTCTCTAAGAATGGATAATAAATAAAAATTACAGTAATTGTTGGAAACCAAATCTATCTATCGCATCACCTTAACTGAACTATGATGGAGTGAAATCCATGTCATCCCTCTCGGCAATTTTAGTTTTTGAATTATGGACCATTGCCATAATTTAATTATTTTTACAAAAAATATCATTAATAAATGGAGTATGGTGGTTATGAAGATGGTTGAATAAAGTACATTTAGGGACAAATCAAATTATATTTGTTCAGGTAATACTTTGTTAGACCACTAAATAGGTCAGTGGTCTGTGACAATATGCCTTTAAAAATTAATTATTATTCAGAAATATCTCAAATTTGTTGTAAAGTCAGGATAGTCACCATTAAATACTTTATGCTATTATTTTATGAAGTTGTTTTCTTAAATATACATAATTGTCTGGCTAGTCTTAATTTGAATTGCGTCTCTACATTAACACTTAACAGTCTGCTATATGATGAAGATCTTGTGTGCATGCACTTTATATTTTTACTCAGAAATTCGTGGAGGAAACGACTGTTTACGCCTAATCCCAGCACATAACAGATTCAGGCGCGGATCCAGCTGGAGAGTACCGATGGTGCTGAAATCCGAAATGCTCCCCAAAATCTATTGTTTTTCAGTGTTTTATCTATCTATCTATCTATCTATCTATCTATCTATCTATCTATCTATCTATCTATCTATCTATATATATATATATATATATATATATTTGTCAGCTTGAAATTTATGTGGAAGATTACCATATAGATAATACTTGTTGGTGTACCATTGAATACTAAATGGACTATCCTGAGTTTTCTGCCATTATTAAATGCGTCTGACTAATGCTAGGATCAGACTACCAACTACCATCAGAAAGTTGGCCAACTTTCTGCTGTCACGACTTCTACGACTGCCCAGTTGCTGGTCTGAGCGCTCTTACAACTCGATTCTCGTCGTATAACCCATTAGCTGTTAATCTGAGCGCACCCGTCGTAAGTCGGGAGTTGGGGAAATTAGCAACGCAACCGTCGTGTTGGCCAACTTTCTGCTGACAGTTGGTAGTATTAGTCTAGCATTACAGAATATTGTTTGAAACATCAGTGTTTGTATATCCTATGTGTTGCGGGTAGTTCAGGGCCCGTGCTTATAAAACTTTTAGAGTCCAGACTCAATCTCAAATGACGTCATACGCATACAATTTGTATGGCGTTGTCATGACGTTACTGTCTCAGACTCTATTATTAATAGTCTCGAGTCTAGACTCTAAACGTTTTATAAGCACCAGGCCTGACATTTGTAAGAGATAAAAGTATATTTTATTTCCTAATATCAGGGCCGTAGCTAGGATTTTTTTGTTAGGGGGTGGGGGTGGGGTGGGGGGGGGGGGACTGATAAATTCTTGGAACCAACGAGCATGGAAGGCGCAAAACACTAGGGCGTCCGGAGGCATGCCCCTAGACATTTTGAAATCTAGAGGCTCTGAAATATCATGTTGCAGCCATTTCAGGGTGGTTACATACTTTAAAACGTCAATATCAATAACCAGTAATTTAATATTAAAAATCGCTACCATTTCATATCATATTTATGCCCTGAATCAGAATTATTTCATTACAAATACAAATGTGAACTGGTTCACACTGTGTTTCAGATAGGGGTATCTGGTTTGTTATTGTAGCGCATGCACTCGTTGAAAACATTTATGTTTAATGTTCTGGGTGAACTCCAAAATATTTTTAATATTCAAGGAGAACCTGGTTAATTGTAAATAGGTAGGATATTGATAAATAAATGGGGCAACCAGCAAATTGTCTGGTAGTGCTCGAAACATCAAAAACAAAAAAAAAAGCAGAAAAAAGCATCATGTTTAAGAATATGTGTATTTTAGACCCAGTACATCTATCTATTTATTTATCTATCTATCTGTCTGTCTGTCTGTCTGTCTAATATATCTAATCTATCTGTCCTATATACTTTATGAATTATATATACATAGTCGAGCATCGTTTTGTCGATCTTGCTTGAGTCGACATTTATTTAATTAATTAAATTATTAATATTAGTGTAACTGTACTATATGACGTGTCTTGATATACCATATTTCTGTCTGTCTGTCTGTCTGTCTGTCTGTCTTTCTGTCCATCCGTTCGTCCGTCCGTCTGTCTGTTTATCTATCCATTTTTCTATCCATCTATATGCATGTACATGTGAATTATATATACACCGCCGATCACCGCTTTGTCGATATTGCTTGAGTCGACATGTATATAATTAATAATTTTATGTACTATATTTATAGCAATGTCCTTAGTGTAACTGTACTACACATGTCTCCATAGACCATATTTCAGTATACAATATGCATACAACAATGTTTGTGAAACAAGTAATATAATGAATGAATAAATGAATGAATGAATGAATGAATGAATGAATGAATGAATGAATTCATTCATTCATTCATTCATTCATTCATTCATTCATTCATTCATTCATTTATTCATTCATTCATTCATTCATGGATTGATACCGACATCCCGACACGGAAAATTCTTTGGGTATTAAGTGCCAAACAAAGGATAGTATATTAATAAAAATAATTCAGTATACTGTAATTAGTGTGTTATAATTAGACTATTAAAGAGACACGACTAAAGTGGGTTCTTTAAGCATATGTGCCATAAAACCGCACAATAGTGATGCAAAGCAATTACTTAATAGGTCACTGGAAGATTATATGTTTGTTCACGCTCTGTTTGATTTCTATTAACATCGACGGTCGGCATTAAATAGATTGAATATCCGATGTACTATACATACAATACGATAGCGCGGCACGCGGTTTAGACCTGTGAAAGCTGTTATTAAGCTTACCTAGGTCAAGGTCACAACATTTTTTTTGAAAGGAAAGGAATATATATATATATATATATATATATATATATATATATATATATATATATATCTGTTAACGACACCTCAGCGCATTTTGAAACTACGGTTATTTGGTGTCTAACATACGGTTATTTGGTGTCTAACATATGGTTATTTGAGTATGTGATCAAGAAAGAGGGTAAGTAAGAAAGAAAGACGGTGATGGAGAGAAGAGAGAGAGAGAGAGAGAGAGAGAGAGAGAGAGAGAGAGAGAGAGAGAGAGAGAGAGAGAGAGAGAGAGAGAGAGAGAGAGAGAGAGAGAGAGAGAGAGCATCTCTGCTAGTCGGCAACATCTTAAAAGTGGCAACCGGCCTCGGCGGTGTCGTGGTTAAGCCATCGGACATAAGGCTGGTAGGTACATGGTTCGTAACCCGGTACCGGCTCCCACCCAGAGCGAGTTTTAACGACTCAATGGGTAGGTGTAAAACCACTACACTCTATTCTCTCTCACTAACCACCAACCCACTGCCCTGGAAAGACTGCCCAGATAGCCGAGATGTGTGCCCAGGAGAATGTACTTGAACCGTAATTGGATATAAGCACAAAAATGAAAGAATGGCAACAAACTCAGAACTATCCCTTTAAGAAGTCGTGAGACCTTTCTAAAGTCTTGAGTCGAGACCTAAAAGTATTATTTGCAGGACTCTAAATTAACTTCAAAATTGCCAACCACGATGAACTTATGTTATGTTTACTAATGCTAGATTCTTTAAATATACACGATTGTACTAACGTGAGTTTATACTTAAGGCTCAAATAGTCAGACAAATAGTATACATACATGCACTTAAATTGACATTTGTCAGTTCAATTTTATATTAACTTTGAACATTAACATGTTAATTAAAGGGACATACCCTAGTTTTTAAACACTAAAAATCAAAATAAAACAAAAAACCACTAAGGCATATTTTGACTATTGTAGCCGTTTTTTATAACTGAAGTCGTACTTTACTTGAATTTCATGGTTTAGATTATTAATTTCCGTACATTCGAAGTGTTTTTGGTCATCCTAGTGATTTAATATCACAAAATGCATTTCTCATATTTTTAGAAACGCACGTGCCTCTGAGAAGTAACAGTTATGGAGTCGAGTATTAGTCTATTTTTAGAGGGTATTTCACCATTTTAAAGTCACAGACTCATGTTTATAACGTTATCCGAATGTGTTACAGGTTTGTAGATTAACTAAACATATTGCTAATTTTCACAGTTTGAAACTAGAATCTGTGCCGTTAACTAGATGTGTATTTATGTTTGTGCATTGTAATTGTATTTACATGTGGAACACGTGAAATGATCGGCAAATCAAATAAACATATTCGTATTAGTATTCGTAATTTTAATTTGATTGGTATCTTGGGGGCGGGACGTAGCCACATTGTAACAACGGGTTTCGTCTTTCAGTATAGAGACCATGTATTGCACAGTAACCAATATAAGACATGTAACAACCATGGGGCGGAAGGTAGCCCGTATATCAAAGGCCGTAGTATGTGTTGTCATGTCTATAGGATGGTGCATATAAAAGATCCCTTGCTGTTAATGGAAAAAGGTTGCCGAATGGTTGACATCCAGTAGCCGATTATCAATAAATAGATGTGCTCTAGTGATGTCGTTAAACAAAAACAAAACTAAGTCTAAGACCATGTCAGAATTACCAAATGGTGGACATCCAATTGCCGATTATCAATAAATCAATGTGCTCTAGTGATGTCGTTAAACAAAACAAACTTTAAGTCTAAGACCATGTCAGAATTACAAAAAGGTCGACATCCAATTGCCGATTATCAATAAATAAATGTGCTCTAGTGATGTCGTTAAACAAAACAAACTAAGTCTAAGACTATGTCAGAATTACCAAATGGTCGACATCCAGTTGCCGATTATCAATAAATAAATGTGCTCTAGTGATGTCGTTAAACAAAACAAACTTTAAGTCTAAGACCATGTCAGAATTACCAAAATTATGGTCGACATCCAATAGCCGATTATTAATAAATCAGTGTGCTATAACGGTGTCGTTAAACAAAGCAAACTTTTTTTTTTATTGTATGTTGTGTATTTTCAGAGGATATCCAGGTGGGTTGCCGGGAGTTGAGAGCCAAGAGGTATATCTCCGACGGATTTTGTACCTCCATGAAGCCCATAAAGGAAGTCGTCTGCGCCGGAAACTGTCTGCCCATCCGGGACCTTCCGTGGTACGCGGAATTTGTGAAGTACTGGTCTCGGAACAAACTTAGGGAATTCCAATGCGAGGAGGACATTGTGAAGCGAAAGAAGGTGCGCTTGCTGTGTCAAAATGGAAACTATCGAACATACAAAATTAAAGTGGTAAAAAGTTGTAAGTGTAAGAGAACGATTGACGACCATAACAGGACAAAAAGGAGGGATAGAAGGCGGCGGAGGAGGAAAGGTCAAAAACGGAGGAGGCACAGTTCGAAAGACCACAGGCCTTGAGTATCCGTTGATGTGTAGAACATTGGAGTATGTGGTTTTTTTCTTTTTCGTATTGGAAACCTGCGTGCTCGAACGGCATGGCGCGCTGATACAGTTGTGCAACGGGGATGTTTTTCGAGGCAGATAACCGCTCGTTCACAGCCATCCGCCAGACGAAGCAGTGCCTATTTTCAAAATAAAACAAAAAATCGTTTAAAGGAAAAACAAAGTTTCACCATGTGTTTTACGGATACCATTCTTGCAGGATAAGGTGAAGACAGCATGTGTACAGAATCTACCGTGATTATTATTTTTTATTATTATTTTTTTTTGCAAAGAGTAGCTGCATCAACCATTCAAACTAGATAACCAGACATGGCCAGCGTCGTTGTGATGCTAAGGAACATGCGTTGCTGTCGTCGTCGTCGTCATCATCGCCGACGTTGTTGTTGTTGGTACAGGATTGCCAGGAAAGTATCGACGGCAGCCATTGGAGAAAACAACAGGAATAGTGTAGCAGAGCAAAACAAAACAGAAATTCATCGGAGACGTTACTGCCTATACTGAGGTGCCATTGTGGTCAGTGGAATTTCGTATTGATCTGAGTGTCTGCCATTTGGTGTTTTGTTTTATTGGAGATGTAACATATTGCCGAGAGTCCTTCGCCGTGGTTGTAGGAGAATACCTTTGCTAACAATATATCGGCCATAGTTTCGTATTGGAGTTTTACCTTCAGCCAGTTCTTCGCTGTTGTTCGTGTACCTTTAATTGGCCAGTGGATGAAATTGCGGATATGTCCTAATTTAATGGTGGGAGATAACTCGATCTCAATTTGGAATGTCCCAAGGTGTATCACGTAACTGGATTCTGAAGGGAAGTTAATGCACAAAAAAAAATAGTGCCCACTTTGTTTACCTTTATGTGAGTACCTCGCCCTTGTAATTTACCTTGTGAATACCCTTTTGATGAACTTTTTGTGAGTACCTCATTGTTTTGTGCTTTTTTTCAAACAAAAAACATGCCTCCTCATCTTTCAGTTTCGTTAACGATTTTCGTTGTTTTTTTTCGTTTTTTTTTTTTTTTTTGTGTCTGAGTACGCCAAGGTGTAAAGATTTGTGGGCGCAAGACTACAAAGCGCGTAGAGTCACTGAACCGTAACGCTGAGTGCACTCTCCGTGTCGAAGTTTCGCATGTTTGTTCCGATGGATACAACGCTAAAGGAACAAACCAACAAAATGGCATCTTTCATTACTTAACCATTCCAGGAATAATGTATAATTTTTGTGTGTGTTTGCGAGTCACAAGATGCGTGCGGTTAAGCACCAAAACTTGTCTGGGGGGAACCTGTGTGGAGTACGCATGTCTGTGTAGCTGCTTCCTGTCTTTTTGAATGTGTGGTTACATGATTTTACCGGAAGTTACGATCACCGATCGATGCCGCTAGGAATCTTTGTGAAATGTGAGGTCACGTGATTCACCGGAAGTTACGATCGCCGATCGATGCAGCTAGGATCATGTGAATGCGTGGTCACGTGATTTACTGGATGTTACGATTACCAATCGAAGACGCTGTAGGATTACGTTGGAAGTCTTTACGTGATCGCCGTAACAGTTTATTTAATTTTGTTTGTCTATTACTGTATTGCCAAAGTTACAACCAAGTGTAGCGTATTATAGTTATCACCCTTTTAGGTCCATCATAAGGAGATGCGAAACATTAGTTAACAATTACAGTTGCGAATCCACACTTTCAGAATTGTCCTACCCTATCTCTTTTAGCTAGCATAAACCGTTAAATATACTCAACAACGAAAGTTTAGCTAATGTTAAAAGAAATGGCATAACATTTATAAAGTAACCTATTTTTATTAATTAGTATTCACATCTGAAATGTTTACCATTTACAAACAACATAAACTCATCAACCTTTGCCTTAACACAACAGGAGGACCTGCTTTTCTTTTAAGTTTATTCAACCATGGCAAATTTAGACGTCATAAACGATATTTGCTAAACTTTCGTTGTTGAGTATACATTAGTCTTATTCAACTTACTGAACTAGCACAACAACTATGCTATACTAGATAAGTATGAATAATAATGAAAATTAGAATAAATTTTTTTAAAGTATCAGGCGCGGATTTAGGGGGAGTGCCTATCTTTTTCCTCGACGTAAAACAAAAGCCTGTTCAAACACCTCTTACCATGTTCGGCGTAAACCGTGAGTAATTTCAACTTATTTATGTGCTTATATCCAATTAAGGTTCAAGCACGCTTGTCTGGCCACACACCGCAGCTATCTGAGCTGCCTGGCCAGAACAGTGAGTTAGTTGTTAGTGGTTAGTAAGAGAGAAGAGGGTGTAGTGGTCTTACACCTACCCATTGAGTCGTGGGTGGGAGTCGGTACCGGGCTGCGAACTCTGTACCTACCAGCCTTATGTCAGATGGCTTAAACCACGACACCACCGAGGCCGATCTTCAAGTCAATTCCCAGCGAATCTCAAATACTTTGGGAAAGATGACCCATGTAGTGCGTGTGTTTTGATACCTATCGCAATATTATTGCTATCAAATTAACGACAAAGACAAACCTAAATTTCGTTTCCGTAATCAGCCGATATGTTCTGAGTATTTCCTTCGTCGTTTTCGAGTCTCAGTCTGTTATATAACGCCATACTCGAACTAGAAATAATTGTACGAAAGAATATTCGTATATCCATTAAGTATATGCATACCACATATAATATTTGCACAATTAACTAAAAATATCAAAATAATAATGAGCTGCAACTCGGCGTAATCAATGGTTCCCCAAAGAATCATCTACTAAAATTACAAAGTGCAGAAAAAACCCTCCATTGCATATCTACTGATAAAACAGCCAATCATTTGTCAATGTTGGGACACGATTCAAATTCAAACTGTGACCTTATGCGTCACTCATGAATATTAGCTTTTCCAAGTAAAATAAATTTACAAATAATAGTAAATGAAATTATTTGGATATGTAATTAAAAGTATAACCTTTACATTTCAGGACAAAAATTAATATACATGTATATTTTTGGTCATTATACAACTGTGAAATTTTCTCTTTAACGCAAAAGATAGTCGACCTGAAATCTCGTTATCTCGTGAAATCACGAGAACTTAAACATTAGTGAAACCTAATCGAGGATGATTCTATTTTTTTAATATATCCATAAACATAAAGTTTATAAGATGAAATTCGTTTATATTTTACATATCAAGACAGGCAGAACAATAGTTACATGAAATCTCGTCGTGGCGAGACTGCGAAATTATTTAGATTTTGAATATATGTAAACACACAACCAAGCATACGTTTAGGTTTTGACATTTTCAGTAGTTACTTTAACTCTCGATGTTAAGAGAAATTACGATATCAAAGAGATCTTGAATATATGTATGTATATATATATACATAACTAAGGATATGTTTAGTGTCTCACATTTCCGTTTAGTCTTAGTTGACTCAGTACTTGTCGAAACGAGAGTGTATGATCAGGGTCCACAACATTCGGTTATCGCAGATAATCGATCTCGTATAAAAGAAACATATGTGTGTAGGGGCCTATCTATGAGACTAAATCGTAAATTACGATCATCGCTCTTTAACTGACAACTACATTCTTCAAAATAACGTGACGCGCATTTAGCTAGCTAAACCCACCCCCTCCAACCCGCCCCCCCCCCAAAAAAAAAACCCCCCAAAAAAACCCCAAACAAGTAACACACAAATCTAACTAAAACAAAAATAACAGCAAAAACTAAACAAAACACGAAAATACAAACATTATAAACAAACACCCCACCCCTCCGGCGAACCCCACCCCCACCCCCGCAAAAAGAAAAAAGAAGCTACAAACACATAAAGCTGCAAACACATAAAGCTACATAAAGCTGCAAACACATAAAGCTACACACAAACAAAACATTTTCAACTGACTTCGATATCAGCGTTGAATGTTAGGCGCCCTTAAGTCCGTTAGATCCGTTATCTGTATTTTTGGTATAACTGGGGTGGGGGGAGTTGGGGGGGGGGGGGGTGGGGGGAGGAAGGTATGTACAAAACTCCTGCACTCTTGTTTTGACAAAGATTTTGACTGAACGAAGACCTATAATTTCCATAACGTAAGTTCTAAAAGCGGGTACAACTGTGTTTTAAAATGAACTCTCGTCGGTACGAGAATTCACGAGATTAAGACAAAAGTTTCGCATCTCCTTTGCAGTAGACGCTTGTTATCGCTGAAAGTCCAGTGGTAGCAGTCAGTGTTTTTAGTATGTATTACGTTAATGTACAGAATATTACGTCATCGTTGTTGTTATTATTGTCCTTTTGTCTATACGCTCTCCCACTTTGCAGTGCGATTTACATAGTAAACTGTACGATCGTGTAAATTCCAACCATAAAACTCTGTATTCAACAGAATAAAAACACAAACTTGACCTATACGCCATTGTTCTGTGTTTCGTCTTTTTCAAGTAGAAGGCGTACATTTTTAAAGGTACAACGTTCCAGTGGTGTGAAAGTTAAAAGTTTGTTTTGTTTAACGACACCACTAGAGAACATTGATTTATTAATCATCGGCTATTGGATGTCAAACATTTGGAGCCGAATTTACGAAGCCTGTTTTTGTTAAACGCATGTGTCTAAGCATTATAGAAAGAAAGAAATGTTTTATTTAACGACGCACTCAACACATTTTATTTACGGTTATATGGCGTCAGACATATGGTTAAGAACCACACAGATTTTGAGAGGAAACCCGCTGTCGCCACTTCATGGGCTACTCTTTCCGATTAACAGCAAGGGATCTTTTATTTGCACTTCCCACAGGCAGGATAGCACAAACCATGGCCTTTGTTGAACCAGTTATGGATCACTGGTCGGTGCAAGTGGTTTACACCTACCCATTGAGCATTGCGGAGCACTCACTCAGGGTTTGGAGTCGGTCGGTATCTGGATTAAAAATCCCATGCCTCGACTGGGATCCGAACTCAGTACCTACCAACCTGTAGACCGATGGCCTAACCACGACGCCACCGAGGCCGGTCTAAGCATTATAGATGCATGTAGTTACATGTGTGTAAGTCATAAACAGGCTTTGTTAATTCGGTCCATGGTCATTTGTGACACAGTCATAGAGAAGAAGCCTGCTACATTGCCCCAGTAGTAGCAAGGGATCTTTTATATGTATCATCCCACAGACAGGATAGCACATACCACGGCCGTGCTGCACTGGCTGTGACGAGAAATAGCCCAATGGGCCCACCGACGGGGATCGATATCACACTGACCGCGCATCAAGCGAGTGCTTTACCACTGGACTACGTGGTGTGAGAGCCTGGACCACGTGTGGATAGTTTAATAAAGTTTATTTTGTTTAACGAAACCACTAGAGCACATTGATTTATTCATCATCGGCTATTGGATGTCAAAACGTGTGGACAGAGGCACGTCAATAAAATTACCTCAACCTCTACTGATGTTCCGATGATCGATTTTAATCGATAATCGATCGGTTTGGTTCCACTCATGTCATGATCGATTATACAAACCCATAATCGATTGTTTGGGGAAATATTAACTGTAATTGTTCCTGGAGGTTAGATTATGGAATTGGAGTAAATAAATATGTTGGGGTTAATGTTTGGTTTTTTGGGGGTAACGTAAAGAAAGAGAAGAAGATATTAAATAGTTATTAGATTTATAGATTAGATAAATTAGCCATGTGTAGGGTGTAGACCCGGTGAACATGACACCAACTGATGCATGGTCCTATTTTGTTCATGTGATTCTAATCGATTAATCGATTGTGTAGTCAAAAATTGATCGGTTTGTCTGAACCGATTATAACCGATGATGAATGATGAAATGTTAACCGATTCCCATTACTAACATATTCCCACATTCAGTAATTCTGTTTTGAAATATGAAAACCCCCCACCTGTACACCTTTTAAAGGGACATTCTTGAGTTTGCTCCATTGTAAGATGTTTCCAACTAATAAAATACTTCTACGATTAAACTTGCATATTAATTTAAATATATTTTCTTATTTAGAATATCAGTGTCTGTATATTCAATGTGTTTCTGGTCGTCTTAATATTTGTAAGGAGCCCAAACTGGATTTTGTCTTCAAATAATTTCGTACGTACGAAAAAAAAATATTTTAGGAAATAAAATTAAATTTAAACTAATACAAATATTAGAACGATCCGAAACACGTTTAATATACAACCACTAATATATTATGCAGACATATATATTTGATATTCAATTACAATCGTTAAAAAGTCTCTGTTAGTAGATAACATCTTTAAAATTGCAGCAAACTCAGGAATGTCCCTTTAAAGGTACATATACTAAAAACTGTATACCGTTTAAAGGTACATTTAATCCAAATTGTACACAATTTAAAAATACATGTACTCAACACTACACCATTTAAAGGTACCTGTAGTGATTGTTTTTACCACATTTAAAGGTTCATGTATTCAAAACTGTACTCATTTAAAAGTACATGTACTCAAACCTACTCCATATTAGGTACATGTATTCAAAACTGTACATCATTTGAAGGTACATATACTCAAAATTGTACACAATTTAAAGGGACATAATATGGTCAAAACTGTACACCGTTTAAAGGTACATTTTCTCAAAAATGTACCCATTTAAAGTACATGTACTCAAAACTGTACACCATTTAAAGGTACATGTAGACAAACATGTACACCATTTAAAGTTCCATGTACTCAAAACGGTACATCATTTAAAGGTATATGTACTCAAAACTGTACGGTATTTACCTTTATTAAGTTTAGAAATTTTATGAAACAGGATGGAATTTAGGCCTTACATAATTTGATTATTAAGGGTTGGGAAGTGTTCGACAAATTGTTTTGTCATTATGCACTTAGAAATTAATTTCACCTGACTGCAAGAGAAGACACTATCATTTCATGGAAAAAACTAAGTTTAAACAAAATGTAACCTTGAAACGTTTTAACCAGACATAATTGTGACACCTTAAATAATGACACACTGTGAACAACCAACACATCAAGTAAGCAGTTGTAGATGTCACCAGTATATTAAGGTCATAAAGCGTCTGTGAGACAGAAACAACGTACAGTGTTGAATGAAAGGTCTCAGTGCCTTTAAATATGAACAATCCAAATATTCCATATACTCGTACTAGTAGGAAGATTTAGTTATATTAAAGAATCGTCGTACGTTCTTTTATAGCTGACGTTTCCCGTCTGACAATGTTTGCGAAACGGCTTACGGTAGTTAACGTTAACTAGCGTCAGCTGATGGGGAAACGTACCCTGCGTTCTCGAACGTGTGGCGCCAAATACTGTTTATGGACCCTGTTACGTATTTGTCACTGCGTCAATAAAAGAAAAGAAAAACACGATCTTTTCTCATCAAGGTTAAAACAGAAATATAGATCACGTTTTACACAGCAATTAAACTATAACCTTTCGTTTTCTATTACATGATATTTTCGTATTGTTTTCTGTATTCGGTCTAACACATTTAGATGTGTAATTTGGCGCTAAATATTCGATGGCCGGTTCGCTTTAGCATTTGATTTCCGGTCAAAATAGATGTAGTAACTGGCTTGTACTTGCAATATGTTTTTAAAAAGCACAATATTACTAGAAGATAGAATCTAGTTTGAGTTATTACATGCCTATACGAGAATCCTTAAGGTGTTGTATTTGACCAATATGAGAGAGAGAGAGAGAGAGAGAGAGAGAGAGAGAGAGAGAGAGAGAGAGAGAGAGAGAGAGAGAGAGAGAGAGGTGCGCATAGAAAATGTTGCGGATCAGAATTACCAAATCCAATAGACGATGATTAATTAATCAATATGCTCTAGTAGTGTCGTTGAACAAAACAACCTTTAACTTCAATTTCTACAATGCTCATAAACTTAAATAGGATCAAGCGAACGATTTGTAGCGTCAGATTTAGGAAACTGTGACCAGTTAAGATACATCACATGACCACCATATTGTTGTGAAAAATTGACAGTCTGTTACATAAGAGTACTCTCTAGCCCTGAGCCAACATATAAATAGGACAGGAAGTTAGGAAGGAAGTAAATGTTTTATTTAACGTCGCACTCAACACATTTTATTTACGGTTATATGGCGTTGGACATATGGTTAAGGACCACACTGATATTGAGATAGTAAACCTGCTGTCGCCACTTCATGGGCTACTCTTTCTCGATTAGCAGCAAGGGATCTTTTATATGCACCATCCCACAGACAGGATAGTACATACCACGGCCTTTGTTACACCAGTTGTGGAGCACTGGCTGGAACGAGAAATAGCCCAATGGGCCCACCGACGGGGATCGATCCTAGATCGATCACGCATCAAGTGAGCGCTGTACCACTGGGCTACATCCCGCCCCCCAAATAGGACAGGCAGAGGACATCTGAACTAGCAATATCTAATTAAGATTCACTGCACTTCGCACTCGTTGCAGCTACATGCGCGCTTAGCTTGTTGGTATGCGTACATGCATCCCCTTTGGTTGACACCCGATAGCCGATGTCTGTTTTGGGGCTGGTATGTCGTTAAAGGGACATACTCTAGTGTTTAAACATTAAGGCATATTTGTCACTATTAAAGCATCTTTGATAACTGAAATCAAACATTACTTATATTGTATTGCTTAGATTATCCATTTCCGTAATGTTTTTGGTCATCACGGCGTTTCTAACACCACAAAATGAATTTTTGAAATTTTTAAAAACGTACGTGCGTTTGAGAAGTAACAGTTATGGAGTCGCGTTTTATTAGTCTATTTTTAAGGGTATTTCAAAGTGATAGACTCTTGTTTCACTCTGCTGTATCCAAATTTGTTACAGGTTTGTAAATTAACCAAACTTAGTGTCCATTTTTACCGGTTGAAACTAGGGTCTAGGTGAAAAATATGCCTTAGTGTTTAAAAACTACAGTATGTCCCTTTAAACATTCATTAATTCATGTATTCATTCATTTATTCATGTATTCATTAATTCATTCATTCCCTCATTCCCTCTCTCGAAGACAAAGGACTGTTTTACATTCACATTTCTATTACACATTTCTATTAAGATAAATAGCTGTTTTGTATTGTGCAACTTTTCAAAGATAAAGGACCATTTTGTATTCCTTTACAGGACAATTAATTTTATGTCCACCTTTTAAGACATAACTGCTTTGTTTTTCTTTTTCTGCCCATGCACTTTCGTTATGATGTGATAGGATGCGTGGTGGGTCATTGGCCCATTGGGGTTTCCCCGCACAGCACCACCACAAAGATTATACCAAAAAAGGCGTGGGATGTGTTGTCCTGTATATGGGAAAGTTCATATAAAAGATCCCTTGCCGTTACTGTTAAAAATTATGAGCTGCTATTCGGCAAATTAAATGAAAGTTACTCGATAGCTTTTTTTTAAATTTCTTTCGATCAGCCGTTCCAAATTATCTCATCAAAATTGCGCAACCCTTTCATTTTGGACTTAAACCCACCCACGGGTTATTTAAAACTCAACAGCACCACAATTGCCCCGCCCGCTACCGACCCCGGTCAGGCTGCTGGTGCTTTGTTGCACCTTCAAGCGCGGGCAGTCCCTCCTCCCACCCACCCTAAAGCTTTTTCCTGTCCTGGACGGAGCAGCCCACTTAGGCCGACGCCTGCGCCCATGACAGGCGTGCGCTACAACCGCTTGCTCTGAATGTGCACGTTAAACCCTATGACATTACCTGACCTGACCTGACCTGACCTGACCTGACCTGACTGTAGTCATATGTGGCGACGTCGAGTTTCTCCTTTCAATACAGACCAAGTATTGGACAGTAATCAATATTAGATATGCGACAGCCATGGGGCGGGAAGTAGCCCAGTGGTAAAGCACTCGCTTGGTGCGCGGTCAGTCTAGGGTCGATGCTCGTCGATGGGCCCATTGGGCTATTCCTCGTTCCATCCAGTGTGTCACGACAGGTACACTAAAGGCCGTGGTATGTACTATCCTGTCTGTGGAATAGTGCATATAAAAGATCCCTTGCTACTAATGGAACAATGTAGCGAGTTTTCTTTCTTTGAGACCATGTCAAAATTACCAAATGTTTGACATCCAATGGCCGATGATTGATCAATCAATGTGCTCTAGTGGTGTCGTTAAACAAGGCAAACTTTTTGGTGCATATTAAAGATCCCTTGCTACTAATGAAACAATATAGCGGGTTTTCTGCGAAGAACTATATGTCAAAATTACCACGTTTGACATCCAATAGCCAATGATTAGTAAATCAATGTGCTCTAGAGGTGTCGTTAAACAAAACAAACTTCAGCTTTTGGGGCACACCCTCAAACACTCCAGGGAATTTTGTCAAGAACAGCAGAGGACTATTTTTGGTGGATTCCTCTAAGACAAAGGACTATTTTGTGCGCGCACTGTCTCGGAAACAAAGGACTACTTCGCGTGTGCACATTCCTAAAAGACAAAGAACTTAGTTTTAATTATTTGCAAAGGAACAGCACAAAGCATCATAACTCAATAAAGTAGCGAACGTCGCTCGAACTACACCATTTGCTGTATTTACGACTTGTCCTCGAGACAAAGTACACGCTCATACAGGTCGCAGAAACATTAAACCTAAATATAGTGAGCGCAGTAATATGACGAGATACCTGTAAACAACGGTTGTGGGCATATTTCCACCGCACAACCCCTTGCACCAGCAACCGTTTGCAGTCGGGTTGGTGTTTCTTGCTTTTTTTTTCTTCTTCTGTTTTTTTTTTTTTCTTCTTCCCCGCGGGAAAAGTATTGATACAAAAGCGCCCAAAGCAGACGATTGCATCAACGTGGATCAAGTGCGTATTTAAAGATGTCCTCTCTTTAAACTAAAGACGTTTTTTTGTTTCCATCTTGAAAAAATGCTATGATAATTTGTTAACAAATACGCATACATACACACAAACATAGACGAATGCAAACACTTATACACATACACCGGGACACATGTAAGTTCGGTTTAGGATCGATTTCCGTCGGTGGGCCCATTGAGCTATTTCTCGTTCCAGCCAGTGCACCACGACTGTCAATAGTGCATATAAAAGATCACTTGCTACTAACTGAAAATTTTTAGCGAGTTTCCTCTGTAAGACTATATGTCAAAATTACCAAATGTTTGAAATTTATAGCCGATGACTAGAGGCGTCGTTAAACAAAAGAAATTTCTTTTTTTACTACTGAGCTAATTCATTTAAACTTATTTTCATGCTTATATCCAATTACGGTTCACGCACGCTGTTCTGGCCTTTGAACAGTTGTGGTGCACTGGTTGGAACAAGAAAAAACTCAATCAATTTAATGGATCCACGGAGGTTGTTCGATCCCGATTGTTCTTTCCCCGTCCTAACCAGTGACTCACGACTGGAATATCAAAGGCAGTGGTGTGTAATGTCCTGTATGTGTGGAAAGTGCATATAAAAGATCGCTTGCTGCTAATGGAAAACATGTAGCAGGTTTCCACTAAAAATATATGTCAGAATACTTTTTTTTTTTTTTTATCAAATGTTTGAAATCCAATAGCCGACGTTCAATAAATCAATGTACGCTAGTGGTGTCATTAAACAAGACAAACTTTAACTTTGTTTCAAAACAAGCCTTTGTTTATTAACCCAGCTGCTTCAAGCTGATATCGGTGCGTGGTACAAGGCATGAGTCACTACGGGTGGCGGGTGCGTGCAACTTCCAAATGTCAATGTTACAGAATCAAATATTCCGGCCAAAAAAAAAAAAAAAAAAAAAAAAAAAAAACCCCAGAGATGACGTTATGTTCACAGGACGGACCTAACTTAATCAAGGGCGGATCCAAGGCGGTCCATGTATTCATGCCCTCCCCCCTCCCCCCGACAAAAATTAAAGTGCTTTTTTATATATACCATACCGACCGTGCTTCAGGCGAGCGTTTTACCATTGGGCTACGTCTTAAGGAAATAAGGAAATGTTTTATTTAACGACGCACTCAACACATTTTATTTACGGTTATATGGCATAGGACATATGGTTATGGACCACACAGATATTGAAGGAGGAAACCCGCTGTCGCCACTTCATGGGCTACTCTTTTTCGATTAGCAGCAAGGGATCTTTTATATGCACCATCCCATAGACAGGATAGCACATACTACCAGTACCAGTCGTGGTGCACTGGCTGGAGCGAGAAATAGCCCAATGGGGCCCACCGACGGGAATCGATCCCAAACCGACCGCGCCCCAAGCGAGCTCTTTACCACTGGGCTACGTCTCGCCTCACACATGGGCGTACGACCCCTTAGGGGGGGGCAAAACAGTGGGAAAACTGTGGGGAAAATTCGGGCAGTTTTTACCTGGGTAAAATTTCGGGCAAATCAACCCCTCCAGCCCCCCAAAATCAAAGAGTCCCCATACGCTCATGGCCTCACATAGGAATTATGTGCGATAGTAAGTACATAAAACGAGAGATCTTCCTGGCGACGGCGTCCTCTGGTAAAAAAAAAAAAAAAAACCTCTTGTATTAAAAGATAAAGTCTGTCTTGTTTAACGACACCAATCGAGCACATTAATTTATTAATCATCAGCTATTGAATTTCAAACACTTGGTACATTCCATCAGACAGGACAGCACATACCATGGCCCTTGATATTCAAATCATGGGGCACTGGCTGAGACAGGGGAAAAAACCCACGCAAGTATCTCAGGCAAGCGCTCTACCGACTTCCCATTTCTCATTCCAACCAGTGCACCACGACTGGTATATCAACGGCCGTAGTATGTGCTATCCTGTCTATGGGATGGTGCATACAAATATAGTCATCATATTTGGTACGTAGTTTAGGGATGGGGTCGGGTGGGAGAGATCGGGATTTTAGTATCATCATTCAACCCCCCCCCCCCCCCCCCGCCCCGCGCTCTGTGATTTTCCCCCGACCCACCCCCCCCCCCCATAAACGTCGCCCGCCAGTCTAGACACCCCCTGCATTAATTCCTGTGCACGCGCCTGACATCCTCGATAGAATGGCGTCTTGAACTTTCTACCAGTGCCTTGTGCCTGGAGGAAAAGCTAGTATTTCCGCTCCGCTTCATTTAATGGACTTAATAATACTATCTCTTTAAATCACCGCTCATTTCGCCTAGATGACCCTTTCAGGGCTGCCTGTATCAGCTTAAATAGTTTTGCTGTTGGGTAATTGTTAGAAATTTCATTTTTATTTCTCCTGATAGCGAACGACGTAACCAGGCGATGAGTCACTAGGTAAAAACCAAACCACTTTGCACGTCCCGCCAAAGTCTTGTGTAAACTTTAAAGCCAGTGGCCTTGATGCTTCATTCAAGAGATTTGAATTTAGGTCTCACGCAGCAATTCATTCTTTCTATCCATCCTTTTAAAAAATTTGCTTGCTATTTAAGAAAACAACTTCATAAAATAATAGCATGAATTATTTAAAGGGGACTATCCTGACTTTACAACAAATTTTAGATATTTCTGAATAATAATTAATTTTTAAAGGTATATTGTCACAGACCACTGACCTATTTAATGGTCTAACAAAGTATTACCTGAACAAAAATAATTTGATTTGTCCCTAAATGTACCTTAGTCAACCATCTTTGTATCCACCACACTCCATTTATTAATGACATTTTGTAAAAATAATTGAATTATGGCAATAGTCCATAATTCAAAAACTAAAATTGTCAAGAGAGATGACATGGATTTCACTCCATCATTGTTCAGTTAAGGTGATGCAATAGCTAGATTTGGTTTCCAACAATTTACGTAATTTTTATTTATTATCCATTTTTAGAGAAATAAGGTCCTTAAATCCGCGACAGCATGCCTTTAAATACAGTTTATTGTTCAGAATATTAGTTTTTGTATTCCGAATGAGGTTCGTTGTGGAGCACTGGCTGGAACGAGATACAGCCCAATGGGACCACCAACGGGGATCGATCCCAAACCGACCGTACACCAGGCAAGCGCTTAACCACTGGACTACGTCCCGCCCTAGGTAGCTGACGATAATGTTTTAGAGCGATATCGCACGAGTTTATTCTCTCTCTCTCTCTCTCTCTCTCTCTCTCTCTCTCTCTCTCTCTCTCTCTCTCTCTCTCTCTCTCTCTCTCTCTCTCGCTCTCTCTCCCTCCTCTCTCTCTCTCTCTCTCTCTCTCTCTCTCTCTCTCCTCATCTTCTCTCTCTCTCTCTCGCTCTCTCTCGGTCTCTGTCCTCTTCTCTCTCTACTACCTGTCTTGTCCCCCTCTCTCTCTCTCTGTGTCTCCTCTCTCTCTCCCTCTCTCTCTCTCTCTCTCTCTCTCTCTCTCTCTCTCTCTCTCTCCTTCCTCCCTCTCACCCCTCTTCCTCTATCTCTCTCTCTCTCTCTCTCTCTCTATATATCTCTCTCTCTCTCTCTGAAGTATTAAAATAACCACGTTTGCCAACACTGTTTCTTGTATCCGTTATCCTAACTAGCTTCATTGTTTACTGGGGGTAATAACCTTTACAATCGCTTTCATCTTGTTTTTGTCTCACAAGTACAAGTACATTCTGTAGTTTTGTAAAACAAAAAAGTAAAAAAAAAGGTAAAACAGGAGAGATGAAATAACTGGTTTAGTCTGGCCTGCGGCACCAACGGCATATAGTCAAGATTTAATAATAGGACGGTCAAAATGTCACACATTAATAGAACCTTGGAAACATTTTAAATCCAACTAATTATAAGTTTACACTTAAAAATTACTTTTAGAACATTTTTAAACATAAATTAGTGTCTGAAAAATAAAGCGGTTTTGGAATTTGCGAACTGGCAAAACCCCTCTTCTGGCATTTTACACGAGTACAGTGATATAGTCAACTAATTTTAGAACTGTTAAGACTTTCGACATTTTTCGATAATACAACTGGTGTAACAAAGGCCGTGGTATGTACTACCCTGTCTGTGGCATAGTGCATATAAAAGATAGTGCATATAAAAGATCCCCTGCTTCTAATCGAAAGGAGTAGCCCATTAAGTGGTGGGGGGGGGGGGGGCGACGGGTGGGGGGGGTTCAGTGGCGACAGCGGGTTTCCTCTTTCAATAATATCTGTATGGTCCTTAACCATATATATGTCTGACGCCATATAACCGTAAATAAAATGTGTTGAGTGTGTCGTTAAATAAAACATTTCATTCCTTACCTCCATTTTCATTAAAATGGTTGCTAATATGATTTACGGATTTCCATAAAAAGGTTACACTCATCTGTATGATAACGTCATAATACTATGAAATACACTGATATTTTATTTGCATGTACGGAGATAAGGGAGATATCTCTTGTATTATGTATTAGTTGATTATCGAGGGCGGGACGTAGACTAGAGGTCAAGCGATCGCCTGATGCACGGTCGTTCTAGGATCAATTCCCGAATATGGGCCCATTGGGATATTTCTCGTTCTAGTCAGCGCACCATGACTGGTATATCAAAGACCGTGGTATGTGTTATCCTGTATGTGGGATGGTGCATATAAAAGATAAGCTGCTAGAAATGGAAAACAAATGTAGCGGGTTTGCATCCAATAGCCGATGATTCATTCATACATCAATGGGCTCTAGTTGTGTCGATGAAGTGAGAGAACGCGAGAAGAGAGAGTGATAGGGGGAAGAGAGAGAGAGAGAGAGAGAGAGAGAGAGAGAGAGAGAGAGAGAGAGAGAGAGAGAGAGAGAGAGACAGAGACAGAGACAGACAGCAGGCAGACAGAGAGACAGACAGACAGACAGAGACAGATTTGGACAAATAATATCAAAGGTATATAACTGCTTTATAGGAAGGTTGTAAATCTTACGTGTTCTCTTCGTAACACTGATCATAAGTCACTACGATCAACCGTAGCTGCGATCGTTTCGTGAAACTGGACCACGGCAGATAAAACGTGCATATTCGTCTAGTATATTCTCGAATATCCTGCATTTTTCTTGAACCAGTCAGCTGTCCAGTATGATGAATCGTGGTTCCACTATAATATGTGTGGGAAAAACTCCTAGTATAACTGGTGTGTGCCAAATGGACGGCAAAAGAAGTTAAACGGCAGGGGATGCTGTCAAACGAGTGCAAGAAAAGAGGATACTAAGCATTTGGAAATTTAATTTTCTTCCCTTTCTTCACTTTATGTTCTTAGCTATCTTGAATCTAGGTCATATAAAAAATACTTTACTAACAAACCATTTTCATTCATTTCAACTTAAATTTCATGCTTATATCCAATTAAGTTTCAAGCACGCTGTCCTGGGCACACACACCTCAGCTATCTGTCCATGACAGTGGGTTAGTTATTAATGGTAGTGGTCGCTCTGGGTGGAAGCCGGTACCGGGATGTGAACCCAGTACCTACCAGCCTTATGTCCGATGGCTTAACCACAACATCACATAGGCCATTGGTACATTCGTCAAATACAGGTATTCAACTTTATAAACACAAGGTTCATACAATGACACGGGTTTTACTCATGTCATCTTATGGTGTCCTGCTTATGAAAAAAGTGCATATAAGATAACCTGTTGCTTTTTCGGCTCGAATACTCTGTCTGTTCCTCATTCCCTCCCTCTCTCCCCCTCTCTCTCTCTCTCTCTCTGTGTCTATCTCTCTTTGTTTGTCTGTCTGTCTGTCTGTCTCTCTCTCTCTCTCTCTCTCTCTCTCTCTCTCTCTCTCTCTCTCTCTCTCTCTCTCTCTCTCTCTCTCTCTCTCTCTCTCTCTCCCTTGCTCAAAGCGATTTAAAACAAATTATTGTTAAAATATCGAACCCCACTTCCCCCTAAAAACTTCACTCGACAGTCGAGACCCCTGCTGCATAAACGCCTATCCTCTGTCTCTCTCCCTCTGTCTTCCACTCTCCCTCCCTCTGTCTTTCTTCCCTCCCCTCTCTATTCGTCTCTGTCTGACTGTCTCACAAGTAGCAAAATAACCATATTATACACCATTTCTTTCTTGTACTCCTTCCTGTTATTCTAACTAGCATAATCCTTTATTGTATCTACAAAACCACACACTGCAAGTTACCTGTGCACCGACATCGGTGGTGTCGTGGTTAAGCCGTCGGACATAAGGCTGGTAGGTACTGGGTTCGCAACTCGGTACCGGCTCCAACCCAGAGCGAGTTTTAGCGACTCAAATGGTAGGTGTAAGACCACTACACTCTCTTCTCTGTCTCACTAACCACTAATCACTAACCCACTGTCCTGGACAGACAGCCCAGATAGCTGATGCGTGTGCCCAGGACAGTGTGCTTGAACCTTAATTGGATATAAGCTGGAAAATAAATAAATAAAAACAATAAAATAAAATAATAAATGAATAAATAGTAAATAAATAAATGAATAAATAATTAAATAAATAAAGCTACCTGTGCTTCACCTGTTACTAGTCACCTAGAGAACTACCCACTCCTCTGGAGCCTCATCGTGTCATTGAATTAGGCGCAACGAGGATCATTCATACGCTGTCCCAGATACGAACTTGAATTGAAGTGTTGGCGCTCGCCCAAGCCTTGTGTACTACGTGTATTTGGCGGGCAGACGAAAACCGTGTTAAGCACCAGTCGCTCACCTGTCGCCGATCCGGGGCTCGTTGCTTGGGTTCGAATATGTCGTATAGCTAATAGCACATTGTGTCCGAACGTGCACAGGCATAACTAGACCATAATATACGATATATAATATATTTTTTATTTAATTTTTTTCCCCAAGCCCCTGGACCTACGTCATTGCGGATGACCTAAAACGCAGATTCAATTGTCGCATCGAAGCACTATTTCGAGCATAACTAGACCATAATATACGATATATAATATATTTTTAATACATTTCTCAAGTCCTTAGACCTACACCATTGTGCACTTTTTAGGGTATAACTAGACCGTAATTATATACGATGTATAATATATGTTTTTTTTTAAATTTGTCAGTCTCTTCTGTCTACGTCTTTGCAGATGACCTGAAACGCGGATAAAAATGTCGCTGCTGCACAATTTATAAGATGTGTAATATAATTAATTTAATTTAATTTTTTCAAGCCTCTGGACCTACGTCATTGCGGGAGGCAAAAAAACACCCCGCGGATTAAATTGTCGCTATGATGCACTATTTCGAGCTTAACTAGACCATAATAAGCTCCCGTTTCGTAGCATGTTTATTTCCCTAGAGAAATAATTTTCAATTGTCACAAGCTTTAGGGACATAAACATGATACGAAATGGAAGCGAGTTTAATATCCTATTTATTGCCCATAATCGAGCTTAATTTATATCACTCAATTCGTCTGCGTGACGTTCCTGTTAGATTGTAATGCGCCAGTCGATGACGTCATCGTCCCAATTCAATCCAATTTGTTGCATAATACCAACCAAACTGGTGTCAGCAAACACATAATAAGTAAATAAATAAATAAATAAATAAATAATAATTTTAACCCCCCCCCCCCCCCCCCAAAAAAAAAAAAAAAACCCCACCATACACATCAGTAACAACTTGGCGTTCTAATGGGGCGTATCACGTTGATATGTACCAAGATATTTTTAACCAGATGGGTAATAAGTATAGTACATTAAACGAACTTCCATTTCGTATCATGTTTATGTCCCTCGTGAAATAATGTTCATTTGTCACGAACTTTAGCCAGTGACAATAAAAATTATTTCACGAGATATAAACATGATTCGAAATGGTAACGAGTTTAATATCCTATTTATTACCCATAATCGGTCTAAAACGCGTATTAAATTGTTACTACTATGTAGTTTTTCGGACATAACTAGACCAAAATATACGATAATTTTTTTTTTATGATTATGATTTAATTGTTTTAAGCTCCCTGAACTACGTCATTGCGGATACCCTAAAACGCATATTTTAATTGTCGGTGCGATGAAATTTGTCGGCCGTTTGTATTAGCCATTTTTATTAACTGTTTAAAAAAGTTATTGACGCAACAAAATAACCGGACGCCAGGGGCGTAGGCTGGTGGGGGGGATGGGTCGGACGACACCCCCCCCCCCCCCCCCCCCCCCCGAAGCAAATGTCCGCTTCCAGTACTAAAACATACAGGTTTATATATATATGGAGTTTCGGGTGGTGCAAAAACAAAATAAAAAAAGGTCCACTTGGTTCATATTCGAACCCCCTCCCCCCCCCCTCAAGGTCCAGATCACTCTACGCTAGGTGTTCGCTAGGTTAATATTCGAACCCCCCCCCCAAGGTCCAGATTACTCTACGCTAGGTTGATATTCGACCCCCCCCCCCCCCCCCCCCCCAAGGTCCAGATCACGCTACGCTAGGTGTTCGCTAGGTTGATATTCGAACCAAGGGTGGGACATAGCCCAGTGGTAAAGCGCTCGCCTGATGCCACGACTGGTTTATCAATGGATGTCAAACATTTGGTTACTTTGACATATTCTTAGAGAGGAAACCCGCTACATTTTCCATTAGTAGCAAGTGATCTTTTATATGCACCATCCCACAGGCAGGATAGCACATACCATGATATTTGATATACCAGTTAAAATGTACACGGAATCATTTATATATGCACTTTCCCACAGGCAGGATAGCACACACCATGGTATTTGATATACCAGTTAAAATGTACACGGAATCTTTTATATATGCACCTTCCCACAAGCAGGATAGCACACACCATGGTCTTTGATATACCAGTTACACCGTTTCATTTCAACTTATTTTTCTTGCTTATATCAATTTAAGGTTCAAGCACGCTGTCCTGGGGACACACCTCACCTATCTGGGCTATCTGTCTAGGGCAGTGAGTTAGTTGTTAATTGTGAGCGAGTGAGTGAGAGTGAGACAAAGAGTGAGAGTGTAAGAGAGAGAGAGAGAGAGAGAGAGAGAGTGAGAGAGAGAGAGAGAGAGAGAGAGAGAGAGAGTGTGTGTGTGTGTGTGTGTGTGTGGTGTGTGTGTGTGTGTAGTTACAATGTGCCGAGTAGGCTATGTTGTCAATTCGGAGAGAAGGAAGGAAATGTTTTACTTAACGACGCACTCAACATATTTTATTTACGGTTATATGGCGTCGGATACAGATATTGAGGAAACCCGCTGTCACCACTTCATGCGCTATTCTTTTCGATTAGCAGCAAGGGATCTTTTATATGCACCATCCCACAGACAGGATGGCACATACCACGTCCTTTGATATACCAGTCGTGGTGCGCTGGCTGGAACGAGAAATAGCCCAATGGGCCCACCGCGACGGGGATCGACCCCAAACCAACTGCGCTTCAAGCGAGCGCTTTACCACTGGGCTACGTCCCGCTCTTTAAATGAAAGAGGTTCCTTCCTTCCTTCTTCCGTGGTATTTTCCGCCGCCCGGCCCCGCACTCTCGTCTGGAAGGTGTCAGCGATGTGCTGCTCTCCAGGCCGACCTCCTAAATGTCACGTGTTTGTTTGGAACACCTGTGCAGTCATCCTCTTCCTCTGTATTACGCTGACCTCTGCTGACCTCTGCAAACCCCGGAATTAATGGCACACGGTCGACCCGGTATCGAGACCGACTACCTGACATGGATACACCTCTCGCCCATTGTCACATGGAGTGTCACTACAAGAGCGCGGGGAGCTCAGGTAGATTACACGTGTTCTTGTAATAGTTTTCAGTTGGGCGGCGGTTCCACAAACAGTCACAGGGGGGAGGGTGGTGTATTGTTTAGTCCAACCATCGGACTAACGGCTGGTAGGTCAGGCGTGTCAGCGGGTGGGTGAGTGGGTGGGGGTATTGTGGGTTGGGGGTGGGTGGGGGTATTGTGGGGTGGGGTTGGGGGGTGGGTGGGGGTGATAGAGCTTAGACCCCTCCCCGCTCATGCGATTTTTTTTAACATACATTTTCCGGGTAAGCATGACTCGGACCCCACCATTCCACCTAACCCCCGAAACCTCGCTCTCCATGGTCTAGATCCTCTTCCTCTGTCCCGTCGGTGGACCCATTGGGTTATTTCTTGTTCCAGCCAGTGCTCCACAACTGGTGTAACAAGGCCGTGATATGTACTATCCTGTCTATGGGATGGTGCATGTAAAAGATCCCTTGCTGCTAATCAAAAACGAGTAGCCCATGAAGTGGCGATAGCGGGTTTCCTCTCTCAATATCTGTGTGGTCCTTAACCATATGCCCGACGCCATATAACCGTAAATAAAATGTGATGAGTGCATCGTTAAAAAATAAAACATTTCCTTCCCTCTTCCTCGTGCATAATTTCCTCCCCGCGCGCCTGTAAGTACTGGGTTTACGAGGGTTAACAAAAGAAGGATTACGAAAAAATGTCATTCAACACACTTTAATTTCGGGTGTATGTCGTCGGCATAAGCGTACGAGACAGGGGGCAAGGGTGGCAACTGCCCTCCCCCCCCCCCCCCCCCCCCGAAAAACCTCAAATTCGGGCAAATATGATAGAGATATTCTGACAAAATGTGCTAACCTGAGACCTTTTTACCATGTATTCCCATTATGCTATACTCTCAATTAATTAGTTGTAATCCATGTAAAACCGCGCAGTGATTCGTTTGCAAACCTATATTGCTGTTTGGCAGTAATGCTAATATGAATAAATGTTGTTATCCAGATTCGGGCATATTCGTTTAATTCGGGCCAAAACCAGCCTGCCCCCCTACAAAAATTGGCAGTCCGTATACCTGTGGTCGTCGGCAATATGGTTAAGGACCACGCAGATACTGAGACAGGATAGCCGCTGTCGCCACGCCATCGGTTATATATCTTCTATTATAGCAGCAAGGACTATTTTATATGCACCATCCCGCAGACAGGATAACACACATCAATGCGTTTGTTACAGCAGTCGATGAACACTAGCTAGAACGAGAAATAACCCAATGGGCCCTCAGACGGGGACCGATGGCGCATCATGCGAGCGCTTTACCACTGGTCTATGTTCCGCCCCCGATTTTTTTTTTTTTTTTTTTTTTTTTTGGTCTACCATGGACAAGATCTCATTTTGCCATGCCGTGATTTTTGTTTACTCGTTGTAAAATAAATCGTCTCTAATGGGTACTTGTGTATTATTTACTCCGTATTTCTTACCGACCCGGATGTAGCCCAGTGGTAAACTGCTCGCCTGATGCGCGGTCGGTCTAGGATCGATCTCCATCAGTGATCCATTGGGCTATTTCTTGTTCCAGGCAGTGCACTACGACTGGTATATCAAAGGCCGTGGAATGTGCTATACTGTCTGTGAGATTGTGCATATAAAAGATTCTTTGCTACTAATGGAAACAGTTGTAGCGGGTTCCTCTCGAAGACTACATGTCAGAATTACCAAATGTTTGACATCCTGATAGATGATGATTAACTAATCAATGTGCTCTAGTGGTGTCGTTAAACAAAAAAAACCTTTTAACTATTTCATCCCCTGATCTGACAGATTTTATGGTAACCATCTCTTAACTAGTTTGTACCTTTACAGAAAGCTGGTAGTGCGGGGTGGGTTTTTTTTTTTTAGCAGTAAGATTTAATAAGAGTCTGGGCCTGGCGAGTGTGTTGATTTATCTTTCTACGAGCACTTCGACATTGAACTCAATCGAGATTTGAGTACCTGGCGGCGGGATGAATGGGCCGTGACCTTGCGAGTCCCATTTGAGGACAGCGATAGATTACCATGGTGTTGAGGTCACACCGTTAAAGGTGCACTATCGCAAATTACACGATAGCACGAAACAGGGGAATGTTTGCGTAAAAAAAAGGGAGGTCACCACGTTAAAGGTGCACTATCGCAAATTACACGATAGCACGAAACAGGGGAATGTTTGCGTAAAAAAAAAGGGAGGTCACCACGTTAAAGTGCACTATGGTAAATTACGCGATAGCACGAAACAGGGGAATGTTTGCGTAAAAAATGAGGTCAAAGCGTTAATGTGCACTATCACAAATTACGCGATATCATGAAACAGGGCAATCTTTGGGTAAACAATGAGGTCAAAGCGTTAAACGTGCACTATCACAAATTACGCGATAGCACGAAACAGGGGAATGTTTGCGTAAAAAAAGGGAGGTTACCACGTTAAAGTGCACTATGGTAAATTACGCGACAGCACGAAACAGGGGAATGTTTGCGTAAAAAATGAGGTCAAAGCGTTAATGTGCACTATCACAAATTACGCGATATCATGAAACAGGGCAATCTTTGGGTAAACAATGAGGTCAAAGCGTTAAACGTGCACTATCACAAATTACACGATAGCATGAAACAGGGGAATGTTTGCTTTAAATTTTTTTAGGTCAAAGCGTTAAAGGTGCACTATCGCAAATTACGCGATATCATGAAACACGGGAATGTTTGCGTAAAAAATTAGCTCAAAGCATTAAAAGTGCACTATCACAAATTAAAGAAAGAAAGAAATGTTTTATTTAACGACGCACTCAACACATTTTATTTACGGTTATATGGCGTCAGACATATGGTTAAAGACCACACAGATTTTGAGAGGAAACCCGCTGTCGCCACTACATGGGCTACTCTTCCGATTAGCAGCAAGGGATCTTTTATTTGCACTTCCCACAGGCAGGACTGCACAAACCATGGCCTTTGTTGAACCAGTTATGGATCACTGGTTGGTGCAAGTGGTTTACACCTACCCATTGAGCCTTGCGGAGCACTCACTCAGGGTTTGGAGTCGGTATCTGGATTAAAAATCCCATGCCTCGACTGAGATCCGAATCCAGTACCTACCAGCCTGTAGACCGATGGCTTACTACGACGCCACCGAGGCCTGTATATCACAAATTACGCGATATCAAGAAATAGAGGAATCTTTGGGTAACCAATGAGGTCAAAGCGTTAAACGTGCACTATCACAAATTACACGATAGCATTAAACAGGGGAATGTTTGCTTTTAAAAAATGAGGTCAAAGCGTTAAAGGTACACTATCACAAATTACACGATAGCATGAAACAGGGGAATGTTTGCTTTTAAAAAATGAGGTCAAAGCGTTAAACGTGCACTATCACAAATTACACGATAGCATGAAAAAGGGGAATGTTTGCGTAAAAAAAAATGAGGTCAAAATGTTAAAGGTGCACTATCACAAATTACGCTATATCATGAAACAGGGGAATGTTTGGGTAAAGCGTTAAAAGTGCACTATCACAAATTACGTGATAGCACGAAACAGGGATATGTCTGTGTAAAAAAAGGTCACCACGTTAAAGTTTTTTGTTTTGTTTTACGATACCATTAGAGCATAATTGATTTACTAATCATCGGCTATGGATGTCAAACATTTCGTAATTTTAACGTATAGTCCTACATAGGAAACCCAGGGGTTTTTGGTGCTTTTTTTTTTTTTTCTATTAGTAGCAAGGGATCTTTTATATGCACCATTCCACAGACAGGATACCACATACCACGGGGAACGAGAAATCCACGTTAAAGATGCACTATGACAAATTACGCGATAGCATGAAACGGGAGTGTTTCCGTAGAAAAAGGAGGTCACAACGTTAAAGGCATATTGGCACACACCACTGACCTATTTAATGGTCTAACAAAGTATTACCTGAACAAAAATAATTAGATTTGTTCCTAAATGTACTTTATTGAACCATCTTCATAACCATCATACTCCATTTTTAATGACATTTTGTAAAAATAAATGAATTATGGCAATGGTCCATAATTCAAAACTAAAATTGCCGAGAGCGATGACATGGATATCACTCCATCATTGTTCAGTTAAGGTGATGCAATAGCTAGATTTGGTTTCCAACAATTAATGTAATTTGTTTATTTATTACCCATTTTTAGAAAAATAAGGTCCTTAAATCCGTGACAGAATGCCTTTAAAGATGCACTATCACAGAATTACGCGATAGCGTGAAACAGGAAAATTTTTGCGTAAAAAAGGGGGTTACAACGTTAAAGATGCACTATCACACAATTACGCTACAGCGTGAAACAGGAGAATATCTGCGTAAAAAAGGAGGTTACAACGTTAAAGAAACACTATCACAGAATTACGCTATAGCGTGAAACAGTAGAATGTCTACGTAAAAAAGGAGGTTACAACGTTAAAGAAGCACTATCACAGAATTACGATATAGCGTGAAACAGGAGAATGTCTCAAAGGTCACAACGTTAAAGAAAGAAAAAAGAAAGAAATGTTTTATTTAACGACGCACTCAACACATTTTATTTACGGTTATATGGCGTCTGACATATTATGGTTAAGGACCACACAGATATTGAGATGAAACCCGCTGTCGCCACTTCATGGCTACTCTTTCCGATTAGCAGCAAGGGATCTTTTATATGCACCATCCCACAGACAGGATAGCACATACCACGGCCTTTGGTGTACCAGTCGTGATGCACTGGCTGGAGCGAGAAATAGCCCAATGGGCCCACCGACGGTGATCGATCCCAAAGCGACCGCGCATCAAGCGAGGGCTTTACCACTGGGCTACGTCTCGCCCCTTGCGTAAAAAAGGAGGTTACAACGTTAAAGATTCACTATTACAGAATTACGCTACAGCGTGAAACAGGAAAATGTTTGCTTAAAGGAAAACAGAATATTTAACGACACCTTCACATATATAAATATAAACTACGGCAATCATTAAAACGTTATAGACCGGCCTCGGTGGCGTCGTGGTTAGGCCATTGGTCTACAGGCTGGTAGGTACTGGTTTCGGATCCTAGTCGAGGCATGGGATTTTTAATCCAGATACCGACTCCAAACCCTGAGTGAGTGCTCCGTAAGACTCAATGGGTAGGTGTAAACCACTTGCACCGACCAGTCATCCATAACTGGTTCAACAAAGGCCATGGTTTGTGCTATCCTGCCTGTGGGAAGCGCAAATAAAAGATCCCTTGCTGCTAATTGGAAAGAGTAGCCCTTGTAGTGGCGACAGCGGGTTTCCTCTCAAAATCTGTGGTCCTTAATCATATGTCTGACGCCATATAACCGTAAATAAAATGTGATGAGTGCGTCGTTAAATAGAACATTTCTTTCTTTCTTTCATTCGTTATAATTCTGATCATGAAATGGAAATATTACATTTAATTACGATAAATATTAATTTACCACTGGTATATTTTCATGTTGGTTTTTTTAAAGGATCATTGCCAAAACAGTCTGTTCTTACAGTTAATTATATACAGCGTTTTATGCTCTAATAGAACCACATTTATGCCACTCCCGACCCCCCCCCCCCCCCCCCGACCCCCCACCATTCCTCAATAAACGAAAGCGTTTCACAAATTCACATTTTCGAACAAGACATTTTATGTCTTTTGTATATTTTGGCTTAGCTATGTGTTTGACTGCCCCCACCCCCCACCCCACCCCATCCCAAACACACACATACACGATGTAAACACAAAATAGTAACTTGTTGGGCATACTAAATTCAAGTCACCTTAATGAATGAACGACATCGTTTCCGGTGAACTGTATTATAGCTTTCTACAACATATTCCGCCACTTGGTCTTTTTATGACCGGAAATAGCGCCGGTTTGGGTACCAGTCGACTGGCAACATACGTATACTATTCCGCGGCAGATCAGGAAAAGTAGCTAGTGCCGGTATTCATTCAGGTTATAACCAGTATAACAGCCACGGCCGGTATACGTGTACTGACGTCAGACCAATTATTGTGTCACGTGGGATAGGATGGCCTAAAATTATTTAAAGCTGCACTCTAGACTGTCCAACCTTTAACCCTTTAAAAAAAAAAAGTCGTAATCTTCAGAGAAAACCTGCTCCATTTGTTTCCATTAGCAGCAAGGGATCTTTTATATGTATTTTTCAATAGACAGGACAATACATACCACGCCATTGCTTTGTTTTGTTTGTTTTTGCTTTTTCTTTGGGGGGGGGGGGGGGTGATAGGCTTTTTTGCTTTGCAATGCGAGATCGCAAAGTTGCAACAATTTAGTGAATAAGGTTAGGTTCAGGCTACCAACTGCTATCCATCCATCTAACTGCCTGTCTCAATTTATCTATCTATGTATCTATCTGTCTATCTCTGTGTGTGTGTGTGTGTGTGTGTGTGTGTGTGTGTGTGTGCGTGCGTGCGTGCGTATGTATGTATGTATGCCTATATGTTTGTCTCTTTGTCCGCCTGTCTCTCTCTGACTATATGTGTCCGTTTACCGGTCTGTCTGTCTGTGTGTGCGTGTGTATGTATGTATGTATGTATGTATGTATGTATGTATGTGTGTGTGTGTGTGTGTGTGTGTATATGTGTGTATATATATATATATATATATATATATATATATATATATATATATATATATATATATGTTTGTTTCTTTGTCCGCCTGTCTCTTTCTAACTATATATGTGTCTTTCTGCCCGTCTGTCTGTCTGTGGTAAAGCGTTCGCTTGATGCGCGGTCGGTCTAGGATCCATTGGGCTATTTCTCGTCCCAGCCAGTGCTCCACAACTGGTGTAGCAAAGGCCGTGTTATATACTATCCTGTCTATGGGATGCTGCATATAAAAGATCCCTTGCACCTAATCAAAAAGAGTAACCCAATGCGTTACGGCAGCGGGTTTCCTCTCTAATTATCTGTGTGGTCCTTAACAATATATTCGACGCCATATAACCGTGATCAAAATTTCGTTTAGTGCATCATTAAATAAAACATTTCTTTCCTCCTTCCTTTCTTCCTTACTTCCAATCTATCTATGTCTGTCTGTCTGCCTGTCATTCTGTCTGTGTATGTGTATGTTTGTTGTCTAAATATCCATCCACCCATCCATCCATCCATCCATCCATCTCTCTATCTCTCTATCTATGTCTCTGCCTGCTTGCCTACCTGCCTGCCTGCCTGTCTGCCTGCCTGTCTATCTATCCACCCTAAGATATTATCTATCTTGTTTACATATATTGTTTATCACCTGAACAATATATTAATTGAAATGCGTATAAATATATATCATGAAGCATGTAAAGGACACAAACACATAAATGCATATAGCTGTATATACACACATGTCCACGTTCATCGCGTACTCAGTTAACCCGTAAAGCAAGATATTAACCGACAAACACAAACCTCATTTCTCCAAGATTAAAATGCGCATTCATAATGCGAATTATATTTAACGATATCTAACATGCGATTTGATTGGTCGAATATTTACTGTTAGTCACAGGAAGTGAGATATGTGTTCCGGTCGTGTTGACTTCCTCACTGTATAATTATAGTGTAGTAAAAATCATTTGGCGAATACTGTTTTATTAATTAGTAAATTAAACTATTATGGGCATAGCGTTGAATGTTGAAGTTAAAGTTTGTTAACGACACCACTATAGCACATTGATGTAAACTCATCGTAATTTTGACATATATAGAAGAGAATAGATGTTTAACGACACCCCAGCACGAAACATACATCGGCTATTGGGTGGCATATATAGTCTTAGAAAGGAAACCCGCTACATTTTTCCATTAGTAGCAAGAGATCATCCCACAGACAGGATAGCACATATCACGGCCTTCATGGCTGGAGCGAGAAATAGAGCGATGGAACCACCGACTGGGATCGATCTTAGACTGACCGCGCATCAGGCCAGCGGTTTACCAAAAAGTTGAATGTATAACATGTTGATGTTTATATTTTAATGCAAAGGTTAATAAATAACCTTGACAAAACGACGCCTTTATACATCTTTGAGAGTGTACCTTTAAAATAGGTTTACTATCGCTATGGTATCAATGTTATAAAAAAAAAACGATGAGTACCTTTAAAGGCGCAGACCTTAGTTTCAATCCGTAAAAATGGACACTAAGTTTGGTTAAGTTACAAAACTATTACACATTTGTATAACGTTACAAGAGAGTGAAACAAGAAACTGTGAAGTTGAAACGTTTAAATACCCTCTAAAATTAGACTAAAACTCGACTCCATAACTGTTACTTCTCTGACGCACGTGCGTTTTAAAAAATATTTTAAAAAAATGTATTGTGTGATATTAGAAATATCAGGGTGACCAGCAAGAACTTCGGTTGTACGGAAATGGATAAGCTAAACAATAAAATATAAGGTAAGTTTGATTTCAATGATCATAAACGGCTCTAATAGTAAAAACACATCCCTTAGTGTCTAAAAACTAGAGTCTGTCCTTTTAAGAGATTCAGTTTCTTATTGTTATTGTAGTATCTTTAATGTTAGTAAATTGTCCATATAACAGCACGGGTATTATAACAAACTAACAAAAAAAACTGCAAAATAAAGGAACACGATTCTTTAAATAGTTTTCGTCAGCATCTGTTACGGTTATCATACAGTTGAACCAATCTACTGAGCATACGAGGGTGATTCAGAATAAAATCGAGGCGTTGACTGGTTCGCACCAGTGGTCCGCATCAAACAGACGAACGATTAAAACTCAGAGGTGTTAACATTGTTGACCCCATTTTCCCCCCTCTTGCTATATAATTTTATCGTTATTATTTTAAATATACACATATATTGATGGTTAAATAGCTGCCACACCTTATGCTCATCGAACCAATGTATAAAAAACACACAAAAAAACTACTTATTTTGAAATCGTAGGTGGATGAATCGATGGACGTAAAAGATTGAGAAAATTTATGTGTTCAGTCTTCACAGACTGAACCGCCGTGGGCGTTGTTTTAACATTTCAGTTAACGTCTCAATTTAATCGTCATCTTAAAAATTTACATAATTATTACACGCCCAGGCAATATTAGCAGAACGCAATCATGACTTATCAAGCTGAGCTATACTCAACGAAAAAGAAAGTATAGACATTAAAAATATGCATTGCAAAAGCGTCGGAAGAATAAAGGGCAGGGGTGGTGGTGGGGGCATTGGCAACCCCTGCAATTGGCCACGGCAATCGGCAATGCCGTGAAGATTGCCTTGGAGTTTTTAATTCTCCATAGCACACATTTTTGCCTTGAACTATATTCAGGTTGTTTTGGGGTGGGGTTTTTTCAATGGCATGTTTTGGGGAGGGGGGGGGGGGTGGCCGTGGACATTTTCTTAATGGCAGGGGTTGACTGGTCCCCCAAAATCAGGAGGGGCCAGAGTATGCTTCCACCCAGTTGAAAGATGATCTAAATATGGATATGATTATTTATTTATTGGGGCGGGGGAGGGGGATTTCATAATTCTTCATGGCAACAACAATTTATTATAGCATTCTTTACAAAAAAAGAAAAAAAAGAAAAAAAGTGTATAGGTGTATTGGTGCAAGTGTGTGTGTGTGTGTGTGTGTGTGTGTTTGTGTGTGTGTTTGTGTGTGTGCATGTGTATGTGTGTATGTGTATTAGCTTGAGTCACCTCTAGCCCTCCTCTTATTGATATGTTGTAGGGGAGGGCTAGAGGGGACTGTGTGTAATATTTTGGCAATCATCGATGACCAAATGATAGCCAGCTACTGTGTCTAAAATACACATTTTCCCCCCTGAATCTGATGCCACAGAGCTTTAGTTTGATTATGCTCGAGTCCAGTTATGCCATTAAACTTACATGTCGTTAACCAGTACCAACGTATCACGTGGGCGCACACTTTTTTCTACGTCACAACAACAAAGTACAGCGCGGGTTCGTTTCGCATAGAGGCGTTTGGTTTCTTCGTGTAATGTTGGCATTTTAAAGGGTATTTTCCCGTTCCAACCCAGACAATAGTTCAAGTTTCTTTTGTTTAACGACATCACTCAAGAGTACATTGATTAATTAACTGGCTGTTGTATGTTAAACATTTAGTAATACGTCAGAAGACACCCGCTACATTTTTTTTTCTAATGTTGCAAGGGATCTTTTATATGCACTTTCCCCACAGACAGGAAAGCACATACCACGGCCTTTGACCAGTCGTGGTGCACTGGTTGTCATGGCAATAGGTCATATTCTGAAACACGCTTCGCCACAACCGCCACCCGTCTGGATCCGCCACTGGAAATTTAAATCTCCGATGCAACGACAATGCTGTTTTGCACGTCAGCCACACAAAGTGCGCACGATAGTCGTTGTATGAGTCAGTCAGTTGCAATTCTGTTTCATAGACCAGCATTATAATATTGATGTGTAGATAAATATACTCAAAACCATCGCGTCACTTTAAAATGAGCTCTCAGCTGTATTGGTGTTGGAGGGGGCGGGACCTAGCCCAGTGGTAACGCGCTCGCTCGATGCGCGGTCGGTCTGGGATCATTTTGGGCTATTTCTCGTTCTAGCCAGTGTTCATCAACTGCTGTAACAAACGCCATGATGTGTGTTATCCTGTCTGCGGGATGGTGCATATAAAATAGTCCTTGCTGCTATCATAGAATATATATAACCGATGGCGTGCCAGCCAGTGCACCACGACTGGTATATCAAAGGCCGTGGTATGTACTACCCTGTCTGTGGGATGGTGCATATAAAAGAACCTTTGCTGCTAATCGAAAAGAGTAGCCCATGAAGTGGCGACAGCGGGTTTCCTCTCTCAATATCTGTGTAGTCCTTAACCTGCGTCTGACACCATATAACCGTAAATAAAATGTGTTAAGTGCGTCGTTAAATAAAACATAACTTTCTTATATTGGTGTTGGCGGCGAAGAAGGTTTTTTTTTTAAACGACATCACTAGAGCACCTTGATTAATTAATTATCGGATAGTGGATGTCAAACATTTGGTAGAGAGGAAACGCTCTACATTGTTCTATGAGTAACAAGGGATCTGTCATATGCACCAATGTACAAACAGGATAACACATACCAAGGCCTTTGATACACCAGTCGTGTTGCACTGACTGGAACGAGAAATAGCCCAATGGGATCACGGACGGGGGTCGATATCTGTTTATTTTATCAACCTGACAAACTCCATGGATGAAATTTGGGAAACGATAAATGCACAATTTCGAAGGAGGCTTGTGTAATTAAATGTACTTTTCGGGTATCTGCTTACCATATAACAATCATCAACAGCACTACCCTCAAAATACCTCGGTCACAGTCCTCACTTGCAACGACTCAGAAATGTTAAACGCGGTCGGCCTAGGATTGATCCTCGTTGGTAGGCCCATTGGGCTATTTCTCGTTCCAGCCAGTGCACCAGCGGTACCAGGGGCCGATCGGGGGGGGGGGGGGGAGGCAGGGACCGCCCCCCCCCTAAAATTTGTGAGTTATAATTTTAGTATATATTTAAAAAAAAATTGTTAAGATCCTTCTCCAAACCTCACCTCAAAGTTCCCTTGGCATTCCGCCTCATGTCATTGGGTCCTACCCCCCCCCCCCCCAAATGGATTTTTAGGATTCGCCACTGGGTACGTTACTTCTCAGAGGTACGTGTCTCTTTTAGAATTATGAAAAATATATTTCGTGGTATCATAAATACCAAAATGACCAGAAACATTTCGCATGTGCAAAAATGGATATTCTAAACAACAAAATGTTAGTAACTTCTAATTTACATTCTAATTTACAAAATCCGGCTCTAATAGAAAAATATACGTCGTAGTGTTTAAAAACTAGGGTCTGTCACTTTAATTAACCGGCCTCGGTGGTCTCGTGGTTAAGCCATCGGACATAAGGCTCTTACGTACTGGGTTCGCAGCCCGGTACCGGCTCCCACCCAGAGAGAGAGTTTTAACGACACAGTGAGTAGGTGTTAGGCCACTGCACCAACTTCTCTCTCACTAATAACTAACGCACTGTCCTGGACAGACAGCCCAGATAGTTGAGGTTTGTACCCAGGACAGCGTGCTTCAACCTTAATTGGATAGAAGCACGGAAATAAGTATAAATGAACGAACGAACGAATGAATGAATGAATGAATGAATGATCTTTAAATAATTATCAGCCGTTAGAAGTCAACAATATTCTGACATATAGTCATCAGAAAAAAACTAATAATTTTTTTTCCACCAGCAACAAGGAATCTTCTGCATACATTGTCCTATAGACAGGACAGCACATACCACAAAGATAAGGAAAGAGAGAGAGAGACAGAGAGAGAGAGAGAGAGAGAGAGGGGGGGGGGGGGGACACGTCGCCGCCAAGCAATGGGCCACTCTTTAGTTAGCTGCAAGAAGTATTTTATATGCAACATCCCATAGAGAGTGATTTCTCGCTCCAGCCAGTGCACCACGATCAAAGGCCGTGGCATGTGCTATCCTGTTTATGGGATGGTGCATATAAAATATCCCTTGCTGCTAATCGAAAAGAGTAGCCCATGAAGTGGCGACAGCGGGTTTCCTCTCTCAATATCTGTGTGGCGTCATATAGCCGTAAATAAAATGTGTTGAGTGCGTCGTTAAATTAAACATTCTACGGCCTTTGTTTCACCAGTTGGAACGAGAAATATCCGAATGGGCCGCCAGACATACCCCCCCCCCCTCACACACACACACGCACACACACGTACGCACACACACACACTCGTGTTAAAAAACATTGATTAAAAATAGTCAAGGTCATAGTCAGATGGTTTTAATTGCACATTCAGAGCAAGCTGTTGTAGCGCACGCCTGTCATGGGCGCAGGTGTCAACTTGTACCAGCTCCTTTGTCCAGGACAGTGAAAGGGTTGGGAGGGGATGGGGGCGCGCAGAGGAGAGGAGACCGCCCGCGCTTGACAAGTGCAAGAGACCACAAGCAGCCCGACCAGGCTCGGTTAAACATATTATGCACAGATCCCATTAAAAGGTCCATCCGTTTCCTGGTAACAACGACGTGATCCCCACCCACTACGACGACCTATCGACTCCGGTGCAGACACACGCGACATGCCGGCGGTGATTTGAATGGCGGGCCATTGTTAACTCGTTATGTGGACGATGACAAACATTGCATCACCACAACGATACTGAGAGACAGGAATAATGCATATGGATATTTTTGTTTTAATATAGAAATGTCATATCATATAACTCGCTGCGGTCATACAACGTCAAAACACCAGTCGGCGGAATGTAGCCCAGTGGTAAAGCGTTCGCTTGATGCGCGGTCGGTCTGGGATCGATCGCCGTTGGTGGACCCATTCAGCTATTTCTCGCTCCAGCCAGTGCACCACGACTGGTATATCAAAGGCCTGGTATGTGTTATTTTGTCTGGGATGGTGCATATAAAAGATCCCTTGCTGCTAATCGAAAAGAGTAGCCCGTAAAGTGGCGACAGTGAGTTTCCTCTCTCAATATCTGTGTGGTCCTTAACCATATGTCTGACGCCATATAACCGTAAATAAAACATTTCCATTCCATTCCATTCAAAACTCCAGCTGACATGAATTTTCAGAACTTAGTTATGTTTCAAAATGGGTCACATGAGAGGCATGTTTTGTACATACTACTAGATGTAAATAAAAATAAAGTTTGTTTTGTCTAACGACACCACTGGAGCACATTGATTAATTAATCATCGGCTATTGGATGTCCAACATTTGGTAATTCTGACTCGTAGTCATTAGAGGAAACCTGCTACATTTTTCCTAATACAGCAAGGGATCTTTTGTATGCACTTTCCCACAGACAGGAAAACATATACCACAGCCTTTGACCAGTTGTCATGTACTGGCTGGAACGAGAAAAAAAACTAATCAGTTCTATGGATCCACTGAGGTGGTTCGATCCTGCGACGGAAGCACCGCCAGCGAGCACTCAACCGACTGAGCTAGATCCCGCTCCGCGGTAAGTCGTGATCATAAAGATAGCGGCGCGCGTGAAGGTTTTATTTATAAATGGAATTAATCTTTGTACGCAATATTTAGCACGATGTGTGTGGGGAAGTCGAATGGTCCAGCCATCTGAGATCCCATATGTACCGCCCGAAACTGGCAGACACTGATGAATGTCCATGTCAAACAGGACCACAGTCCCCAGAGCACATCCTGCAATTCTGCCTCCTCTACAATGACGCCAGGATAAAGCACTGGCCGAATGGAGTAACACTGGCCGTCAAGGTTTGGGGTTCCAAAGACGACTTGACAGAGACAGCGTTTTTTTATCACCACAACCGGACTCCAAATCTAAAGCATGATCAACTATAGCTTGAACACAGAAGAAGAAGAAAAAGAAGAAGAAGAATTGTCCTGAGCGCAAAAAAAGTCTTGTGGTGTGCGGCGGTATCGGGTAAGTAACAAGTTGGCGGTCAGAAATGTCTTGCGTCTTGTATTAATGATTATAGTTTTAATTTTCATTTCAACTTATTTTCGTGCTTATAGCCAATTAAGGTTCAAGCACGCTGTCCTGGGCACATACCTCAGTTATTTGGGCTGTCTGTCCAGGACTGTGAGTTAGTGGTTAGTGGTTAGTAAGAGAGAGAGGGTGTTACACCTACCCATTGAGTCGTTAAAACTCGCTCTGGATGGGAGCCGATACCAGGATGCGAACCCTGTACCTACCAGCCTTATGTCAAATGGCTTAACCACGACACCACCGAGGACGGTCGATTTGAAGGGGAACCGATGAACTGGCATATATATTAAATATTAAATAATGCACAAACCCATATTAAAACATATTAAATTTTAAACCCATACCAATTCTCATAACATTTCTTGCAAAAAAAAAACATTCTCTGTAAGTAAAAAAGTTACTTAACAAATTACCATCATATTGTATAGGTTAAATCACATTCATATCAGAACTAATGTGTACGCAAACACAGTTGCTTCCCCGTACGTCGCTCTTTACTGACTTTTAATGGTTGAGAAAGCCATACATATTACGTTTTAAAGACGTTTGAAAACGAAATCTTTGTTTTACAAACTATTACAACCGAGAAAATATGTGTAAAGCACTTAGAAAATATTATATGGTTTTCCATAATCAGTAATATTTCTTGAAATGAAGGCCACTCTGCAAAAAACAAACAAAAAAACATTATCATTACAAGGACGTTTTAAGCGTCGACATTAAATAATGGATTTTTAATCCATTAGGTTCACCAATCTAATATTTCAACAATTATTTTACAATATGCATTCTATTGAGTAGAACAAAGGAAGTTTTGTAAACCAATGTTACAAAACATCACAAGATGATATACCCTGGCGGTGTATTATTAAAAACATCCCTAGTGTAATTAGTTCCGTTAAATTGCATGGAATTTGAAGTTCCTTGTGGTTTATACAGATTTGAAAAGTGCTTGAATTTGACTCATTTGAATAAAAAAGCACTCACATTTGTTTATTATTTCTCATGGTGACCTTGACAGTGTGAACAAGAAGTTACGTTTAGTCTTGATAAAGGGAAATAACTCGTCTTATTACGTATATATTTGCCCTGAATTGTTTTTAATGCAGGGGTGAAGACAAATTTCTGGAACAGCCCAGCAAGACCACCTTCATTGTTACTAATAATCGATAATGCAGTATACAGACTATGAAAGCAGTTGTCCGTGCTTAATCTTGGCTGTTCCATTAATACTTGAATTAAAAAGGAGATTTAACCTATACATTTTGATGGCAAATTGTAAAGATTTTTTTTTTTTTATTTACATTGATTTTAAAAAAAATCTATTTACGTGGGTTGGTATGGGTTTAAAACTTAACAATATGTTGTTATATGAATTTTAGTTTTCTTCATTATAGTTTTATGCCAATTCATCGGTTCCCTTTTGACGCAAACGGATAATATAGTACGCACGACCCACAAAATAAAGAATTATTAAAATCCAGAGGTCAGTCCTTCCTAAAAAAAAATTCAAGTGCACCCCCACCCCCTACCCCCTCTTTTCTTTTATTATTTTTATTGGGATGCTCTTTTGACGAGTTGGTCCATCTACCTTCAGTGGCGGATACAGAAAATCCATTTAAATCCATTGGGGGGGGGGGGGGGGGGGGGGTCCCAATGACATGGGGCAGAATGCCAAGGGAACTTTGGCGGAAGTTTGGAGGGGGATGAAAATTAATATATAATAAAATTATAACTGTTGCAAAATTTAGGGGGGGGGGGGGCCCCGGCACCCCCCCCCCCTCCTAGATCCGCCTGTGACCTTTGCTCCGTTAGTCTCCCCCACAAAAGAAAAACGTTTTGTTCCTGGATCCGCCTTTGAAAATATGTATATACAACCAATATGTCGTTCGTGTGGTTTTAGTGTGTACACGAACGATTTTCTTCCCATAGTTCAGCTACAAATGAAAAGGTTAATGGGCAACGATATTCAAACGAGACTCTAAGATGAGCGATTTTCGTAGCTTTTCTAAATACGAAAATATACTTGTTGTGTGCTAGGAGTAACTTAAAAGCTACCATGCGAAAATAATAATTAGGTTTGTTTGTCCTAACCCGACCGACCCACAAAAATCGACCCATGTCAAAATATTTTTTTAACCTCTTTTAGGGAAGAATGTTTTTGTTTTTTAATATTTAACCAATATCACTTTAGACTTAAACAAGTTTAATATTGATCTATAGATGATATTGTTTTATTTTTTTATTTTAAAACCTCGATATAATTTAACCAGAATTTATTAACGTCAGTTCGATTCGTTGGAAATTAGAAATTCTGTAAAATGCTATTCATAGTAATGAGAACACGATTTCCCCGCCACGATGGTATGAAATCTCGCGCACCACGGTGTATGTTCGTAATACATGGTACATACTCTTGTGACAGGCAAAATGGGTTTTAAATCAAATCAATCTAACGGTAGCTGCATAGGTACCTTCACGTGATCCAGATGAGGCTATGTATTGGCATTCTTTGACAGTCACAAAGTTAAAGCCGCACACCCTAGTTCCATCCAGCGAAAATAAATTATAATTTGGTTAATCTACAAACCTGTAACACACTTAGATCACGTTTTTATCAAATGGAGTGAAAAAGCAGGTTTATATCGATAAATACCATGGGAATCCCCATGTCCCAATTGCTTGAAATAATTTTGAAAGTTAGTATTCTGATGTCACCAGTAGATGTCGCTCGAAGCACAACAATGCCTACGTCACGACAAATTTCACAGAGTGCGCACAGACTTGGGGTGCGTTCTCCTCTCCTGGACTTGTTCCAACTGTTCTGTCCTGGTTGTATCCCCTCTCCAGATATCGTAAGACTTAGCAAAATTATTGGTTTTAAGGGTTTGTAACGTTTTGTATTGAGACACTTACTTGTCTGAACTTTATTGTTACTGAAAATGTTCACGAACTGTGAAGAAAAATCTCACAAATGAACAACAACAAATCGGATGTTGATTGCGCGAACCGTGCACGAGAAAACAGACCGAACCAAAATGATAACGGTCACGTGGTATACCAACGTCTGTGACATTTAAATGGAAATATCCCGTCTAAAAATAGATTAGACCTTGTCTGCTCAACGGTTTTTTCTCAAACATGCGTGCGTTTTTAAGAAATAAGAAAAATGCATTTTGTGGTATTACAAAAACCAGGATTACCAGGATTACCAAAAAACACTTCAGGTGAATGGAAATGTATATTCTAAATAATAAACGGTAAGTAAAGTGCAATTTTATTTGTGAAAAAAATGGGTTTAATAGCGCCGTAATGGTTAACAACTAACCGTAACTAGGGTGTGTCCCTTTAATATTAGCGGAACTGGCGTAGGAAGCGGGAGGGGGCAAGGGAGCATGTCACCCCCCCCCCACACACACACACACACTTTTCAGATATTTTGCTTTATATTTGCTTTATAATAGTGTAAAAGTGTGTAAAAATAAAAGTGCCCCCCCCCCCCCCCCTCAACACCTTTTGGCACCTTCCTCCACCAGTGATCGGTCTATTTGTCCGACACTAGGTACAGTCGCTAGAATGCTACGGTGTTTGCTATTAATAGACCCGATTTAGTCCGAAAGAAGCTATGCAAATGTTGAATTCCGCGGAAAATCCGTAATCGGCCGACTTATTCCGGTTGGCTTGGAATAGCGGTGAGAGAGATTTTCATTACACACACCCCACTCCACCCATACCCATTTCCCCGCTGGTCGTGCCCATGTCGTGTCGGCATCATCCAAGCTTTAAAATGTAAACAAGTTAGGTGAATGGTCGATGAATTCATTCGGGACCTGTGCCGTATCCGTTCGACTTTCCGGGCTGGTTTTTTAATCAACCCTTTCGACTCGCGGCGCCGCTGATTGACAGATTGAACAGTGAAAAGCGACACCCCGCGTCTTCCAGTGGCGAGATCGTTACAAAGGTAGGATTTTGTCAATGACATAGACGAGAGGGGGAAAAAAGAAAGAGCGAGAGAGAGAGAGACAGACAGACAGAGAGAGAGAGAGAGAGAGAGAGAGAGAGAGAGAGAGAGAGAGAGAGAGAGAGAGAGAGAGAGAGAGAGAGAGAGAGAGAGAGAGAGAGAGAGAGAGAGAGAGAGAGATGGAAACACTTTTTCACTTATATGCCGGCGTAATATTACTCTGACAGCTATCGGTCGGGGCAGGATGTAGCCCAGTGGTAAAACGCTCGCTCGATGCGCGGTCGGTGTGCGATCGATCCTCGTTGGTGGGCCCATTGGGCTATTCCTCGTTCCAGCCAGTGCACCACGACTGATATATCAAAGGCCGTGGTATGTACTACCTATCTGTAGGATGGTGCATATAATAGATCCCTTGCTGCTAATCGAAAAGAGTAGCCCATGAAGAGGCGACAGCAGGTTTCCTCTCAAAATCTGTGTGGTCCTTAACCATATGTCTTAACCATATAACCGTAAATAAAATGTGTTGAGTGCGTCGTTAAATAAAACATTTCTTTCTTTCTTTCTTTTTTTCTTTCTCACTAACCACTCACCCACTGTCCTGGACTGACAGCCTGGAGATAGCCGAGATGTGTGCCCAGGAGAGCGTGCTTGAACCTTAATTGGATATAAGCATGAAAGTAAGTTGAAATGAATGAAAAATGTCGGAAGGGGCTGCACGTAGCCAAGTCTCAGTGGTAAAGCGCTCGCCTGATGTGCGGTCGATTTAGGATCGATCCCCGTCGGTGGACCCATTTAGCTATTTCTTGGTTTAACAAAGGTACTATCCATTCTCTTATCGGGAGGTTTTTTCCCCCGTCCCTACCAGTGCCCCAACGACTGATATATCAAAGGCCGTGGTATGCATTATCCTGTCTGTGGGGTGGTGCATATAAAAGACCCCTTGCAAATACTTAATAAAAAAAAGAGTAGGCCATACAGTGGCGTGAGTGGGTTTCCTCTCTAATTATAATCCTTAATCATATGCCCCACCCACTATAACTGTACTTAAAATGTTTTGAGTGTCGCTAAATAAAACACTTTTTTCGGTACTTGCAGGATTGTGGACTAATTATGTACCATCATGGACAAAATAGGCGAGTGTGACGTCTCAAACAAAAGAGAAATATAAAGTGTATTCATACTCACGCCGTAGTACCACTCTGTGAATATATAGTGTCCGGGCGTCAGAGGAAGGATAGTTCGGCGGGGAGGTGGGTGCTGGGTGGCGGGTTAAATTCAGTCAAACTTTAATATCTCATGCTGATGGGACCGAACCAACGGGTTCGAGATAAACAAAATAGTTCTTGTTGAAAATTCAACTCTGGAACAATAATGTATCGACCTCGAGATATCAGCTGTTCGAAATAAACATAATATTCTTAAGATTCTGTTCCTGTCCCGAGTCAGACCCCCGATCCTATCGGAGGCCGGACTCGGGATAGGCGTGTTCGAAACCCTAGTGGTATATGGACACGTTAAACCAGTTACTAAGCTAAGCTTAGCTAAGATTCTGTCCTAGAACAATAATGTCTCGACTTCGAAATATCAGCGGTTCGAGATAAACATGATAGTTCCTAGTGAAGATTACAAAAATAATTTTTCAACCTCCATATATATATATTGAGACGTCGAAATAACGATGTTTGGCTGTATTTTGAGAAATAATTATGTTTCATAGAATACTGATTACTGAGGTATTTCTGTATTTCTGGTGGGACTTAGCCCAGTGGGTAAAACGCTCGCTTAATGCGCGATCGATCTAGGATCGATTCCCGTCGGTGGACCCATTGATCTATTTCTCGTCCGAGCGAGTGTATCACGACTGGCATATCAAAGGCCGTGGAATGTGTTATCCTGTCTGTGGGATGGTGCATATCAAAGATCCCTTGCTACTAAAGGAAAAACGTAGTGGGTTTCCTCTCCAGGCGCCGTATTCATAAACGTACTTAAGTCAATGTATGATACCTAAATACATACTTAAAGTACATAAATAAGTATCATACATTGACTTAAGTACTTTTATGAATACGGAGCCTGGACTATACGTCAAAATTACGAAATATTTTACATCCAATAGGTGATTATTAATAAATCAGTGTGCTCTAGTGGTGTCATTAAACAAAACAAACTTGTTTTTATTTCAAAAATATATAACATAAAATTCCAAGCTCTGCCGACAGTGGTCTTTAAAAGTGAAATTCTGGTACAGCAGCACTTTCCCACATACAGAACAACATATACCACGACAGTCGTGGAGTACTGATTGGGAAAAAAACAATCCGAGAATAGATCCGCTGAGGGGATTCGATCCTTCGACACAAGCCCCTCAAGCGTTCGCTAGATACCGACTGAGTTAGATCCCCTGCTAACTGTACTATACATTAACTCGCTTATGGTTTTAATATCCTATAATTTAAAGTTAAAGTTTTTTGTTTAACGACACAACTAGAGCACACTGATTTATTAATCATCGGCTATTGGTTGGGGTGTTTTTGTTGTTGTTTAACGACACCACTAGAGCACATTGATTTATTAATCATCGGCTATTGGTTAGGGTGTTTTTGTTGTTGTTTAACGACACCCCTAGAGCACATTGATTTATTAATCATCGGCTATTGGTTGGGGTGTTTTTGTTGTTGTTTAACGACACCACTAGAGCACATTGATTTATTAATCATCGGATACTGGATGTCAAAAATTTGGTAATTTTGATATATAGACCTAGAGAGGAAATCCGCTATATTTTTTCATTAGCAGCAAGGGATCTTTTACATGCACCATCCCACAGACAGGATATCACATACCATGGAACGAGAAATAGCCCAATAGGCCCACCGACGGGGATCGATCAATCCAAACCGACCGCGCATCAAGCTAGTGCTTTACCACTGGGCTCTGTCCCGCTCGTCCTATAATATAATGAAAATTCAATGTATTGCTCAATTTGGAATTTTGCCTACAATAATCCTTACATAACTGATTTTTTAGTCTAATCGCTAAGCAAAATTTGAAATAACTGGGCCAAAGGGAATCCCAAACGTATTTATCGATATCACGTATATATATATATATATATATATATATATATATATATATATAGATAGATAGATAGATAGATAGATAGATAGATAGATAGATAGATAATATTTACGGTAATTGCTATGTTACTAATATCTGAGGTTATGTATAAAGATTACACGCCACCATCAATTACTCCATGCAGTTCAATATAATTTCTGTCATAATATATTTTGTGAAAAATATAATATCAAGACGGTCACGTGACTGCTAGTTTATAGGAGTGCTCTCCCTTGACAACTATTTTGCAAAAAGACACAACAAAAATCAACATAGGTTAACCACCAAAATTCACAGCCACCCTTTTCCCCAGAGCACTACCTCATTTTGCTGATTTACAAGTGGCAGTATACAAATTGCGCAGTTAAAGGCGCATACCCTAGTTTCAACCCGTAAAAATGGACACCACGTTTGGTTAAGTTACAAACCTGTAACACATTTGGATAACGTTACAAGAGAGTGAAACAAGAGTCTGTGACGTTGAAACGGTGAAATATCGTTAAACACAGACTAAAACCCGACTCCATACCTGCTATTTCTCAGACGCACGTGCGTTGTTAAAAATAAGAAAAATGCATTTTGTGGTATTAGAAACACCAGGGTGACCATAAACACTTCGGATGTACGGAAATGGATAATCTAAACAATAAAATATAAGTAATGTTTGCTTTCAGTCATCATAAACAGCTCCAAAAGTAAAAAATATGTCTTAGCGTTTAAAAACTAGGGTCTGTCCCTTTAATACTAACAGGGCTTCTAGAATTTTTATAAAATCCACTAGCCATGGGATCAGTGATTTTAAAAATTCACTAGCCACAATTTAAAATTCACTAGCCCTACTTTACTTCTTTACTAAATAATAGTTAAAGTTGGATATGTCACCTAAAGAGAGAGAGATATATATAGCTTAAAAACACTAATATTGGGGTGGACTTGAGGGGCAGGATATTCATATTTACAAAATAGACTTAACTGCAACATTTGACAAAAAAAAAGTCACTAGCCGTCGGGCATAGCAATAGTAGTTATTTACTAGCCCAACATTGAATATCACTAGCCAAGGGAGTGGGGCTACCATAATCTAGAAGCTCTGATACTAAACATAACAAGTAACTTCAAAACAATGGTTTATTTAAATACTACAGAATGCAACCTACTTGAAATCATCAAAGAAAGATTTCAAAAGGAATTTCAGTAAAAAAAAATTCTTCTTTTCTTGTTTTAACAAGGAACTATTTTCCGTAACCGGACTATATAAATTTGTGTATGTCCTTGCCACGTACCAATGTGACTATGTTGTAAACATGTAAATAAAGATTCGACTGTTTTTAACAGGGATCAGCATGCTGGCAGTATACTGTTTCTTCAACAATGATGGTCTTAGTTAGGCATGGTTAACAATTCGTTAGCGGTTCGTGTCCCTACGTGTCCGTTCTGACTGCTCTTGTTAAAAATCCGTCGCATTAACTGGGCGATTATTAGTGAATACAGGCACAACAGATGCCCTGCCAGGTTGTACGCGATGTACATTGTACGCATTTTAATATAATAATTCAAGAATTGCCAAAAGAATCCATTGTAGGACGTGTCTTTAAATAATGGTCTGGATGACGTCTGCTGTTGGTTACTGAATCTACTGAGATTTCAGGTCGGGTGAATGACCGCAAACATGAGATCGAGCTCAGTCGGTAGATCGCTCGACTGAACTGCTTTCTCTTTTGTGCAACAGTACCGGCCTCGGTGGTGTCGTGGCTAAGCCATCGGACATAAGGCTGGTAGGTACTGGGTTCGCAGCCCGGTACCGGCTCCCACCCAGAGCGAGTTTTAACGACTCAGTGGATAGGTGTAAGACCACTACACACTCTTCTCTCTCACTAACCACTAACAACTAACCCACTGTCTTGGGCAGTCAACCCAGATAGCTGAGGTGTGTTTGTGTGTCCAGGACAGCGTGCTTGAACCTTAATTGGATATAAGCACGAAAAAATAAGTTGAAAAAAATTACAACAGTTAGGATGTTGTTATTTAGAACAAAAGTTTAAAAGTTTGTTTTGTTTAACGATACCACTGTAGCACATTGATTTATTGAAGTTTGACACGTAATCATCAGAGAAAAAACGCTACATTTTTTTATGATGCAAAATGGGATCTGAGGGCTCGAAATTTGTCACCCACGGCATTAAAAAAAAAAAACATTGCCGTGGGTGAAACGACCAACTGACGGCAATTTTGAGCTTGCCTATGGCAATTTTTGAAAAGGTGACTTATAGTCTTAGTGAGCAAACCCGCAAATTTGTTCCATTAGTAGCAAGGGATATTTTACATGCACCAACCCACAGACAGGATAGCATATACCACGGCCTTTAATATTTATTTAGATCAGACATCACAAGAGTTGGTGATTTCAAAGAGCCAAACTTAAATCACGAGATTTTACGAGACTTCAGAAACAACGCGATATACCGTAAAGTCTACATTAAACAATGGTGTTACACTTTGGTCGAAGGATATGGCATTACTAGCGGATCTATTCTCTCATTGGGTTTATTCCCGTCCTAACCAGTGCCACGCGACCGGCATATCAAAGGCTGTGGTATGTGTTGTACTGTCTATGGGGAAGTACATATTATAAAAGACCCCTTGCTGCTAATGTAAAAATGTAGCAGATTTTCTTTGTAGACTACGTGTCAAAATTATCACACATTTGATATTCAGTAGTCAATAATGAATAAACCAATATGCTCTAGTGGTGTCGTTAAACAAAACAAACTTCAACTTTAAAGGCCAGCGTTAACTAATAAGGAAGGAAGGAAGGAAGAAAATGTTTTATTTAACGACGCACTCAACACACTTAATTTCGGTTATATGACGTCGGACATATGGTTAAGGACCACATATACTGAGAGAGAAAACCCACTGTCACCCGCTGTCACCTCTACATGGGCTACTCGTTTTACTTAGCAGCAAGAGATCTTTTATATGCACCATCCCACAGACAGGATAGTACATACCACGGCCTTATGGTACACTGGCTGGAACGAAAACTAGCCTAATGAATGGGCCCACTGACGGGAGTCGATCCTAGATCACATCAATGGAAAAATGTAGCGGGTTTCCTCTCTAAGACTATATATCAAACTTACAAAATGTTTGACATCCAATAGCCGATGATTAATAAAGCAATGTGACACAGGGTTGAAAAATAGCTACTTTTATTGGCTAAGGGCGACTGAACATTTTACAAAGATAGTCAGTTGGGCGACCATCGATTTAGGAGAAAAACGTTCAGTGTAAATTAAAAACTATTCTTTACTGATTATCGCCACACTGCATAAGTTGAATTTTCTTTTCTGATACCTGTTTTAAAAAGGCATACCCCAATTTTTAAACACTAAGGCATATATTTCACTGTTAGAACCGTTTATGATCACCGAAATCAAACATTACTTATATTTTATTGTTTAGATTGCCCATCTCCGTAGAAATGTTTCTGGTCATCCTGGTGTTTCTTCTTCTTCTGCGTTCAATCAAGATTTGGCCGTATTAGATCAATAATCTGGATGTGATGATGAAATGTGACGTCTTCTGGGGGTCGCCGAAAGGTCCCCAGAGTATGATATCGGGGGGGGGGGGGGGGGGGGGGGGGGGGGGGGTCTTGTGTCCAAACTTTCTGACGGTTCTCTTCAAGGTGTAGGCAGTTTTGTAAGATGTGTTCTGGCGTTTGTTCTTCAGCACCACATTCACATTGGGTAGTATCCGCGAGACCCATCTTTTTCAGGTGTTTTTTCAGCCGGCAATGTCCAGTTCGTGTTTCTAATACCACATAATGCATTTTTCATATTTTTAAAAACGCACGTGCGTCTGAGAAGTAATGATTATTGAATCGCGTTTTAGTCTATTTTTAAGGGTATTTCAACGTCACAGACTCTATTGTATCCAAATCTGTTACAGGTTTGTAAATTAACCAAACTTAGTGTCTATTGTTATGGGTTAAAACTAGGGTTTAGGTGAAAAATATACCTTAGTGCTTAAAAACGGGTATGTCCATTTAAGGCAACTGATGGAACATCCAAGGTAATGTAATATTTCATCCCTCGTGCATAGCCACAGAGAGGACTGCCACTCCCAGACTAGTTTACTAAAGCACGTGCAGTTTTTTTCTTTTGTCTTTTTGTACTGCATTATCTTCTATTTCAGAGACAATGCAAGTCAAGCTGCATACCTTGGCTGTTCTAGCATTTTGTCTTCACCCCTGTATTAAAAATGAGATTTAATCTATATAATTTAACGGTAGTTCGTAAATAAATATTTGTATTTATACTGGATTTCTTTTTCAAAAAATGTTATTCGAGTTGGTATGGGTTTAAAACTTAATAACATGAATTTAACTTTATTTATTGAAGTTGTATGCCAATTCATCAGTTTTCTTTTGAAGCAAAACGGACTATATACGGTTATTATTGGTTATTATTCAACAAACAAACAAACAAACAAACAAACAAACAACATTCTATAGTCCGTCCCATCCTCGTATAAAAAAAGTTTGTAAATAATTTTAGTTTGGTTTGACGTTGAGAAGAAAAGTAAAAGTGTTTTGGAAATAACAAAAAAAATAATACTATTTTTGAGTGCAATTTAGAAAACAATCGCCTCATAAATAAAACAACTTCTAGTAAATTCCATAAAATAAAAATTAGCGTTCCCTGTGAAAAGGACTATAGTTTAGTCTGTGCAGTCAAATTTCAATGTGATAATTGGAGGGCTAGCTGAATTTCAATGTGATAATTGGAGGGCTAGCTGAATTTCAATGTGATAATTGGAGGGCTAGCTGAATTTCAATGTGATAATTGGAGGGCTAGCTGAATTTCAATGTGATAATTGGAGGGCTAGCTGAATTTCAATGTGATAATTGGAGGGCTAGCTGAATTTCAATGTGATAATTGGAGGGCTAGCTGAATTTGAGAAGAGACAGTAAGATGTTTCGTCAACTGGCCCTTCTGGCGACCATGGTTTTCATGTTAATTTTCAACACATTATGTGTTCTAGTGACCACGGCCTTTGATATACCAGTCGTGGTGCACTGGCTAGACCGAGAAATAGCCCAACGGTCCCACCGACGGGGATCGATCCCAGACCGACCGACATCGAGCAATCGCTTTACCGCTGAGGCACGTCCCACCCCCATGATGGCAACCACATGCTGAATTCGTATCGGAATATTGCTGCACATACTGGGATTTAGGGGAGGCGATATCTAGCTCAGCCGCTAGAGCTTTAGTGGTAGGATCGAAAGAGGGATTTATCCCGTTCCAACCATAGCCCCACGATTGGTATATCAAAGGTCGTGGCATGTCGTGTCTAAGGTCTCCACGAGTACTCGAGTATTCGGGCACGGGTCGAGTATAGCAAGACTCGAGTCCGTTCACAGGACTCGAGTACCCGTGAAAAGAAGAGCACTCTCATTAAAATTATATTTTACGTCATTTTGCCATATGATTGCCGCCAGGGCCGGATTTAGGGGGGGGGGGGGCACTTCAGGTTCGGGGGCCCCTCAACACAGAAATTGAATTACATAACAAATAAAAAAAATGAACTAATTTTATAATTATTACATTTTTTGTATAAAGGAACTACTTAGAGGGGGGGCGGCCTTCTGGCGGGGGGGGGGGGGCGGTGCAATTATCCCCTTTGCCCCCCTTACAAATTCAACACTGCTTGTCGTCGGTTATATTATAGGGCTATGAGACACGAAGAGAAAACAAAAGTCGAATGTGTGGAATGCAATACAATGGCATGATTTGTCATCCATGTTCAGAAATGGAATTACGAAAGAAAAAAGAAAGAACACATTGTATTTACGGTTATATGGCGTCAGACATATGGTTACGGACCACACAGATATTGAGAGAGGAATCCCGCTGTCGCCACTTCATGGGCTACTCTTTTCGATCAGCAGCAAGGGATCTTTTATATGCACCATCCCACAGACAGGGTAGTACATACCACGGCCTTTGATATACCAGTCGTGGTGCACTGGCTGGAACGTAAAATAGCGCAATGGGCCCACCGACGGGGATCGATCCCAGACCGACCGCGCATCGAGCGAGCGCTTTACCACTGGCTATGTCCCGCCCGAAATGAAATTAAGATGCATAATGCTATTTTACTTTATTTCTTAGTCTCATTATCAACAAGTAAGAGGCGGGTATTCGGATCCGAGTCGAGTTTGACCCTCGAGTACCCGAGTTGTGTCTGTGGGAAAACGTATATAAAAGATCCTTTGCTGCTAATGAAGATGGGTTTTTTAGCGTGGTTTCCTCTGTATTGAGGTTTGTCAGAATTACCAAATGTATGACATCCAATAGCCGCTGATTAATAAATCAATGTGTTCTAGTGGTGTCGTTAAACAAAACAAAACTCTATATTGGGATTTAGCGTTAGCCTATTTTCACGTCCGTGTGAATAATCACATCTACCTACGACTCGTTAAGAGAAACAACTTAAGACGAAAATGCTATATAATCGGTAGCACACACTCCCACGGGCCTTTTCAGAGAGGGCGACGCGTTAATAATTGGCGTATATTTAAACACGGGCCTGATCGAGATATATATACCGATAATAAGTCGCAACGTAAATACATAGATCCTTATCCAAATTCATAAAATAAAGATCACACGCCAAAGTAAACAATAGAGGTGTTAGTGTCACTTTAGTACGACTGTAGAATGTGTGTAAAACCGTAATCCTTCCCGTATCACTGCTAACCCCCTCCTCCCCTCCCTCTCCCCCACTCCGGGATTCACGTTCTTCGGGAATGTAGTGTCAATTTTGTTGAAATACTCGTATGTTATCGTTGTCGCTAGTGCGTACTGATTTGGTTTTTAGCAACCACCAAGGAATTAATGCGGACACCAGGGGTGCGTTCAACCAGACCGAGCAGAAAAACGTCCGCTAGACTGGTTTGTGCGCTTCACGTTAAACCAAATGGCCACGTCGGAAACCAATCAAATAGTTCGCGAACATTAGCGAAACGTTCGCTGACTGAAGTTAGGGCAGCCCTAAATTCAGCCAGCGAACGTTTTTGCTAACGTTCGCGAACTATTTGATTGGTTCTCGAAGTGGTGATTCGGTTTACGGTGTAGCGTAAAAGTAAAAAATCAGACTGGTGCTCACTTGCACCTGTCATTGCAGGCGGTCCCTTCTCCCACCCACCCCAACCCTTTCCTGTCCTGGACGGAGGAGCCGGCCGAGACCAGCACCTGTGCCTATGACAGGCGTGCTCTAAAACAGCTTGCTCTGAATGTACACGTTGATCTTTATACCATACCGACCGGCCTCGGTGGCGTCGTGGTTAGGCGATCGGTCTACAGGCTGGTAGGTACTGGGTTCGGATCCCAGTCGAGGCATGGGATTTTTAATCCAGATACTGACTTCAAACCCTGAGTGAGTGCTCCACAAGGCTCAATGGGTAGGTGTAAACCACTTGCACCGACCAGTGATCCATAACTGGTTCAACAAAGGCCATGGTTTGTGCTATCCTGCCTGTGGGAATCAAAAATAAAAGATCCCTTGCTGCTAATCGGAAAGAGTAGCCCATGTAGTGGCGACAGCGGGTTTCCTCTCAAATCTGTGTGGTCCTTAACCATATGTCTGACGCCATATAACCGTAAATGAAATGTGTTGAGTGCGTCGTTAAATAAAACATTTCTTAGTTTTTTTCTTTCATATACTATATATGGCTCAGGTTAGATAATATGGCTTAACGTGCACATTCAGAGCAAGCTGTTGTAGCGCACGCCTGTCATGGGCTTATACTGCATCTCCTCCGTCCAGGACAGGAAAGGCCCATAGTTTAGTTCGTGTATTGCATATAGTATGTTTTACTACATGTGTTCACACTGTCGCTTATGGGAATCTAATTGGTATACTACAACCTTTAAATGTCGCCAGATGTCGCACATAAGATACCGAATAATCACCAAGGTGTTCGGACGAGATGGACACTATAATATAATACGCAAGACCTTTTTAACAGTTTCCGATCGTTCTGACCGCTTGTCCTCTTTTCATGTGTACTGTCTTTGTACTTACCGGAAGCCGCATTTCGCATGGATCTGTTTTACGCCCGTGTCCACTACTGTACAGACATCGTGCTAAATACTGCGTACAATGATTAATTCCATAAATGCAACGACAATGGGCGCTGCCATGTTTGTCACTTAACATAGAAATGGCTAGCCTGTATACACGGCCGTATATATAGTCTCGGCTAATGAGGACTGGTTATTTACACGAGGTTCATATTTTTTTCAGGCAAAGTCCAGTGTAAAGCAACCATACCACGTGTTAATCACGGGTTATCTCTAGAGATTGTATATATGGTTTTTTTGTGTAAATATGACCCATTGATATAACGGTCCAATTGGTTGTTGTTGTTGTTGTTTTTTGTTGTTTTTTGTTTGTTTGTTTGTTTGTTTGTTGTTTTTTTACTTTTGTTTATTGCCCCCACTAGCTAGTTACGTAATTACCCATGTATATAACACGATTTATTACCCATATGGTTCAAAATATCTTGGTATCTTGATATCAAAGAGATATGTTCCACTAGAACGTCAAGTGGGACGTAACACTTCGACGTCTTCGGTTGACGCACTACAGCCTTACAGGAACGTCTACTAAACTAGTTGAGTTATATAAAATATGAGTAATATATACCATATTAAATTCGCTGTTTTTGTCTGTCTTGAAATAGTTTTTATTGTCAGTCGCTAAAGCTCGTGAAAGTTGAAAATTATTTCATTTGGGAGATAAACATGATACAAAACAGAAGCTCGTTTAATATTCTACGAGTATAAATGCAACATGCTTGAAGATAGAACACTATAACCTAAAATAATACGGTTATCTCTGACAACACTTTTAATAACGACAAAAATAATAAATAATAAATAAATAAATAAATAAATAAATAATAAATAAATAAATAAAATAAATAAAATAAATAAATAAATAAATAAATAAATAAATAAATAAAATCGAACAATAATATACAACCCCACTCGAAACCCACCACCATCACCACCACCACCACAAAATGAAAACAATTACAACAACAAAATATACAAAAACCAAAAGACACAAACAAACAAAAGACATCAAAACAACATACAACAAAAATGCCAAGTCATCACAAAAACATTGGTGGTGGTGATTGTGGGGTGGGGAAAGGGTGTCATCTTGCAGACTGATACCATCATGGCGGGTGGGGTGGGGAGATGACCTAGGCAGACGCTATCAAGTTACGCACCTTTGACATAACGATCACGTCACGTCCGTCTTGTTTATTATATCGGCGACAATCGGTATAAGTCGGCATGGTCCGTAAATCAGAACGAAATCTAACGTCTTGACAAACAAACCTGTTTTACCGCCGTATCTCGCCTGCGCTAGCTATCAGTAGTTACAGTTTACAAATGGCCGGATGCGTTTCTTTGTGGTTTCTGAAGTCCTCGCCAAACAGGAGATTGTATATCACGTCTCTCATCTTAGACTTAATCTGTGAAACTTGATACACTCAGACAGCCTAGTGAGCGATAGCCCCAATCTCGATCATCTCCAGTGCACATGCGCAACCAAAAAAAAGAAAAAAAAAAAGGATTTAAAGTTTGTTTTTGTTTAACGACACCACTTCTGTCCTGGACAGCTAGGAGATCTGGCAAAAATTAAAACTCGTGCCCAGGATGGACGTGCCTGAACCGTCAGTGGATATGGGCACATGAATGGAGTTTTCTTTCCAACGACACCACTCGAGCATATTTATTTACTTATTTATTAATAGTCGGCTATTGGATGTTAAACATTTCGTATTTTTGACTCAGTCTTCAGATATAACCCGCTACATTTTTCTATTGGAATGGAATGGAATGGTTGTTTAACGTGCACATTCAGAGCAAGATGTTGTAGCGCACGCCTATCGTGGGCACAGGTGCCGTCCAGGACAGGAAAGGTGTGGGGTGGGTAGGAGGGGGGGGGGGCGGGACCGCCTGCATTGGCAGGTGCAAGGGAGCACCAGCAGTCCGGCCGTAGCCGGTAACAGGCGGAGGGTGGTATGGTGCTATGGAATTTGGAATGTCCCGTAGGATTAAGCAAAAGAGAATGGGTTCGCATTTGATGAAGGAGTTTAGGCGCAACTATGAACGGTCGGTCTAAATGTAAAGGTAGGGAGCTACATGTAGGTTTGGAATTAGTAGGCCGAGAGTAGCTCGTTAATGTTTCTATTAACAGCAAGGGATCTTTTATAATATCCACTTCCTACAGACAGGACAACACATACCACATTAAGTCGTGGTGCTCTGGTGGGGACGGGAACAAAACCAAATTAGATAATGGGTCCCTTGAGGTGATTCGACCCTGCGACGCAAGAACCTCGCGCGAGCACTCAACCGACTGAGCCAGATCCGGCCTCTATTTGCGGATGGTATGTCAAAACATTAAAGTTTGTTTTCTTTAACACCGGCCTCGGTGGTGTCGTAGTTAGTGATCGGACATAATGCTGGTAGGCACTGGGTTCGCAGCCCGGTACCGGCTCCCACTCGGATAGAGTTTTAACGACTCAATGGGTAGGGTAGGTGTAAGACCACTACTCCGATTTCTCTCTCTCTCACTAACCACTAACAACTAAGGTAGCAGTATACAGTTAGCTCCCTTGCGCGCAAAGAGTTTGCTTTTTGGTTTTGCACAGATCCATGTTTGAAGGCTAATTATTTTGAATTGGAAGTAAATTCTTAAGGTTAGTGATAGCCAAGGAGTTACTTTGGGTAATTTTGAAACAAGCTGATTTTGTGAAAAATTTAATATCTAAACGTTTATTCAAATGAGGGTTTTTGTAAGGTTTGATGAACAAAGTTTCCATAAATATATGTGTGATATTCGCCAACTCCCGCTTGGGTGTGGTTTGTATGAGTGTGAACATTGTCACAAATGCACCCCAAATCATGCAGTTTGGACACATTGTGATGAAAGTAACACAAACATTTAACTAAAAGCATTTAAAATAAGTTCTCTTTATAATTATGACACTTTTTGTAATTTCCTTGAGACTAAAAATACCTGTGTCTCTCTTTATTTTTAAACCATAGGTGGGCATTTAGGATGTCATGGGCTGGTATGCATAAATCTCAACTGAAGATTCACAACTAACTGTGGTCTGCTACCACTAACTCACTGTCCTGGACAGACAGACTTTAAACGCGCTCTGTCACGGATGGTTGACCTAATTATTGACCCAACAAAGTATTATATGACAATATATACATTTGATTTGTACCTAAAAGTACTTTATTGAACCATCTACATAACCACCATATCACACTTATTATTGATATTTTATAAAAATAATAATAAAAAATTGAATTATGGGTACGGTCCATAATTCTGAGAAAAATAACAACTATTTGGAGAGCAGAGGTGTGACGTATTATTTTGAGTCACGTGACGGGCATTCCCCGAATAACCGCAGTGCCAACACGATTTACCAAGCTCGTGTAACGAGAACGCTTGACCGTCCTCTGCGACGTAGGGTAAATAGAAGAGAAAAAAACAACAATGAAAATTAGTTATTAAAAATTAATAAAAACATGTACTGAATGATATTAAGCTTATACATTAATTTATTTTAGTAACAGAAGCATGTTAAACGTCTACAATCCCGACTAGTTAGGCCTTTGCATCTACTGGTAAATTTATCGTTAGTCGTACGCGAAAAACTCTAAACATCTGGATCACAAACACCGTCATTTTCCACCTTGTCAAATTCATTATTATACAAAATATGCCATAACAGCTGACTTGGGATAGGATTTGTTACATTTTTAAAGAATACTCTGAACTAGACGGTGTTTATATACGATGTGACTATATATACGAAGGCCGTGTCTATAGCCTCCACTAACGAGGGCTGGCTATATTCACAGCAAAAATGTATATAGGCGGTAAATAAGTACATGTATTTGATTGATCCATATTACCGAACCATCTGGAACAGGAGGTATACATACTAAGTACTGTACAAACAGTGCATTTTCTGAACAGGGGACGGGGGGGGGGGGGGGGGGGGGGGGAGTATATGAATTTAGCGGACCCTTTTGTGTACGTTTTCCATAGATATATGAATAGCGTCATATTGTCCCTACAGTACTAACAAAAAATTAATTATAATACATAAATAAATAATAATAATAACAATAATAATAATAATAATAATAATGATAATGATGGTGATGATACATTTTTTAATAGGCTACTAGTAAAGCTGAGACCACTTCCGGGTCCCCCTCTAAATTTATGTAACGTTTCTGTAATAACCGCCCCCACCCCCCCCACCCCACCCCACAGCGACGTGATTTTACCAACATTATAATACATGTAATAATAATAATAATAATAATATTAATACACAATTATTATTACTATTACTACTACTACTAGTACTACTAGTACTACTACTACTACTACTACTAAAACTACTATTATTATAATTATTATTATTATTAGCCTACTACTACCTTTTTGGGGTGGAGGGGCGGTGTTTTATCTGGAGGAGTTTTGGCTATAAAAATGCAAGATTAACGTGCGTGCACACACGCACAAACGGCAGGCTGAACTTGTCCTATGCACGTAGAACTGGATTCAACTGGGTTAAGTAATTAGCCAACCTTTGGACGACAAAACATGCAACAGTACACAGTTTTTTACGCTATACATTAAAACCGAAATACCACTTTGCGAACCAGTCAAAATAATTAGCACACGCGCCCTAATAATAATAATAATAATAATAATAATAATAAATGGTGAGTTCATGTTCCGACTGTTTATTATTTTATTTCAGCGTATTCGCGGTTATTTTCGTCATGAAATAATATATTTTTTATTATTTGCTATGTATATAGCCGGCCCTCATTTGCCAAGTCTCTATACATCGCGATCGTTTATATAAAATCCACAAATACATTATACGGTTGTCGTATATATAGCCTCATCACTACGAATCTGTTTTTCCGTATTGTTATGACTTTTTACAAGAAGACTTCCAAATTTTTAAAATGAAGCGTGTCGTGGAATTCCCTCGATCGTAGTTCAATTAAAATGTTTTGGATCATACAATAACTAGGTTTGGTATTCCAAATGAATGTAATTTCCATTCATAATGCATATTTAGAGAAACAAGGCCCACTAAACCCGTGATTGAGCTCCTTTAATAAAGTCCAGACTTTAACGTAATACTATTTGAATGGCGTTGCCATGACGTTGAAGTCTGGACTTTATTAAAGTCTAGACTTTAAGGTTTATAAGCACGGGGCCAGATAGCTGACGTGCGTGACCAGGACAGCGTGTTTGAACCTTAATTGTTATATAAGCACGAAAGTAAGTTGAAATGAATTAATGAATCCATTTGTTTAACGACACCACTAGAGCACACTGATTTTATTAACCATCGGCTATTGGATGTCAATGCGGATGATATGATGCAATAATCATCTGAAATTTTGTTTGGCTTGTTGTTATGACGACGTATGACAGAGTGTACACCACAGACGAACGTTCCCGGTGTGCCATAGGCATGTTTGTACGACAAAACTGACAATGTGTTTACCTTACTCCGCGTTCAGACAGCCTTCCGTTGACAGAGGCTGTGACAATGCCTGTCTCGATAAACCATAACTCTTTCAGGGTCAAGGTCACACTGAGATCTGACTTTTAAACGTCACAATGTTAACATAACTGTTGTATTTATATAATTCTAGAAAATAGTCAAACTAGAAACCCTTTTGTCGGACACGTGTATTTTACAATGTGGTTTAGTTTGTAAAACTAGAGAATTTTTGCAACCGTACTATTAAAGTTAAAAGTTTATTTTGTTTAACAACACAACTAGAGCACATTGATTTATTAATCGTCGGCTATTGGATGTCATACATTTGGTCATTTTAACATTTAGTCTTAGAGAAGAAACCCGCCACATTTTTTCCATTAGTAGCAAGGTATCGTTTATATGCACCATCCCACAGACACTGGCTGGAACGAGAAATAGTCCAATGGGTCCACAGACGATGATCGATCCTATGCCGATTGCACATCGAATGAGCGCTCTAACCACTGGGCTACGTCTTGCCCCCAACCACATAATTGCGGATAAGCATATTGGGCCTAATTTACAAAGCCTGTGTAAAGTTTGTTTTGTCTAACGATACCACCAGAGAACATTGATTAATTAATCGTCGGCTATTGGATGTCAAACATTTGTTAATTCTGACACGTAGTCATCAGAGAAAAGCCGCTACATTTTTCCTAATGCACCATGGGATCTTTTATATGCATTTCCCCACAGACAGGAAAACACATACTACGGCCTTTGTCAAGTTGTGGTGCACTAGTTGGAGCGAGAAAACTCCCAGTCAGTTGAACGGATCCGCCGAGGTGGTTCGATCCTGCGACGCTAGTACCTCAAGCGAGCACTCAACCCACCGAGTTAAATACCGCCCCGCAAAACCTGTTTATGTCTTAGACCAATCTGATTAAAATTAGCTCTACTGGTCTCACCATGAGCTCCAACGGGCTGCTGTTAGATCCACATGTAATAGCGGAGCTAATTTTAATTACATTGGTCTCAGACGCGAGTAACTAACTACATACATTTAAAATGCTTAAACGCCTGTATCTAAGAAAAGCAACTTCGAAAGTTCGGTCCTTTAATATTACTCGGTAACTCAGAAATGTTATTTATTTATTTGTATTTATTTTTAAATTACAGTAAAGTACCCTAAAGTAACGAACCGGAAAGGGAGCATGATAACTCCGTATTCTAACACGCGACCCTCTAAACACCGGGTCCTTTCTAAACCGGATGAATAGCACGTCCCCGACGTGATCCGTTTTAGACAGGTTTTACTGTAGTTAGTTCGTTATAGCAGTAGTTCGTTGTACACAGTTACATAAGTTGGTTATTGATGTATAGGGAGATAAAACGGGACTTTACGATCAGTTCGTTCTATTCAGTAGTTCGTTCTAAGCATGTTCGTTATAAGTATACTTTACTGTATTTGCATAAGTTGGTTATTAATGTCAAGGGAGATAAAACGGGACTTAACGACTTAAGTGTACTTTACTGTATATATTAACTACGGAAGCTATTACAAGTAGCAGGTTTTTTAATCGTAAAGAGCGGGAAGCAAATTGCTGTGACGTCACCAACTACACTCAAAGAGGTGACCTATCACTATCGGTCACAGTAACGGTGTAGGAAAGGAAAGGAAATGTTATATTTAACGACGCACTCAACAATTTTATTTACCGTTATATGACGTCAGACATATGGTAAGGACCAGACAGATATTAAGAGGAAACCCGCTGTCGCCACTTCATGGGCTACTCTTTTTCGATTAGCAGCAAGGGATCTTTTATATGCACCATCCCACAGACAGGATAGCATATGCCACGGCCTTTGATATACCAGTCGCGGTGCACTGGCTGGAACGAAAAATAGCCCAATGGGCCCACCGACGGGGATCGATCCCAGACCGACCGCGAAGCAGCAAGCGCTGTACCACAGGAATACGCCCCTCCCCCTCCCCCCAGTAACGATGTAGATGCGAAACCTCTCTAACATTATGTAACATACCTTTAACTATAGTCCGTCCCATCCTCTACAAAAATGGGGGGGGGGGGTAATAATTTCAGTTTGACGTAAAAAGAAAAGTAAACGTGTTTTGGAAATATACTATTGTTGTTTCCAATTTAGAAAACAGTCGACTTAGAAATAAATAACTTGTAGTAAATTCCATAGTATGAAAAAAAGGCGTTCCCTGTGTGACGGACTATAGGTGGCAAATGGCATGCGTGTCACAGCGAGCAGAATACAAAAAAAACAATACAAAAAATACAAAAAATAAAAATAAAAATAATAATAATAATAATAATAATAATAATAATAATCGTGCATAGTGTGTTGCCTCTGACCAATACAATAAAACGAATTTTAGTTTGAAAATACCTCTGCCCATTTAAAATTAAATTATGGTTCTTTGGTTTGACTGTGTCTTAACATTATGGTTATTTTACCGTTTGGTCGAAGTAGATTGAGAGACACCACAATATAGGTTACGCTTACCGAGAAACCATCAATGGGTGTAGTACAATTCCCATGGACGACATCCTTTGATGTGCCAGTCGTGGAGTACCGGTTAGAACGACAAACAAAAAATAAAAATAAAAATCCAGGGAGATACCACAAAAACAAATACATTTATTAATTTTCCATCATTTAGATGAAGTGACGGACTTGATAGATGTGGTGGCAGTACTCATGACGGGTGCCACCGATGGGGCATGTTTAGAAGTGACGGACTTGATAGATGTGTTGGCAGTACTCATGACGGGTGCCACCGATGGGGCATGTTTAGAAGTGACGGACTTGATAGATGTGGTGGCAGTACTCATGACGGGTGCCACCGATGGGGCATGTTTAGAAGTGACGGACTTGATAGATGTGGGTGGGCAGTACTCATGACGGGTGCCACCGGTGGGGCATGTTTAGAAGTGACGGACTTGATAGATGTGGTGGCAGTACTCATGACGGGTGCCACCGATGGGGCATGTTTAGAAGTGACGGACTTGATAGATGTGGTGGCAGTACTCATGACGGGTTCCACCGATGGGGCATGTTTAGAAGTGACGGACTTGATAGATGTGGTGGCAGTACTCATGACGGGTGCCACCGATGGGGAATGTTTAGAAGTGACGGACTTGATAGATGTGTTGGCAGTACTCATGACGGGTGCCACCGATGGGGCATGTTTAGAAGTGACGGACTTGATAGATGTGGTGGCAGTACTCATGACGGGTGCCACCGATGGGGCATGTTTAGAAGTGACGGACTTGATAGATGTGTTGGCAGTACTCATGACGGGTGCCACCGGTGGGGCATGTTTAGAAGTGACGGACTTGATAGATGTGGTGGCAGTACTCATGACGGGTGCCACCGATGGGGCAGGATATGCTCACCTTTCGCGAACACCTGATATCAGCACTGTTATGACAGTGATTCATGAGTGCATGTTATCACAGCTGTATCTTATTCTAATGAGTTCTGTCCGGTGCTGGTTTTAATTTAGTAAACTGGTCTGGGTGGCAGTCCTCTTTGTGGGTTGCAACAGGGATGAAATTTTTAGTAAATGATATCCTTGGGGTGGCTGTCCTCCTACAGACGAGACACTATATAGAGATGCTGTGAATCGACCACTATCTTGCCAAATGTCTATTCGACTCTGTATTCGACGCTTCAAATTCGATCAAAATGATACAGATATTCTGGCAAAATGTGCTAACTTGAGACCTTTTTACCATGTATTTCCATCATTCTACCCTCAAAAGTAGTTGTAGTCCAGGTAAAAATGCGTAGTGATTCGTTTGAAAACCCTGTTTGGTAGTAATGCTAATATGAATAAATGTTGTTATCCAGATTCGGGCATTTTCGTTTAATTCGGGCAAACGCCAGCCTGCCCCCCCCCCCCCCCCTACAAAAAATGGGAGGCCGTACGCCTATGACTGTACTCTGTCTACCGACAGGGATCGATCCCAGACCGACCGCGCATCAGGTTAGCGCTTTACGACTGAGTTATCTCCCGCTCCGTATTAGCGACAGCATATAAACAGAAGTTTCTTTTGTTTACTGACACCACAAGGTGTTGGATCGCACTCTGGATTGGGCGCGAAGCCCCCCCCCCCCCCCCCCCCCTTTGCTAAACCTTTATCCTCCAGGGCTAATAATTAAGTAAAGGTACCTCTCATTTACTAAAAAAGGGGTATGAATTTTATAAAGTTTGGACCAGCCCGATCTAAAATAGCACCTAACTAAATGAAATATAATTGATTATAACACTTTATATAGTTTGTTTTGGAATAGGTGCATAGTAAATTAACTGCACATTTAGTGGTGCATTAATTTATAATTCCCCAATTTCCCCTGTTTTCTTTCTTTTATAATTAGGAATTAGGTCCTACCTAGAAATTTAGTAATTCTCCCCAGCAACCAATTACCTCCCCTCCCCCACCCCTCCGGCCGTGGAGTCGTGAGCTGGCGATGTCAGCACATGAATACACGGCGGGCGTGCCTGAACCGCAAGGATATGAGCACGTTAATAGAGTTCCCTTCCCTTCCCACATGGAACCCTCCGGCCGTGGAGTCGTGGGCTGGCGATGTCAGCACATGAATCCACGGCGTCCCTTCCCTTCCCACATGGAACCCTCCGGCCGTGGAGTCGTGGGCTGGCGATGTCAGCACATGAATCCACGGCGGGCGTGCCTGAATCGTAAGGATATGGGCACGTTAATAGAGTTCCCTTCCCTTCCCACATGGAACCCTCCGGCCGTGGAGTCGTGGGCTGGCGATGTCAGCACATGAATCCACGGCGGGCGTGCCTGAACCGTAAGGATATGGGCACGTTAATAGAATTCCCTTCCCTTCCCTTCCACATGGAACCACAGGCTGGAGAGGTCAGAACATGGATCCATGGTGGGCGTGCCTGAACCTTTTTGGATAGGGGCACGCGAAAATAGTTCCACTCCACTCCACAAGAACACATTGATTTATTAATCATCGGCTATTGGTTGTCAAACATTTAGTAACTGTGACATATAGTCTTAGAGAGGAAACCCACCACATTTTTCCAATAGTAGCCAGGGATCTTTTATAAATGCACCATCCCACAGACAGTTAACACATACCACGGCCTTTGATATACCAGTCGTGGTGCACTGGCTGGAATGAGAAATAGCCCAATGAACCCATCGACGGGGATCGATCCGAAATCGACCGCGCATCAAGCGAACGCTTTACCACTGGGCTATGTCCCGTCCAGACGGTAAATAGATATTGCTTAAACCAAGAACAGGCTATAAGGCGAGAACGTGTTTCCTCTCTCATTTTGGGTTGGAGGCGGATTCGCAAAGACGGATCTTGGATTTCTGAAGAGGAGGGAGCAAGATAATTCTTAAAAGGACCCTTTTGAATCTTTGCGACGTCGCCCTTCGAAAAATGTGTATGCACGTCTTCTGTAGGTTCTACTGGACCAAGTCGATTCCCATTACAGGTAATGTTAACATTTTCTAATCAAATTAATATAAACTTCAGCATACCTTTACCATTATTCTTGAAACCATCTGCATACCTTTTCCCTTATTCTCGAAATCTTCAGCCTACCTTTCCCATTATTATCGAAACTTTCGACACACTATTGCCATTCCATACTCTCGAAACCTGCATTCCGTTTCCTTTATTTTCAAAATCTTCCACATACTTTTTTCATTATTTTCGAAACCTTTTACGCACTTTTCCATTCTCGAAACCTTCAGTATAACTTTTCCATCATTCTCGAAACGTGCAGTATACCATTTCCATTATTCTCGAAACCTACATTCCGTATCCTTTATTTTCAAAATCGTCGGCATATATGCCCTTTCCATTATTCTCCAAACCTTTGGCATATCTTTTGCATTATTCTCGAAACGTGCAACATACCATTTCCATTATTCTCGAAACATGCATTCCGTTTCCTTTATTTTCAAAATCTTCATAAAACCCTTTCCATTATTCTCGAAACCTTTGGCATATCTTTTACATTATTCTCGAACCCGAAACATCTATATTAGCTCATCCGGAATACTTAGCCGCACAACACATGTTGAAGAAAAATTAATCCTCAAAGCACAAACATTCAGGGAATTTCATTTTATCCTTTTTAGCTTGTCATCTTCTTTAAAACATACAACGTATCGTTTAGGTTAGTTTTTTCCTCTATTCTCTAACCAACACCATCTTTCCGCTCGGCATATGTTACAGAAACAAAATCTATAAACAGACATAGCACCTGAATAATACCTCATCATGTATATCGTGTCGTATGATATTGTCATCCCCAACCATTCATTCGTCTGTGAAATTGATAATATAGAAACAAACGCAAAAATAGAATGCTATTAATTCGGTTTAAATAAGCTCTATTAATAGATACTGCGACGTACATGCGTATCTAAGCGTGTCTATACTTGTATCTGTTTTCAACAGCATCACGTGACCCCCCATAGATTACATCAGCTGTTAGGTATATATATATATATATAAATGTCACTGAAATATGTGGAAATAATTTATGGTATGTCATTAAGATAGAGAGTTTACATACAGGTATGTGCTATACGAGTATCGGGTAGACGGATACACTGCGTTATATATAAATCAGTGGTAGAGCGCTACTTACGTGTACAATAGGTAACAGGCGCATCAGACGAACGCTTTATCACTGAGTTACGTCCCGCCCCGTTTTAGCGACAGCATATAAATAGAAGTTTGTTTTGTTTAACAACACCACTAGAGCACGTTGATTTATTAGTCATCTGCTATTGGATGTCAAACATTTGGTAATTCTAGGGGTACGGGTCTCCTGGTATGTACTGTTCTGTTTGTGGGACATTACCTGTATAAAAACAAACATTGTTTACGGCTATTCAGAATGGCTAGCCAGGATTGTATATTGGGGGCACCCACTATTGGGGGGTGGGGGGGGGGGGATATCCACTATGTATGTATGTTTGATTTTATAAAATGTAATACAGTTCAAAAACAAAAAGGTTTGATTGGGGGGGGGGGGGGGAGCATGACCCCCGTGTCCCCTCCCCTTGCTACGCCACTGCCGAAAGCGCAGTACATGTAATACTAACATTTGATGTATGTATATTCAAATATACTGATGGAAAGAAATAAGGGGACGCATCAAATTGTAGACCACATTTAATTCACAACTAGCGTAGTAATGTTTGTATTTCATACCAAGTTGTAATGTGCTGCCTATATGTTCCCAGTCAACTTCTGACAATATGAATCGATTTTTGATGCAGTCATTATTTCATGTTGTAATCTGCGTGATCCTTTATTTCTTTCCATCAGTTTATTATAAGTAAGAATGTTTATATAATATTGCTTGTTTGTTTGTTTGTTTTAGTAAAAAAAAAAGTATTATTTACTGACAAATATATCATTGTTGAGGATCTGCTCCAGCCAGTGCACCACGACTGGTACATCAAAGGCCGTGATATGTGTTGTCCTGTCTATGGGATGGTACATATAAAAGATCCCTTGCCGCTAATCGAAAAGAGTAGCCCATGAAGTGGCGACAGCAGGTTTCCTCCCTCAATATCTGTGTGGTCCTTAACCATATGTTCGACGCCATATAACCGTATAATATGTTTTGAGTGCGTCGTTAAATAATACATTTCCTTCCTTTGTTGACGGAGGTAAAATGGTAATGGCTAATAAATACTCAATTGTTGCTAACACCAACAGCAACATCACATACAAATATGCCTATAAGTCACACACAACTAGACCTCACAGACGAATATACGTCACACACACATACATCAGAGGCATGTATACCTCACTGACGAACATACATCACACTCGATGATTCATCATACACATATATACGTTACACAGGAATATACGTTACACACGGATATACGCCACACTCGAAGCCACGTCACGCACAACTATACGTCACATATGAATCCACATACATGTACGCCACGCTCGTAGATACATCACATACAAATATATGTCACATACGAATATGCGTCACGCTCGTAGATACGTCTTACATAAGTATATGTCACGTACGAATATACGTCATATACGAATACGTCAGATACAAATATAGCTCACTCGCGAACATACTTCACACACGAAGATAGCTCACTCACGAACACTTCACAATCGAAGATAGCTCACTCACGAACATACTTCAAAATCGAAGATAGCTCACTCACGAACAAACTTCACACACGAAGATAGCTCACTCACGAACATACTTCACAATCGAAGATAGCTCACTCACGAACATACTTCACAATCGAAGATATATTGAATTTACTCACGGAGTTTGGACAACAACAATCGTTAAGGTAAAGACGATCCTTTCTGACTGTAACCATCTGGAAATCACGGTTAGAAGGCTTCTTTGACAGACCTATAATTATTGTTTTAATCCCATTGTTCCATTGGTAAATTGCACGCGGAATCGATCTTTGGCTGCATACCCAATCATATTATATACACAAATAATAAAACTGATTGGAATGTCGTGGGACGGTTTTTAGTTGGGGCCTCTAGAAAGTTGAAAATCCAGCCATTTTAGGATTTTAGATAGCTTTCTGCTTTCACAGTTGGTTGATTTTTATTATACATGTATATAGGTGGGGGTTTTTTTTATATGTTCATCAGTATACTCCAACAAATTGAAATCCATCGAATTCACCGAAAAACGTTCGTTGCAATTTTGTTTAGAGTAAAACCATACAAGCGTATTTTGACACGCCAACTTGTATTTTGGTCCATCACTGCAAAACGTTTTTATTTGTAACTATATCGTTATGAAGTATAACATAGTATTGCACGCATTGTTGTGTGGATGTTTTATATTCAATATGTCACAGACACTGTTGACGTCATGTATCCCGAGGTATACATCACACCCAAATCAAAACTATTGTCGACATCATTATTATTCATGGTTTGACGTCACATAGTTGACGTCACATCGCCACCTTGCTATTATTATACCTAGAGTATTTAATTACAAGCACACACGTTGTTGACGTTCACAAAACCTCAGATTTTTAACTGTGTTTAAATTTAAATAACTATAATTCTCCACAGAGGGAAGGTGCAATATATCCGAAATGTTACGAAACCACCAGATACATTCGGAAACGATCGTACGCATTCGGAATCCAGCGGAAATATTCAGAAATATTTCCAAACATCCGGAACTTGATGAATTTCATAATACAAATAAATAAGATCCAGAACTTGATAAATTTCATAATACAAATAAATAATATCCGGAACTTGATGATTTTCATAATACGAATAAATAACATCCGGAACTTGATGAATTTCACAATACAAATATATAACATCCGGAACTTGATGAATTTCACAATACAAATAAATAACATCCGGACCTTGATGAAATTCATACTACGAATAAATAACATCCGGTACTTGATGATTTTCATAATACGAATAAATAACATCAGGAAATTGATGAATTTCACAATACAAATAAATAAGTTCCGGAACTTGATGAAATTCCTACTACGAATATATAACATCCGGAACTTGATAATACGACAACAATGATAACTGCGAAAGTAGATAGATGAAACAAAATGTCAAATTCATAATTTTTTTTTTTTTAAACTAAAAGAAAAACAACATTATCTCTTTCCACGAGAATAACGACACACTGTAAACAACACGGACGAGACACTGGATAGATATTCGCGAAATCAACCACTATCTTCACAAACGCCCATTCATTCGACTCTTCATTGTGCCGAGATACGGTCTTGATCACGAATAACGGTTCTGTCGTTCAGATCCGTTACAACGAACCTACGGCAGTACTTTGATCCTTCGTGGGCAACACACACGTTATAAGTGGCGAGAAAATTAATATTCCTCCTCGGGTATATTTTCGTTACTACGTCATCAACGCTGTCTTCGGGACGGGTACGACCTGCTCTGACACTTGAGGTTAAAGCCTAAACCCGAAAAGTCCCAGCATATCCCCGGCAACCACCAATAACATCCTCGCTGCTTTTCAGAAATACAATCTGGAGGTGTCCCCACCCATGCTACAGATATGGGTGGTCCCCAAGGGTGGTCGTGGCTGTTGATAAAAGGGACAAGAAATTCGCGTCAGGCACAAAAGGCTCATCCGCTGCCTAATACTTGCACCAAAAGACCCACACGAGAAATCGCCCGTTGTGTGCCGCGTACAAAGAAATGTCACTTACATATGTAGAAGACAAAAAAAAAAAAAAAAAAAAAAAAAACCCACACATCTACAAGTGTACATTTTGTGA
>NC_054709.1:9907581-9920081 GCF_016097555.1 Gigantopelta aegis | reverse complement strand
GACGGATGGGGCTGTGTTTTCTTCACTGGGGGACGAACATGTACAGTTTGTTTGTCCTACTCTGTGTAAATAAAGATAGAAATTTGTCTTGTGTCGCAAAACTAGAAACTGTGCTTTGACCACACCGAGAAGTTAAAGTTTTGTTTTGTTTAACGACACCACCAGAGCACATTGATTTATTAGTCATCAGCTAATGAATGTGAAAGTGAACCTACTACATTTTTTTTCATTAAAAGCAAAACGACACCACTAGAGCACATTGATTAATTAATCATCGGCTATTGGATGTCAAACATTTGGCATTTCTGACACGTAGTCATCAGAAGAAACCACTACAGTTTTCTTAATGCAGCAATGGATCTTTTATATATACTTTTCAACAGACAGGACAGCACATACAACGGCCTTTGATATATCAGCTGAAGTGCACTGGATGGGACAGGCGGAAACCTAATCACAGATTGTCCACTGACGGGATGCGATCTCACAACTCGAGGGGTCTTTTATATACATTTTCATGGCTTCAAATTATACAATTTTTTAACCTATGGCAATCTTGAATTTTTTTTTTGGAAGGCAAGATGCTCACTAGTGGCAAAGAACTGTCCAGGAGAGTGACGTAGTCCAGTGGTAGAACGCTCGCCTAATGCGCGGCCGGTCTACAATCGATCCCCTGTGTGTGGGATGGTGCATATGAAAAATCTCTTGCTACTAATGGAAAAATGTAGCGGGTTTTCTCTTTAAGACTATATGCCAAAAATTGCCAATTGTTTGACATCCAATAGCCAATAATTAATAAATCAATGTGCTCTAGTGGTGTCGTTGAACAAAACAAACTTTTAAGCAAAGGTTTTAGAAACGGCCATTGGTAAATGCCCCCTACCTACGGCAATTCGTATTGTAATTACGGCAATTGCCATCTGTGCCGTCGTTATCCCTTCACCATTAATTGTGCCTCAAACAGAACAGTATTTACCACGACCTTTCGTGCACCAGACGTGGAGCACTGGTTGTGAAGGGGGGAAATGCGGACTCATAGTTACAGAATTAAAGAAGGCATGGGGAAAGGACGGGTGTGGGAGTCGTAACATGTAATTCGACGGGGTTGGCAAGCACGAATTTTTACCGTATTAAAAGACAAAAATTAATTTGTATATCGAAGATTGGAGGCCCGGTGTAATAGGAATTTAAGTCCGGTAGGAATACAAGACCTAGAAAAGAAAAGAAAACGACTTAAAAATAGACCAGGTATGAAAGTCGGGGTAGGACTATGGTTGCTATGAAATGGAGGTCCTATAGGACTAGTGATCCCGCGGACCTGCGTTCCTTTTCTAACTGGTTCTACGGCCATGCACCCTCTCAGTCGCACCTCTTTTATAGGTCCATTTCGTCCCACCACACGACTCATAAACAGTGTGGGTCCTCATCCCAAATCTGGTTCGCCCCCACCCACCCCCACCCTCAAAAAAAAAAAAAAAAAATAATAATAATAATAATAATAATAATAATAAAACCTCCTGGCTACACCCAGGCCCAGGCCCATGTGCAGGAGGGTTTCGGGGGCAGACCCCTCCCTGCTCGAGTAAAACAAAAAATTCAATACATTTTTCGGAAGGGGTGGGAGTGGCTCGACTTGATCTCTACAAATTTCCCTCCTCACAGTGTAGACCGTCCCTGCTAAATGAAAATTCCTGCACACGTCTGACACAAGTGGCTACTCGGCTTAATCTGCGCCAGAAAATCGCTGTATTCATTCATTGATTCATAGTTATTTTCGTGCTTATATCCAATGAACGTTCAAGCACGCTGTCCTGGGCACACACACACCTCAGTTATCTGGGCTGTCTGTCCATGTCGATGTCGTGACCCCTACCCAATGAGTCGTTAAAGTCACTCTGGATGGGAGCCGGTACTGGGCTGCGAACCCAGTATCTACCAGCCTTATGTCCGATGGCTTAACCACTACAGCACGGAGGCCGGTATCGCCGTATTTCTACGCAGTTCTGTATCTGGCAATCTTCATAAACGTCTTTTCGTTTTCACCTGCCGTCGAGGCTCAGTCGTGAATAGCCGCCGCGTGATTAAATGTCGGGTCCTCAACGGGCAGGTGGCTTCCTTGTTTGCATTCGCCCAACCTCAAGGTCACGCGGAATCAATTAGTCGACAGGGGCGGATCCACGATTTTGAAAGGGTGGGGGGGGGGGGGGGCACAAAATTATATAAAGTTTGTTTTGTTTGACGACATCACTAGATTTAATATCATCGGCTAATGGATGTCAAACATTTGGTAGCCAGTGATTATTTACATGCACCATTCCACAGACAGGATAGCAAATCCCACGGCTTTTGAGTCGTGATGCACTGGAAGGAAATGTTTCATTTAACGACGCACTCAACACATTTCATTTACTGTTATATGGCGTCGGACAGCACCACACAGATATTGAGAGAGGAAACCAGCTGTCGCCACTTCATGGGCTACTCTTTTTGATTAGCAGCAAGGGTTCTTTTACATGCACCATCCAACAGACAGGATTTGCACATACCAAAGTGTTTGATATACCAGTCGTGGTGCACTGGCTACAAGAGAAATAGCCCAGTAGGCCCACCGACAGAGATCGATCCCAGACTGACCGCGCATCGAGCGAGCGCTTATCACTGGGTTGCGTCCCACCCCTTGGTTCATTGGTTGCAAGAGAAATAGCCTAATGGGTCCACCGACGGGGATCGATCCCAGACCGACCGCGCATCGAGCGAGCGCTTTATCACTGGGTTACGTCCCGCCCCATAGTCCAATTGGCCCACCGACGGGGATCGATCCCAGACCGACCGCGCATCGAGCGAGCGCTTTACCACTGGGCTGCGTCCCGCCCCATGGTTCACTGGCTGCAAGAGAAATAGCCCAGTGGGTCCACCGACGGGGATCGATCCCAAACTGACCGCGCATCGAGCGTCCCGCCCCATGGTTCACTGGCTGCAAGAGAAATAGCCCAGTGGGTCCACCGACGGGGATCGATCCTAGACAATACAAATTAAAATGTATTTTAAATATGGTTATGCGGCGTCAGATTAGCTCGAGTGTCTTCTAGCCCTCCCCTGTTTATATGTTGTCAGGGAGAGCTAGAGATGGATGTATGTAATGAATCCGTAATGGCCAGATATATGGTTAAAGATCACACAGGATCTTCTTATCTGTATGCACCATACTACAAACAGGATAATACATACCACGACCTTTGTTACACCAGTGGAGAAGCACTGGCTAGAACAAAATTGTGTTGCTAATGGTTAATTATTTCAGTTTGTTAACATTGGCTGGAACGAAAATTGGTTGCTAATGGTTAATTGTTTCTGTCTGTTAGTTGGTTATCTCCCCTGAAATCATGTCATCCGTCCTGCGTTCAAATGAACCGATCGTTCCATGACGTTAGGAAGTGTTCTATAGACTGGTTGTCGTTGGGGTTTTTTGGCGCTTAAGCTGAATGAACTTGTCAGGGCGGTATTCAGACAAAAACCTGTCATGTACTGAACGTAGACATGTTGACCCGCAAACGGAACCGCAAATAACCACGTATTTGTTCAGATACTGAAAAACGGGCCAGAACGCGGGTTCGTGCGCGTGTATAACAAACGATGCCATACATCAAACAATAGTCGTGTTATTGTGTCTAGGCCTCCGGGTCCGCTCGCACCAGTGGGGTGGGTGGGTGTGCTGGGCATCACTGCGTTCGTGTTTACGGATGCCTCTCCCACTTCCTCTCAACTCATTTCCGGTAAATATTATGATTGGTTGACAGGGGCGTAGCGTGGATCAGCACTTGGGGTGGGAGATGGGGGTGGGTAGGGTGGCGAATATGAACCTAGCCAACTCCTTATCTACATTTCCCCTGAACAACTATATGAATAGCTTAATATTGCACTTACAAAAAATAGTTTAGCCTTTGTTCGAACCCACTGGGATCAATCCCCGTCGGGGGACCCATTGGGCTATGTTTCGCTCCAGTGAATGCACTACGACTCAGGACTGGTATATCAAAGGCCGTGGCATGTGCTATCCTGTCTGTGGGATGGTGCATATAAAAGACATCTTGCTACTAATGGAAAAATGTAGCGGGTTTTTCTTTCTACGACTATGTCAGAATTACCAAATTTTTGACATTCAATAGCTGATGATTAATAAATCAATGTGTTCTAGTGGTGTCGTTGAACAAAACAACCATTAACTTTTATATCAAATTGAACGATAGTGGAATGTGCTGTACATACACCATTCCTTGCTGGTAATGCCAACCACAAGTCATTCTTTAACGAAGCTACATCACGTGACTATGTTAGCACTCTTTAGCAAAGTTAAAACAATTCAGGCACTGACATAGCCAGGATTTTATATTGTGGGGCCAACCCACTATTGTTGGGGCAACACACTATTGGGGGCAACCCACTATTGGGGAGGGGGTGCAACCCACACTATATATGTATGCATGTATGTCTGTATGCATGTATGTATGTATGATTTTATAAAAACAAAATTAACAGGTTTTTAAAAAAAAGGTTTGGAGGGCATGGCCCCCGTTCCCCCACCCCGCGCTACACCACAGACATGATAGCATATACCACGGCCTTTGATATATACCAGTCGTGGTGTACTGGCTGGAACGAAAAATACCCCAATGGGCCAACCGACGAGAATCGATCCCAAACCGGCTGCGCATCAAGCGAGCGCTTTATCACTGGGCTACACCCCGCCCCACTGGTGAAAGAGAAGAGTCTCAATTTCTAGAGAGATGCCCAACCCATAAAGGACAGACCATCCGAGTGACCCATACCAAGCTGTATTGTGACAGAGGAGAACTGAAAAAGATTGCTCATTTCATCTTACAGACTGCACTTCTGGTGTAGCTTGTGAAAGAGAAGATTTTTCCACTTCTTCGAAGATGCTCAAACCATAAAAGAGGACTCATTTGATCCTACAGACTACCCTGTTGTAGCTTGTGTGAAAGAGAAGATTTTTCAATTTCTATGGAGATGCTAACTACTGCGTACAAAGATTAATTCCATAAATATAATCGAACCCCATTAGTGGACCAGACAGTTCCCTACATCTGTTTCATAAGCACGGGCTTAGGAAGATGCCAAAACGTATGTGGGGCGCGCGCGCGCACACACACACACACACACACACACATACATACATACATACATATACACCTGTGTGTGTGTGTGTGTATATATATATATATATATATATATATATATATATATATATATATATATATATATATATTCTAAAAAAAACATCGCTGCTGCTACAAATGGGGGGGCACGTGGCCCCTTACTCCCCCCCCCCCCCCCCCCCCCTCTTGCTACGCCAGTGATTAGTGCTAAATATATAAAAGATGACTTGTTAGGGCCCAACGGGCTATTCTCGTTCCAGTCAATGCTACACAACTCATGATAAAATGGTCGTGGTATGTAGTATCATGTATGTGGGGTGTTGCATATAAAATATTCCTTCCTACTAATTGAAAAGAGTACCCCAGGGAGTGGCGATAGCGGGGTTTTAACCATATGTTCGACGCCATATAACCGTAAATACACGTGTTGAGTACATCGTTAAATAAAACATTTTTTCCATCCTTCCTTGTTAAGAGTTAGCCTATTTCGTGGTATGGGTTCCCTTCCCACTTTACAAGTATATATGGGGTTTTTTGTGTTTGTATTTTGTGTTCGGCAGGGGATGGTTTACATCTTGGTGTCATCATAATAGTATTATCCGACACCACATAACCTAGATTAAAATATGTCGAGTGCGTCGTTAATAAAGCATTTCTTCCTTCATAATATTATTACTTCCGGTAAACAATTTTCATGTAAAAAGAAGTACCATTGGATGTCGTAATATTTCACTTCCGGTAGCGACGAACTGTGATTGGACCGATAAAATCAGGCTGTTTATCCAGCGCAGTGATTGGCTAAACAATCTGGGTGCTCTGAAGGGGAAATGGAAAAGTCTACCTCGCTCTCTCCACTTTTGTTGTAGCCTCAATTGGCGACTAGTCTGTTGACACGGTCGATGTCGACCTATTTACATATTGTACGACTCTGCGGTTAGCCTCCACAATGGTCGGCGTGTTTGTGGTTTGTCCTGCACATAATGAACCGCCGAGCACGTGGTGTACTGATTATAAAGTGGGTATTTGACAACACGTTAACTTCCATACCGGACACAGTTGGGGGTGGGGAGGGGAAACTGATAGTTTTCTTCACGACACATCAGCGCATTTTAAGACTGCGGCCATTAGATAGGAAAGGGGGTATATGTGTGTGTGTGTGTGTGTGTGTGTGTGTGTGTGTGTGTGAGAGAGAGAGAGAGAGAGAGAGAGAGAGAGAGAGAGAGAGAGAGAGAGAGAGAGAGAGACAGACAGACAGACATATACACAGCGACAGACGGACAGACACAGTGAGAGAGACAGACAGAGCGAGAGAGAGATATAGGCAGTCAGACACATATACACACATACACAACAAACTCAATACACTCGGAAACACAGACACACACATAAACAAATCTCACACACGCGCGCGCGCGTCCGCATGTACAAAACACACATATACAGATATAACTTACATTTTAAACAGCGGCTATTTGGTGTCTAAACATCCAATAGCCGTGGTGTCGTTAAACAAAACAATCTTTTTATTATTATTTCGACACGGTTCAGAGATATAGAGACAGAAAAAGACATATACATTTTTAAAACATCGCAGACCCACATAAAACACACAACATACATATACACAAAACGCACACATAATATACCAAAACACATCCAAACACACAGAAAACACATGTATACACTACACACATACAAACACATGTACAAACTCTCTCTCTCTCTCTCTCTCTCTCTCTCTCTCTCTCTCTCTCTCTCTCTCTCTCTCTCTCTCTCTCTCTCTCTCTCTCACACACACACACACACACACACACACACACAACCGACATGAGGTTTATGTTCTTACGAACATCACGTGACCCTTTTCCTTGTGGAATTTCGTCACTGAGCAGTTAAATATTACGAGCCAATAATTCACCGTCTACTTTTTTCTTGGGGAGCATTTTCATACTTCACCGTCGTGTCATATTGCTGGAAACCCGCGTCCGGTGACCGTTAATACGACCATGAAACGCCAAATGGTGTACTGCGACCTTGTTCATGGAGATTTTAATGTCCCTTTTAGTGATCGTCTGGGACCCAGGGATGAGTATATGGGAATATGTGACGATTTTTCGCCAGGATAGTTGCACAGGTGCGTAGATTCCTACAACAAACTATCTTCCCAGGCGTCAGAGCATTACCTCCTACTATTTTGTTTTATTTGCCCCATGTCAAACGACGGCCGCTCATGCAGGTTTCCTCTTTACAGGAGCATGTCCTGGTGCGGGTTTTACCTGTTGGACGCCATGTTCTTCCGCTCAGGTGGATTCGAGGCGACGGGGAATGGTTGTAAAAAAAAACCCACGAAAAAACCACAAATACATTAAGAAAAACAATCTGTGCAGACGATGTTAGTTCTGTAGCAGAAGCCCTAAAACGAGTCTCATTTTCGAAGCAGCCTGAGGTCCGAAACATCGAAACTGGATCCGGTTCTGGTTTTGATGAGTCTGCTTCTCTTAAAACATAGCTCAAGTTCTATGTTGTCTCCTGCTAGATCTGTAGTGCGCGCCAGTACAGAGGCGGGTTTGTTTTTTTGTCACATGCATTTCAGCGAGTTTCTTTTTCGACTAGAGCCATAATCGCCAGATCCACATCGAAACCAACAGTATGTGATATTTTTCAGATCATATACTTTAAGAATTTAATAACTTTGCAAATTAGATGCAAATTAATCGAGGTTACGGCACTAGGTTTATTCACATTTAAGCAAACATACTAGGGTGACACTCCATAACTGACATATGCATTCATAGTCATCAAATAAAACCATTTCAATGGCAACTTTACACTCAAAGTTGTCCAGCGTTCAGAAAGCAAAAAACGTTTTTATGTAGGGATATCCAAAATGACGTCATTCGAATTTGACACCATTTCCATTCAAAAAGACACCGCGTCACATATTCTTACGTCATTTAAATATCGGGTAATGGCTGACTGGAATTAAAGTCGCGTATACAGTTTACAAAATACACGTTGTATTAAGCTTGAGATTATATGATAACGAGATTATCATATATATATATTTATTGTTAGCTTTAATCCCAACGATAAAAATATTAACGTTTTTCAAAATCGTATCTTTGTACCAGACAGAGTCAAAAGGATGTCAGGTGTTTCGACATTAAGAGGACTGTCACTTTCGTGGACTACATCCTTCGTAATTCGTCTTAAGAGGACTGCCACTTTCTGGGACGATTATATCGCTGCTGTTCTGTTTGTAACAAGACTGCCACTTTCCGAGACGACATCACTGCTATTTCGCCAGTAAGAGAACTGCCACTTTCCGGAAATACATCGGTGCTACTTGGTCTGTAAGAGGACTGCCACTTTCCGGAAGTACATTAATGTTATTTCGTCTGTAAGAGGACTGCCACTTTCCGGAAGTACATCGGTGTTATTTCGCCTGTAAGAGGACTGTCATTACCAGGACTAGTTTTAAGTGTTAGGCCACACCAATAAAAAAAATCGGTCTCTGGTCAGATCAAAGTTTCAGATTGATGCGGGGTGTGGCGGCGGCTTTTTTTAAAAGGGACATCCCCGAGTTTGTTACATTGTAAGATGTTTCCGACTAATAAAATATTTCTACGATTAAACTTACATATTAAATATATTTTCTTGTTTAGAATATCAGTGTCTGTATATTCAATGTGTTTCTGGTCGTCTTAATATTTGTAAGAAGCCCAAACTGGATTTTGTCTTCAAGTAATTTCGTACGTATGAAAAAACATATTTTAGGAAATAAAATGAAATTTACGCTAGTACAAATATTAGAACGATCTGAAACACGTTTAATATACAGCCACTGATATGATATGCAGGAAAATATATTTGATATGTAATTACAATCGTTAAAAAGTCTCTGTTAGTCGATAACATCTTAAAAATTGCAGCAAACTCAGGAATGTCCCTTTAAAGCATATATTGCACATAAAAGGTGGGTATATTTGATACCAAAATAAGGGGCATATTAAATTGAAATCAGAATGCACTTCCTAGTTCATGCGCGATGACATTTTGGCTCCAAATGCGGTTTTACGTCATAGCAAGAAAAGCCCGGCAAAAATCGACGTAATACCGCGGGATTTTTTTTTTTTTTTAAATGTTGACGCGCAAGGCAAGACCAGAAATGTATTTTGTTTGGCCTTAATGGTGAGATAATATATTGTTATAGGGGTAATAGACTTGGAATAAGCATTCACAAATATATATTATCTTCTAAAATAAATCAATATTCAAGTAAATGTAATATATTGAAATAATATATTATCTACATATAAATTATCTAATGAAATAAATGTGATGTAGGGCCTACCTAAATTTACATTATTAACTGGAATAAATATTCTAATTGCTAATATACAGTCTTCTGAAATACATATACACTGAAATACCAGGGTCGTACCCCGATCAAAATACTAGGAATGAAAGAATGACTGAATGTTTAACGACACCCCAGCACAAAAATACACATCGGCTATTGGGTATCACAAATGGTAAGTATATGAAAATATTATTTATATATATTTATATAAAACACAGTGTAAGAAAATCCTAGGGGTGTACTACTTTTTATAAACAAAACAAATACTATATAAATTAAACCCTGAGATGTGTATGATATTTTCTGGAGTTAAAAAAGTGACATTCACAGGGGGCCAACTGCCCCCCCCCCCCCCCCCCGGAGGGTACGGCCTTGAATACTATAGTATCTCTACAACATACAATAAAAGTACCATTATATACTGAAATAACCATGATATACTGAACTATATGTTATCTACGGAAATAAGCGTAATATACTAAGATATATATTATTTTCTTACATAACCATGATATACATTATCTACTGAAATAACCATGATACACTGAATTATATGTTATCTACGGAAATAAGCGTAATATACTAAGATATATATTATCTTCTTACATAACCATGATATACATTATCTACTGAAATAAACATTACACACTGAAATAAATATGTTGTACCGAAATGTATGTTATCCACTGAATTCAACATTTTGAACAACAATAATATATCTTTTAAAATAAATACATATTACTGATATTCTATATTATCTAAACATTGAAATAACACAAGACACTGAAATATACACTATCTACTGAAATAAACTTGATATACAGAAAAAAGGCATTGTTCACTGAAATAAACGAGATAATATACTGAAATATATATTATCTACTGAAAAAAACATGATATTTATACTGCCATATACATTATTTAGCGAAATAAACAATATAATATATTGTAATATAAACATTATATATTGCAATAAACATATTGAAATACCATACACATTATTTACCGAAATAAACAATATAATGTATTGTAATATAAACATTATATATTGCAATAAACATATTGAAATACCATACACATTATTTACCGAAATAAACAATATAATGTATTGTAATATAAACATTATATATTGCAATAAACATATTGAAATACCATACACATTATTTACCGAAATAAACAAGATAAGATACTGAATGATATATTATCTACTAAAAACATGATAATTATGCTAAAGTACGTATTATTTCCTGACATAAACATGATATACTGAAATAAGCATTATTTACTGAAAGAAACAAGATGAGATACTGAATGATATATTATTTACTGAAATAAACATGATGATATACTAAAATATATATTATCTACTGAAATAAGCAAGATAATATACTGAAATATTATATACATATCAACTGAAATACGTATTGTGCACTGAAATAAGCGAGCTAATATACTGAAATATACAATTACCTACTGAAATAAACATGAAATACGTATTGTGCACTGAAATAAGCGAGCTAATATACTGAAATATACAATTACCTACTGAAATAAACATGAAATACGTATTGTGCACTGAAATAAGCGAGCTAATATACTGAAATATGCAATTACCTACTGAAATAAACATGAAATACGCATTGTGTACTGAAATAAGCGAGATAAAATACTGAAATATGTACATTACCTACTGAAATAAATATGAAATACGCAGTGTTCACTGAAATAAGCGAGGTAATATACTGAAATATACACATTTATCTACTGAAATAGACATGGAATACACATTGTGCATTGAAATAAGCGAGCTAATATACTGAAATGTATACATTCTTTACTGAAATAAACATGAAATACGCATTGTTCATTGAAATAAGCGAGCTAATGTACTGAAATATATACATTTATCTACTGAAACCGCCTTCAGACTGGTGACTTTCAAACTCGTCACAGACACAATTACCTCCACTCTGTGTCCGTGAATGTAGATCTTCACTCCACTGAAGATGGTTAATTTCTTTCCGCCCATGCGCTCATTGAGGCCAAGTCGCAAACAATAGGGCGACTTATTCACACACAGAGACCAATTTCTCACAGGACAGAGCCGCCTTTGATAGAAAGTTTTTCTCGGTCACGGGAGCGTTTTCTTCTTATTAAATTGACCATGGGAGACGCATCTACCAGTGTCCCACCCGGTGTGATATCGACGTGTTATGTTTGGGGGGGGGGGGGGGGGGGGGGGGGGGGTTGTTCTTGTTTTTCTTCTTCTTACACTGATATTTTTCTTGGACAAACAGCTAAAGTGTGTGTGTGTGTGTGTGTCTGTCTGTCTGTCTGTGTGTGTGTGTGTGTCTGTGTGTGTGTCTGTCTGTGTGTGTGTATCTGTCTGTGTGTGTGTGTGTATGTCTGTCTGTGTGTGTGTGTGTCTGTCTGTCTGTGTGTGTGTGTGTGTCTGTCTGTGTGTGTGTGTCTGTCTGTGTGTGTGTGTGTCTGTCTGTGTGTGTGTGTGTGTCTGTCTGTCTGTGTGTGTGTGTGTGTGTGTCTGTCTGTGTGTGTGTGTGTATGTCTGTCTGTCTGTGTGTGTGTGTGTGTGTCTGTCTGTGTGTGCGTGTGTGTGCCCAGGACGGCGTGCTTGAACTATTTCTTTTCTTCGAATATGGGAAGTTATACTTCTTACACCAGCAGGGGCGGGACGTAGCCCAGTGGTAAAGCGCTCGCCTTATGCGCGGTCGGTTTGGGATCGATCCCCGTCGGTGGGCCTATTGGGCTATTTCTCGTTCAGCCAGCCAGTGCACCACGACTGGTATTTTAAAGGCTGTGGTATGTGCTGTCCTGTCTGTGGAACCGTGCATACAAAAGATCCCTTGCTACTAAAGAAAAACTAGTGGGTTTCCTCTCTGAGACTATATGTTAAAATTACCAAGTGTTTGACATCCAATACCCGATGATTAATAAAACCATTG
>NC_054709.1:9896869-9907381 GCF_016097555.1 Gigantopelta aegis | reverse complement strand
TACAACGAGTTGTTTATATAGATAATACTACATGAGTGGCCGTTAGATACCATTTATCTTACAACGAGTTGTTTATATAGAGAATACTACATGAGGGGCCGTTAGATACCATTTATCTTATAATGAGTTGTTTATATAGAGAGTACTACATGAGTGGTCGTTAGATACCATTCATCTCACAACGAGTTGTTTATATAGAGAATACTAAATGAGTGGCCGTTAGAGACCATTTATCTTACAAGAAGTTGTTTATATAGAGAATAATACATGAGTTTACATGTGTAAACAAGTATGTGTTATCGAAAATAATACACGATGTTGTCACCAACGGGTGTGTAAGAAACATAGTTATATACTGGGAGAGGCCTTAATATAGGCCAACGCCAGTCCCCAGACCGCAAAGAGAACGGTAATAAATATTGTTTAAACCCAAGTTATATACTATCAACACCAATGTAAAATTTGAAAAAAAACATCAATAAAAGAGGGAAAATAGAGAATTGTTGACTGTTATGTCTGAAGATATTGGTTTTATTCTGCGAAAGGGGCGGGACATAGCCCAGTGGTAAAGCGTTCGCTTGATGCGCGGTCGGTCTGGGATTGATCCCCGTCGGTGGGCCCATTGGGCTATTTCTCGCTCCAGCCAGTGCAACACGACTGGTTTGTCAAAGGCCGTGGTATGTGCTATCATGTCTGTGGGATGGTGCATATGAAAGATCCCTTGCTGCTAATCGAAAAGAGTAGCCCATGAAGTGGCGACAACGGGTTTCCTCTCTCAATATCTGTGTGTGGTCCTTAACCATGTGTTGGACGCCATATAACCGTAAATGAAATGTGCTGAGTGAGTCGTTAAATAAAACATTTCTTTCTGTGTTTTTTTCTTTTATCCTGCGAAAGTTTGAATCCGCTCATTATCGCATATTCAAGTAATAACGGACATTTTATTATATTGTTATTGTCATCATTTTCCTACTCGGTGCGGGATTTAGCCCAGTCGGTTGAGTGCTCGCTTGAGGTGTTTGCGTCGCAGGATCGAACCACCTCGGTGGATCCATTGAACTGGTTATGTTTTTCTCGTTACAACTAGTGCACCACAACTGGACAGAGGCAGTGGTATGTGCTGTCCTGTCTGGGAAAGTGCATATAAAAGATCCTTGCTGCGTTAGGAAAAATGTAGCGGGTTTCCTCTGATGACTACGTGTCAGAATTACCAAATGCTTGACATCCAATAGCCGATGATTAATTAATCAATGTGCTCTAGCGGTGTCGTTAAACCTTGTTTCTTTTCTTTTTTTTCTTTTTGTCAATTCTGTAACAGTGTTCTTCTTTCTTTGATGATTTCTTTGATGATGATGATGATGATGATGATTATTCTTCCTTGTTCCATCGAATCGAAAGTCGATATTTTGTAAATATAAATATTTACAAATAGTGTAGCAGAGAAAGGAAGGAAATGTTTATTTAACGACGCACTCAACACATTTTATTTACGGTTATATGGCGTCAGTTATATCGTTAAGGACCACACAGATATAGAGAGGAAGCCCGCTGTCGCCACTTCATGGGCTACTCTTTTCGATTAGCAGCAAGGGATCTTTTACATGCACCGTCCCACAGACAGGATAACACATACCACGATCTTTGATATACCAGTCGTGGTGCACTGGCTAGTACGAGAAATAGCCCAAGGGCCCACCGACGGGGATCGATCCCAGACCGACCGTGCATCAAGCGAACGCTTTACCACTAGGCTACGTCCCGCCCCTCTAAGCAGAGAAAGAACGAAGAGTTAATATCCAGAATGAGTGGTTAAAGGGAGATTACCCTTTCTCATATCCTAACTATAGAATATGATGACACTTTTCGTAGATCTATAATCAATACAGAATTAAACAAAGAAAAGAAAGAAATGTTTTATTTAACGACGCACTCAACACATTTTATTTACGGTTATATGGCGTCAGACATATGGTCAAGGATCACACAGATTTTGAGAGGAAACCCGCTGCCGCCACTATATGGACTACTCTTTCTGATTAGCAGCAAGGGATCTTTTATTTGCGCTTCCCACAGGCAGGATAGCACAAACTATGGCCTTTGTTGAACCAATTATGGATCACTTGTCGGTGCAAGTGGTTTACACCTACCCAATGAGCCTTGCGGAGCACTCACTCAGAGTTCGGAGTCGGTATCTGGATTAAAAATCCCATGCCTTGACTGGGATCCGAACCCAGTACCTACCAGCTTGTAGACTGATGGCCTAACCACTACACCACCGAGGCCGGTCAATACAGAATTAGGACTGGTACATCAAAAACCGTGGTATGTGATACCAAGTTTGTGGGAAAGTACAAATAAAAGATCCCTTGCTACTAATGAAACAATGTCGCGGGATTTCTCTCTAACAATATATTATTAAGTCAAAATTGCCAAATGTTTGACAACCAAAAGCCGACGATACATGTATATATATAATAATGTCGATTGATACGCTGCAGGTAAGAGTTTCATCCACATATGTTACTATTATCGTCTATGGCATTTGATTTGGTGGTATACACCCTGTATATATTCTACAAAGGTAGGTAGATAACTAGTTTAACGTGCTCATATATGACTAGGGTTTCCAACACTGTTTAGCGAGACGTAGCCCAATGGTAAAGCGTTCGCTTGCTGCGCGGTCGGTTTGGGATCGTTCCCCGTCGGTGGTCCCATTGGGCTATTTCTCGCTCCAGCTAGTGCACCACGACTGGTACATCAAAGGCCGTGGTATGTGCTATCCTGTCTATTGGATGGTGCATATAAAAGACCCCTTGCTGCTAATCGAAAAGAGTAGCCCATGAAGTGGCGACAGCGGGTTTCCTCTCTCAATATCTGTGTGGTCATTAACCATATGTCTGACGCCATATAACCGTAAATAAAATGTTATAATTCCAATCTCTAAAAATGCCTTTGTTATAAACCCTTGGATTGGTCAAATTCGTATCACGTGATGATAAAATGTTTTGAGTGCGTCGTTAAAGAAACATTTCTTTCGAACACTATTCTACAAAGGGTTCCTGTTGTCATGTTGTCATTGTAAAATAGCTATTATGTAATAATTCCTCGTATGCAGGCGTTTTGAGTCTTAATTTGGGGGTCAGCTGACGGCCTGAGGGTACTGAAGTAAAGTTTCAACCGTTTTATCTCCTGAGAAAATAACAAACAAACAAAAAAGATAAAAAAGTTAATAAAATATATTACAGTGAGATTGCTAACGACATGCTGTCGATGGAACCAATTACTCCCTGTGTTGTATCAGCAATTGGACAGTGTTGACTTGTTTCAAAATAGAGGATGTCGATTCGAAATGGAAATGAACGTGTTGATTTAACAATCATGGACGATCGATTAAGTGACCGTTTTTACGATTGATCACTTCGTTCAGCAATCATCGCTGCGTGCCGCCGGATATCTCGAAATAAAACGGCTAAAAGTGGAAAAGAACAACACGCTAATTGTTCGCGCCAAATTGACAGTTACTATTAACCTCATCAAATTCGTATTTATATCCCGATACTGTTTTCTTTACAACCACCCACGCATGCAGGAGGAACGATCGTTTTGTGTTGCGTCTTTTTTTCTTTTTTTGTCGTTCGATTCAAACGATTTTGGGAGGGCAGGACGTAGCCCAGTGGTAAAGCGCTCGCTGGATGCGCGGTCGGTCTGGGATCGATCCCCAGGCTATTTCTCGTTCCAGCCAGTGTTCCACAACTGGTGTAACAAAGGCCGTGGTATGCACTATCCTGTCTGTGGAATGGTGCATGTAAAAGATCCATTGCTGCTAATCGAAAAGAGTAGTCCATGAAGTGATGACAGCGGGTTTTCTCTGTCAATATCTGTGTGATCCTTAACCATATGTATGACGCCATATAACCGTAAATAAAATGTGTTGAGTGGGTCGTTTAAAATAAAACATTTCCTTCCCTCTTTACGTATCAAAGAATACAATTTAATAATACACTATATTTCCTTTTCTTTCTTTCTTTTTTAAATAAGGAGACGTGGAATCATGGAATTGATTTATGGAGTTTGGATCCCCTACACACTGCTAACAAATTATTTTTCTAAATTTCTGTTCTTTTCTCTGACGTCATATAACCGTAATTAAAATGTGCTTAGTCATTAAATAAAACTTTTCTTCCTTCCTTTTTTCTTGAGTTTAAAAATGTTAAGATTGTTTATGACAATGAAACAGTGTGTGTGGGGGGGGGGGGGGGGGGGGGGACTTCCCGGAAGAGAGAGAAAACAAAAAGATAAACACTAATCTAAAAAAATATTCATCCTCAATCAACCTATCCTCAACAAGGAAACAAAACGTTTAGGACTTACTACACAGTTCACTTCCGGGTGGGAGTTCATTCCACTTTGGTTCCTAATTGTGACACATGTTATGGTCCACATATTCACTTCTAGGAAATAGTGAAGAATTAAAACAATACGTATATTTAATGGTAAGCCTTCTGGCTGTATTTTGCCCATATTATTTTGTAATATAGCACAAAAAACCTGAGACGGAAATATTCCCAATTTTGGAGTGAAAATAAATGATCATATAATGTAAGTTCGCAATGGTGTATGTTGTTAGTGCCAACAAGAAACCGTTCTATTGGCAATCTTCATTTGAATTGGGGTAATTTAACATGAATACCAATGGCAGATGACATCTGTGTAGTGAGACCTTAGCGCCAGTTGGCGCCATGGCGGTTTTTTTTGCGTATTCGAGCGCTGTAACGGTGGTAACATTCTGAACTTCGTAATATCCTGAACTTCGTAATATCCGAAAAACAAGTGTTTAACTGGTATATATAATGAATATGTTTTTGTTTTTAGATGGAAAAACCGGCCTCGGTGGCGTCGTAGTTAGGTCATCGGTCTACAGGCTGGTAGGTGCTGGGTTCGGATCCCAGTCGAGGCATGGGATTTTTAAAGGGACATTCCTGAGTTTGCTGCAATTTTTAAGGTGTTATCGGCGAACAGAGACTTTTTAACGATTGTAATTACATATCAAATATATTTTTCTGCATATATATTAGTGGCTGTATATTAAACGTGTTTCTGATCGTTCTAATATTTGTACTAGGTTAAATTTCATTTTATTTCCTAAGACAAAATCAAGTTTGGGCTTCTTATAAATATTAAGACGACCAGAAACACATTAAATATACAGACACTGATATTCTAAACAAGAAAATATATTTAATATGTAAGTTTAATCGTAGAAATATTTTATTAGTCGGAAACATCTTATAATGTAGCAAACTCAGGAATGTCCCTTTAATCCAGATACCGACTCCAACCCCTGAGTGAGTGCTACGCAAGGCTCAACAGGTAGGTCCAAACCACTTGCACCGACCAGTGATCCATAACTGATTCAACAAAGGCCATGGTTTGTGCTATCCTGTCTGTGGGAAGTGCAAATAAAAGATCCCTTGCTGCCTGTCGTAAAAGAGTAGCCTATGTGGTGATAATGACCATATGTTTGACGTCAAATAGCCGATGATAAGATAAAAAATCGGAAAGAGTAGCCCATGTAGTGGCGACAGCGGGTTTCCTCTCAAACTCTGTGTGGCCTTTAACCATATGTCTGACGCCATATAACCGTAAATAAAATGTGTTGAGTGTGTCGTTAAATAAAAGATTTCTTTCTTTTTTTTTAGATCGAAAAATTTAATATTTTGGTTGGATGGGCTATTGAACACTATATAAAGTAAAAATGTATTTTGTTTAACGACACAACTAAAGCATATTAATTTATTAATCATCAGCTATAAGTCAAAAGTGTATGAGTCATCGGCTATTGGATGTCAAAAGTTTATTAATCATCGGCTATTGGATGTCAAACGTTTGCTATCATCGGCTATTGGATGTCAAAATTTTATTAATCATCGGCTATTGGATGTCAAAAGTTTATTAATCATCAGCTATTGGATGTCAAAAGTTTATTTAAGCATCGACTATTGGATATCAAAAATTTGGTAATTTTGACATATAGTCTAAGACATAGCAACCATAGACAGGATAGCGACATACCACGGTCATTTTCATATCATCAATCGTGGCAAACATTTGGCTGGGACATAAAATAGAAAGGAAAACATTTTTGCATTAATAGCCGCCGACAGGGGGGGTCGATTCCAGACCGATCGCAGATCATGGTGTGGAATGTACTACCCTTGCTATGGTATGGTGAATGTAATAATCGAAAAAAAAAGACCATTAAAAAAGTTGTTGTTTCTAACATTAATAATATTTCGACGAGGATGGGATTCGAACCCACGCGGGGAAACCCCAATGGATTAGCAGTCCATCGCCTTAACCACTCGGCCACCTCGTCATGAGGTAAACAATTAAAAAATTGCACGTGAATGCATCACAGGTTGTCAGACTTACTCTGACGGAACTACATCGAGTCACCTTAGCCCTACCCCTTATTGATATACAGGGTTCGAAACTTGCCAAAAAATATGGTGACCCAAAAAATAATAATGCATGTTGGCAAATTATGGTAAGCGAACCACGAGCAAGATGTTAATGTGGAATACATATAGACTAACAGGCAAAAGAAACTTATCACTTTTAAAATAAGTTTATCTGAATTAAAGATACTGCAATAAGTTTTAAAGTAATGAGAAAACATTCGCCAAAACACACCCTGTGTTTCCGAAAAGTCACGGTTTCCGGATTTAGTGAATTTCGTACAGTCATGAAAAATGCGAAAAACAGCATAATTTGAATTTGTTAAAAATGTTCGTGCATGATTGTTGCATAAATACCGGTGTGGGACAAAGCAAGGAAGCAGTATCAAAAAGAACATCAGAGAGCTGCCGAGACTTACCCAAGCAGAACGCAACAGAGCTATCGGTATGGCCGATATGGGGGGCCTCTCAACGGCAGATTGCAAGAACCTTCAACTGCAGTCAAGACACCATCAGCAACTTGTTGAGCCGTTATCAGCAGACAGGCCAGGATCAAGACCGTACAAGATCGGGAAGACCAGCTAAAGACCAGCTGAAGACCGCTACATCCGGACAATCCACCTGCGGAACCGATTCGTAACGGCGACGGCTCTGGGACACCCCATCAGCAGACGAACAGTCTTACGACGACACCGCAGGGCTGGTATCAGAGCTTTCCGCCCCTTCCGTGGAATGGCCTTGACCCCTCTACACCGTCAACGCAGATTACAATGGGCACGAACTGTACGTCGATGGCAGCGGCGTGATTGGGAAAGGGTGCTGTTCACGGATGAAAGTCGCTTCAACATGTTCCGAAATGATGGCCGAGTTCGTGTTTATCGACGTAGGGGAGAGCGACTGGCGCCGAACTGCATCCAAGATGTGCACCCTTTTGGTGGAGGCGGCGTCATGGTATGGGGCGGTATTTGCGGTCAACGGACAACAAGGCTTCTCATCATCCGTGGAAATCTGACTGGTCAAAGATACAGGGATGAAGTGTTGCGATCTGTTGTAGTGCCATTGTTGCGTCAACAGCCTAGGGGTACCCTTTTGCAGCATGACAATGCACGACCTCATACAGCCAGACTTGTTCAGGATTATCTCTCAACAACGTTAACGTCAACGTATTGCCTTGGCCATCATGTTCTCCAGACATGAATCCCATAGAGTATCTCTGGGATCATCTTGATCGACAGTTGAGACAACGCGTACCTCCCCCAGCAAATCGACAGCAGCTTGAACAGGTTTTGTTGGATGTTTGGCGCAGAATTCCTGCTGACGTCATCCGGCGACTGATGACATCCATGAGGAGACGTGTTTTGGCGTGTATTGATGCAAGGGGTGGTCACACACGCTAATGAGGACATGTATTGTCCCATGATTTGACTTTAGAAGCACCTTTTGAAGGGACTCTGATTGTGCAATTTTTAATTTTGACCCCATGTCTCTTTCGCTCGGCCTTATGGCAAGTGCACTATCGATATGGCAATGCTTTTTTGTAAAGACATTGGAAAATTATTCCTTTCAGTAAAATAATCATCATATAGACATCTGTCTTGGTTTTTCTTTATGGACCTACTGAACAAGGTGATAAGTTTCTTTTGCCTGTTAGTTTATTAATAGAGGCTCATATGGTATAGCTCTAAAGAAGATAAAATTATTTGGGCGACCTGGCCACAGGCCGTTTCGAGCCCTGATATCGGTATGTGGGGTAAGGCTAGAGGAAAGTCTATGTAATGCTTTGGCAATCATCGACAACCAAATGGTTGCAAGCTACTGTGTCTGAAATACACTTTGTTGTTAGCTACATGTAGTACCAACGCTACACGAAGAAACGCGACGCCTCTATATGCAAAACGAACCAGTCCATGCAAGTTTAATGGCATGACACGACTCGAGAATAATCAAACTAAAAGTCTGTGGCATCAGATTTAGGAAAATCAAAAGTGTATTTCAGACGCAGTAGCTTGCAACCATTTGGTTGTCGACAATTGCCAAAGCATTACATAGACTTTCCTCTAACCTTAGCACACAAATCGATATCAAAGAAAGTTTGTTTTTTTAACGACACCATTAGAGCACATTTGTTTATTAATAATCGGTCATTTTCACACAGTCATAGAGAGGAAACCCGCTACATGTATTTTTCCATTAGTAGCAAGGGATTTTCTATATGCACCATCCCACAGACAGGATAGCACATAGCACGGCCTTTGATATACCAGTCGTGGTGCACTGACTGGAACAAGAAATAGCCCAATGGGCCCACCGATCGGGATCGATCCCAAACCGACCGCGCATCAAGCGGGCGCTTTACCACTGGACTACGTCTCGCCCCTGCATATCGTTATCAAGGCTGGAGGGGTCTCGAGCTATGGCGGATCCCGTCTCTCCTACAAAATATTCAACTGTCCCTTTCTCTTCTGCAGGGGCGTAGCTAGCAACTGCCCCCCCCCCCCCCCCCCCTCCCACACCGGGAAAAATCCGGAAAACATTATAGAAACTTAAAGAAAATTCTCTTCTCAACCGTTTAAAGGGACATTGCCGAGTTTGCTGCACGTTTTAAGATGTTATCGACTAACAGAAACATTTTAACGATTTTAATTACATATCAAATATATTTTTCTGCATAAAATATTAATGGCTGTATATTAAACGTGTTTCTGATCGTTCTAATATTTGTACTAGATTAAATGTCATCTTATTTCCTAAAATACTGCTTTTTCGTACGTGCGAAATTATTTGAAGACTAAACCCAGTTTGGGGTTCTTACAAACATTAAGACGACCAGAAACACATTGAATATGCAGACACTGATATCCTAAACAATAAAATATATTTATTATGTAAGGTTAATCGTAGAAATATTTTATTAGTCGAAAATATCTTACAATGCAGCAAACTCAGGAATGTCCTTTTAAGGAGTTTTAGACTATTAACTACTCAGTCCCGCCCCCCCCCCCCCCAACAAAAAGTTATAGCTACGGCTCTGGGCTCCGTTCCACGAAGCGATCTTAGCCCTAAGATCAACTTAAGTGCATAGGGTAGCTATGCGCCTAAGGCAATCTTAGGGCTAAGATCGCTTCGTGGAACGGGGTCCTGTTCTGGGTCTGCCAATGACTAATATTTTCTCGAGGATCCTTTCTTTCACGAGACTTTATCAGACTAATATCAGTCTACCTTTATAATCACGTTCATCTTATTTTGAAAAAGTAATCCGTCTAGGATTTAACTTGCCTAGTTTACTACGACGTAAATCTGGCGTATTTATTTCCCAGCCACACACAATGCCCGCTTGTATACAGCATTATGTTTGTTTATGTCACAGTGTTATCAATGAAACAGATCTGAAATCCACGATCGATTTTATAACACTGATTCATTTCGCGGGACACAACACCGCCTTTGTTCAAAAACTGGTCAAAAGGTGTGAACGTATTTACATATCAGGTGTGTTTTATTTTTCTTAAATTCCTCCCTGAAAAATCGAACTCCACAGTATAGCCTTTTGTATAGGGATATGTCAAAAGTAAGTAGAGCTACTTTACTTTGAATCGAAGTCGAGAGAGAGAGAGAGAGAGAGAGAGAGAGAGAGAGAGAGAGAGAGAGAGAGAGAGAGAGAGAGAGAGAGAGAGAGAGAGAGAGACAGAGAGACAGACAGACAGACAGACAGACAGACAGACAGACAGACAAACAGAGAGAGACAGACAGACAGAGAGAGAGAGAGAGGAGAGAGAGAGAGAGAGAGAGAGAGAGAGAGAGAGAGAGAGAGAGAGAGAGACAGACAGACAGACAGACAGACAGACAGAGAGAGAGAGAGAGAGAGAGAGAGAGAGAGAGAGAGAGAGAGAGAGATACAGACAGACAGACAGACAGACAAGCAGAGAGAGACAGACAGACAGACAGAGAGAGAGAGAGAGAGAGAGAGAGAGAGAGAGAGAGAGAGAGAGAGAGAGAGAGAGAGAGAGAGAGAGACCCTAGTTTTTAAACACTACAGCATACTTTTCATTATTAG
>NC_054709.1:9621869-9891869 GCF_016097555.1 Gigantopelta aegis | reverse complement strand
GAAAAAATAACAATGATTGCTATAGACATTAGAACACGCCCACAAACACACTCGATATACAGAGTCTGGTATTCTAAACAAGAAAATGTATTTAATATGTAATTATATATATATATATAAAAAAATGTATGTATATATTCCTCACATGCCGTTGTTCAACGGCCCGAGTATAAATAAAGTGTTGTCTTGTCTTGTCTTGTCTTGTCTTGCCAAAAATCTCTATTAATCAAAAAAAAATTTCAATGGCTAAAAACTCAGGGCAGTCCCCCTTTAACAACATAGCCATTACCGTCGGTATCACAGGCAAACGAACTCCCATTTTTGTAGAGGTGAAGGCTGGTTTTTGCTTGCATTAAACGAAAATGCCTGAATATGGATGATAACGTTTTTATTCATATTACTAAAATTACTACCAAAGAGCGTCGGTTGAGTGCTTGCTTGAAGTGCTGACGGCGAAGGATCGAACCACCTCGGTGGATCCATTCAGCTGATTGTTTTGGGGGGTTTTCTCGTTCCAACCAGTGCACCACAACTGGTGAAAAGCCGTGGTATGGGTTTTCCTGTCTGTGGGAAAGATCCCTTGCTGTTAATGGAAAAATTTAGCGGGTTTCCTCTGATGACTACGTGTCAGAATTATCAAATGTTTGATATCCAGTAGCCAGTGATTAATTAATCAATGTGCTCTAGTGGTGTCGTTAAACAAAACAAATTTTAACTTTAACCGCAATGCTACCGAGGCCGGTAGCGTGTTCAGGAGGCCGAACACTCGCAATCTATTTCACTGGTACCATCTATGACATCACGTTCATCTCACGTTAGGCTCAAAAACCAGTCTCGCGAGCGACCTCGATCGCCCGCTCTCCTGCACATGCCTCAACATTGAATGTTAAAGGCGCAGACTCCACTTTCAACCTGTGAAAATTATCACTAAGTTTGGTTAATCTACAAACCTGTAACACATTTGGATAAAGTTACAATTATAATACAATTACCAAATGTTTGGCATGCAATAGCCGTTGATTAATAAAGCAGTATGCTAAAAAAAAAAACCCACAAAAACAAAACAAAACAAAAAAAACTTGAGCAGGACGTTGTTGATGCTTTAGTTGCCATTTTGATTTGTTTTTTTATTAACAACTTATCTTAAAGTCGCAGACACCAGTTTCAACCCGTAAACATGGACACTACGTTTGGTTAATCTACAGACGTATGTGTAACACATTTGGATAGAGTGAAACAAGAGTCTGTGACGTTAAAACGAAGAAATGCCCTTTAAAAATAGAGCTCATCTCCATAACTTTTAGTTCTACGTGCGTTTTTGAAAATATGAAAAATTCATTTCGTGGTATTAGAAACAACAGATGACCAGAAACACTTTCGGATGTATGGAAATGGATAATCTAAACGGTAAAATCTAAGTAATGTTTGATTACAATTATCAAAACGCCTCTAATATTGAAACGGGGCGGGACGTAACCCAGTGGTAAAGCGCTCGCTCGATCTGGGATCGATCCCCGTCGGTGGTCCCATTGGGCTATTTCTCGTTCCAGCCAGTGTACCACGACTGGTATATCAAAGGCCGTGGTATGTACTACCCTGTCTGTGGGATGGTGCATATAAAAGATCCCTTGCTGCTAATCGAAAAGCGGGTTTCCTCTCTCAATATCTGTGTGGTCCTTAACCATTTGTATGACGCCATATAACTGTAAATAAAATGTGTTGAGTGCGTCGTTAAATAAAACAGTATTTTCTTTCTAATAGAATGAATGAATGAATGAATGTTTAACGACACCCCAGCACGAAAAATACATCGGCTATTGGGTGTCAAACTATGGTAATGCAAATAAATAAAGTGATGATCAACATCAATATAAAAATTCAAGGTTTAAACAAAAACAGTGTAAAGAACTGTGCAAAAATACAAATACAAATATCACAGAATTTTACGGATACTGAATTTTACTCTAAACTTCAATTTGTGCTGTATTGGCCATTCTCAAAGAGAATGTTACACCCTGCACCACGGTGAGGTTACAGCACGCGCACGGGTTCTTTCTAATAGAGAAACATACATAGTACGTAGTGTTTTAAAAACTAGGGCCTGTCGCTTTAAGCACGAAGTCATCTCTTGGCAAGATTTAACGTTTTGGCGTTGGTATGGGGAGTGGAGTACTGGACAAATTTGTAAATCATTCTATAGGTAATACTAATAAAAGTAAAGTCTCTGTTTAAAACCACAAGTTTAAAATCTAAACGTTTCGCCAACTAAATGTTGACATCGTCAGGTAATACTAAACCAAAGAACACCCGGCTTAGTCAAAACTGGAGATGCACCTAGCTTTTGATAGAGCCGTTAATATTACATGTCCTGCCATTGGTGACAATGTTTGTTGTGATAAATTCCTGTGATTTAATTTGAAATAGTGTCAGTGTACCACGTGTGCGGCGTCATACTAAAAAAAGCATGACAATTTTTGTATGGAACTGGAGTAGTCAAAGAAGCTACCACTTATCTCTGAAAAAAGCAGCGTAACCCTCATGTTTTTGTGATTCACTTTAAGGGCGAGGGGTTGTAGTAGTTATATCCATGGTGTATTTGTCGATTGATACGCTGCATGTAGGAGTTTTTGCCACATGTTACTATTGTCGTCTACGGGATTTGATTTGGTAGTATAACACCCAATACAGTCAAAACTAAAATTCGAGTAGTGCAGGGAGCACATTAAGTCAATACTTTTTTTAATGAGCAAGGCGAGTTGCCCTCCTCTATTTAGTAAATTTAAAATGGCGGGGAAAGTTTTCAAGGTTGTCGTTGGAAGATTTATTTTGTTAATAATGACGCAAGTACTTCAATCAGGATTTAGCGAGTACAGTAGGTTGTACATTTTTGGTTTGTGCGTCCATTTGTTGCACTATTTCGGTTGAGGAACGGTTGAAACATGGTGCCACAAGTTTTGAATACCAGCTATATATAGGGTAATGTAACCATTTTCGGACATAGAAAGAATCACACTTCCTATGTCCATTGGGACTAAAATTCTAGATGACTAGATGTCAAAATAAAAAGAGAAAAATGCGATGTCTGATTTTAGTTTTAAAATAGGCCCCGTCGCTTTAATGTAGCGATTGGTTACAAACGGATTCTGCCGCTTTAAAATTCCATTTTATTGTCGTCGTTTCTTTGCAGGTTTAACGTCAACCAACACTCGGTGTCTCTCTGCCGTCGTCCACAAACAGATGTCGTCGAGTTAGCGGTCGAGCGTCGTGTACAAGCGGTAATCTTTGTCGCTTCACGCAAACTAGGGAAATATTGAAACAATTTCTTGACATGTGTCGTTCGTACCTGCCATTCCATAGACCGGCTCCCAGGATTTGCGTATTGTGTTACGCCAAAAAAAGAGAAAAAAAAAAGAGAGAAGAAGTTTGTTTTGTTTAACGACACCACTAGAGCACACCCATTTATTAATCATCGACTATTGGATGTCAAACATTTGATATAATTTTGACACATAGTCTTAGCGTGGAAACACGTTACGTTTTTCCATTAGAAGCAAAGTATCTTCTATATGCACAAACCGGCCTCGGTGGCGTCGTGGTTAAGCCATCGGACATAAGGCTGGTAGGTACAGGGTTCGCAGCCCGGTACTGGCTCTAACCCAGAGAAGTTTTAACGACTCAGTGGGTAGGTGTAAGACCACTAAACCATCTTCCCTCTCGCTAACCACTAACAATTAACAACTAACCCACTGTCCTGGACAGACAGCCCAGATAGCTGAGGTGTGTGTGTGTGTGTGTGTGTGTGTGTGTGTGTGTGTGTGTGCCCAGGACAGCGTCCTTGAACCTTAATTGATATAAGCACAAAAATAAGCTGAAATGAAATTAAATATATGCACAATCCCACATACAGGATAGCACATACCACGGCATTTGATATACCAGTCGTGGCGCACTGACTGGAACGAGAAATATCCCAATCGGTCCACCGACAGGGTGCGACCCAAAACCGACCGCACATCAAGCGAGCACTTTACCACTGGGCTACGTCCCGCCTTGTGTTACGCCAAGATCAAGATAATGGGAAGGGGTGCTGTGTGCGTGTGTTGGGGGGTGGGGTGGGGGGGGGGATTCGTGCATCCTTGAATGGATCGATTATGGGGCCTAACTTATCGGCTCGTATTAAAGTAAAGTTTGTTTTATTTAACGACGCCACTAGAGAACATTGATTTTTTTATCTTATCATCGGCTATTGGACGTCAAACATATGGTCAATCTGACACTGTTTTTAGAGGAAACCCGCTGTCGCCACATAGGCTTCTCTTATACGACAGGTCAGGTCATGGGGCTTTTTACGTGCACATTCAGAGCAAGCTGTTGTAGCGCACGCCTGTCCAGGGCAGAAAAGATGGGGGGGGGGTGAGGATGGACCGCCTGTGCAAGTGAGCACCAGCAGCCCGACCGTGGTCGGTAGCAGGTGGGGGGTGGGGGGGGGGGGGGTTATGGTGCTATGGAATTTTGAATGGAGCAAGAATTATGCCAAAAGAGAAAAGGTGCGCAAGTTTGATTAAGGAATTTGGGCGCAATTTTGAACGGTCGGTCAAAAAGAAAGTTCCAGAGCTAATATAGGTTTAGACATTAGTGAATCGAGAGTAGCTCGTTAATTAGACCTCTGCGATGCTGTGGTGTCTCCCTAGGTTGCCCATAGGGCCCTTAAAAAGGGCCTGACCGCTTCTGGTCGTTGCAAGACAACCCAAGGGAGACTCGTCCAATTGTGTAAACACCGGTAGGCAAGGCGCTGTCGTTCCGGGTTTTTTCCAAATCTTGTTGTTGTTGCAGTTAACGACGTCCTCCTCTTCAGTGCTTTTACGACAGGTAGCAAGGGATCTTTTATTTGCGCTTCCCACAGGCAGGATAGCACAAACCATGGCCTTTGTTGAACCAGTTATGGAGCACTGGTCGGTGCAAATGGTTTGCACCTATCCATTGAGCCTTGCGGAGCAATCACTCAGGATTTGAAATCGGTATCTGGATTAAACATTCCATGCCTCGACTAAGATGAGAACCCAGTACTTACCAGCCTGTAGACCGATGGGCTAATCACGACGCCACCGAGGCCGGTTTGTGGATACGACGTCGGGAGATACATGCGAGGCCGATGGAGGAAGGGGAGGGGGGTGGGGGGTAGGTGGGTGTTGTCATGGCAGAGTTAATTTCGAGTAAAATATAAGTGTTTTATTTTACTGTTTGATAATAATAGGCATAATAATACTCATAACTTGTAGAATATTCCTTCCACGACTCGCACCCTTAAGAAACAAGAAGCGAAAAAATCCCTTTCAAGCACACGCCCCCCCCCCCAAATCTCCCCCCCCCCCAAAAAAAAACCCAACCCCCCCCCCCCAAAAAAAAAAAAAAAAAAAAACCCACAAGACAACATACACATAACCTACACACACAAAACAAAACAAACGTTTTTAAAAAGGCTCGAGTCCATATAAAAATGCGCAGTGATTTTGCGACCTTTAGCATTAATGCTGGAACGTAGCCTAGTGGTAAAGCGCTCGCCTGATGCGCGGTCGGTCTGGGATCGATCCCGTTGGTGGGCCTTTTGGGCTACTTCTTGTTTCAGTCAGTGCACCGCGACTGATATATCAAAGACCGTGGTATATGCTATCATGTTTCTGGAATGGTGCATATCAAAGATCCCTTGCCTCTAATTAAAAATATTTAGCGAGTTTCCTCTCTAAGACTACATGTCAGAATTACCAAATGTTTGACATCCAATAGCCGATGATTAATAAATCAATGTGCTCTAGTGGTGTTGTTACACAAAACAAACTTTAACTTGTCCCAGGTACACGTACTAGCTTACATGAAGTTCTGTGTCACAAACATAAGCGAACGAGGCGGGGGGTTGGGGCAGGGGTGCAACTGGCTCCCTATTGCTGGAGAAAAACCTCAAACATGATACAAATATTCGGGCAAAATGTGCTAACCTAAGACCCTTTTGCCATGTATTTCCATCACTTTTTTTCAAACATTCAAAATTAGTTGTAATCTATGTAAAAATGCGTAATGATTTGTTTGCAACTCTAGGCCCTATATAGCTGTTTGGTAATAATGCTAATATGAATCAATGTTGTTATCAAGATTCGGACATTTTCGTTTAATTCGGGCAAAAGCCAGTCTGCCCCCTTACAAAAATGGGAGCCCGTACGCATATGGCCACAAATCAAAATATGGAGTCAGGCAGGGGAACACAAATCGATCTTTAAGAAAACTCTTTAATTAGGAAGCCTTGGTATGTCATTGCTCTACTTTCGACAGATTGTCACGTGGCGATTTGAGGTATATTTATTTTTCTTGTGTTGTTGTAATTGAAACCGTCATTAAATAACAGCGTCCGAAGAAGCAACAGTGTCAGGGCACTTTGTGACACTATATAAATTTGCCCCCGGATCGTCGAATTCCGTGAGTAAATGTTGTCAAAAGCCGACAATTAGTTAACCCGTGCCCGGTTGTCAAACTTATCAATATGTCAGCAGTTTCAATGCTTATTGACAGTCGACCTTTAACCTTTGACCTTTTGACTCTCGTCGTTTAAAACATGACGAAAACCGGTTACATGTATATTGCACAGCAAAGTACAGCGAAGCAAATTATAGCAAGGCAAAGCTAGCATAAAATAGCACGACAAACTTTAGAAAGGCATAACAAGTTATAGCAAAGCATAGAAAGGCATAGAAAGGCATAATAAAGTATAGCAAAGCATAGAAATGCATAGCAAGATATAGCAAAGCATAGCAAGGCTTAACAAAGCATAGTAAGGCACAGCAAAGCATAGCATGACATAGCAAGGTGTAGCAGAATATAACAAGACAAAGAACGGAATAGCAAGGTATAGCAAAGCACATCAACGTATAGCAAGGTCTAATTTTATCAAGGCACTAGCATAGCATAGCACAGCACAGCACAGCATAGCATAGCATAGCATAGCATAGCATAGCATAGCATAGCATAGCATAGCATAGCGTAACACATCGTAGCGTAGCATAGCATAGCATAGCGTAGCATAGCATAGCATAGCACATCGTGGCGTAGCGTAGCGTAGCATAGCATAGCGTAGCATAGCATAGCACATCGTAGCGTAGCGTAGCATAGCATAGCATAGCGTAGCATAGCATAGCGTAGTATAGCATAACATAGCATAGCATAGCATAGCATAGCATGGCATAGCATAGCATAGCATAGCAAGGTAGAGTAAATCAAAGCGAGGCATAGCGACGTTTAGCAGAGCATATTAAGGCAAAACGTAGCATAACAGCATAGAACCGTACAACACAACACAAACAACACAACACAACAATACAATACAACACAACATAATTATTGCATAATATATATTGAAAATACCATAAAAATGTGTATTATAAATTTGCACTAAAAACGTTAAATAAATTTATTATAGAGTTGTCAAAATATAATTGGTTGTTGTTGGTGATGCTGTTGTTATTGCTGCTGCTTCTGCTGTTGTTGAAGATGATGATGATCATCATGATGATGACGACGATAACACAGGTGGTTGTAGACTGTTCTAAAGATTATTTTCTGTTACGCTTAAGATTGTTCCGATGAGATCTCTACATGTTATTTAGTTTGCTGATACTGATACCTGTATATTTGCATACGAAAGGTTTCCGGTTACCGAAACAAATTCGAAAAGCAAATAGTCACTTCACGATAACCTCATTAACAATTGTGTCTTGACATAAAGTCATTTGATCGAAAGAGAGAGAGACAGCGAGAGAGAGACAGCGAGAGAGAGAGAGAGAGAGAGAGAGAGAGAGAGAGAGAGAGAGAGAGAGAGAGAGAGAGAGAGAGAGAGAGAGAGAGGCAGAAAAAGAAAGGAGATAATGAAAGAAAGAAAGAAAATGGATAGATCAGATGCTTCGGCCACATAAGTTACTATTTCCGCTTAGCAGTAAGAAAACTTTTATATGCAGAGAGGCAGGGGCTTGATCCTACGACTCCCGGCACCTCGTGCGATCACTCTATCACTGACCTCCAGCCCATCACAGATATATTAAAACTTTCGGTTGAAGCACAGTGTCCTGATCATAAGTCTGTCTGTCAGCCCAGGACCAGGACATAGATTATTGGTTAATGGTAGTTAGTGAATTAAAGGTCCAACCAATACCCCACGACAAACCCTAGTACATGGTGTATACAGTGGTGTCGTAACCACTGGTAAAGCGTTCGCTTGATGCGTGGTCGGTCTATTTCTCGCTCAAACCAGTGCACTACGACTGGTGGTATTATCTTGTCTGTTGGATGGTGCATATAAAAGATTCCTTGCTACTAATGGAAAAATGTAACGGGTTTCCTTTCTAAGACATTATGTAAAATATTACCAAATGTTTGACATCCACGATTAATAAATCAATGTGCTCTAATGGTGTCGTTAAACAAAACAAACTTTTGCTGCGTAATGGAAAAAAATATACAGGATTTCTTTTCACGACTGTTTGTCAAAATTATCAAATGTTTGACATCCAATTGCCAATGATTAAACGTGTGTTTGTTTTGTTTAACGACACCACTAGAGCACATTGATTTATTTATCATCGGCTATTGGATGTCAAACATTTGGTAAATTTGACATATAGTCTTTTTTTTCCATTAGTAGCAAGGGATCTTGTATATGCACTATCCCACAGACAGGATAGCACATACCACGATTTACCAGTCGTGGTGCACTGGCTTGAACGAGAAATACTGTAGCCCAATGGGCCCAATTGATTCCAATACCGACTGCACATTAGGCGGGCTCTTTACCACTGGGCTTCGTCCCGCCCTCGCCCCCGCCCCCGCCCCCGCCCCCGCCCCCTGCCAATGATTAATTAATCGACATGCTGGTCTCGTTAAACAAGACACACTTCAGCACCTATCAGTTCGATGGCTTAAAAGCACTACATCAGCGAGGCCGGCTGAAACTTGGTGTCTTGACGGCGTCCCGTATTGGTGAATGACAAGAGTATATCAGCTCACGGGGTTACAATGATATTAAAGGCATACTGTCACGGATTTAAGGACCTTATTTCTCTAAAATGGATAATAAATAAAAATTACATTAATTGTTGGAAACCAAATCTAGCTATCGCATCACCTTAACTGAACCACGATGGAATGAAATCCATGTCATCCCTCTCAGCAATTTTAGTTTTTGAATTATGGACCATTGCCATAATTCAATTATTTTTACAAAATGTCATTAATAAATGGAGTATGGTGGTTATGAAGATGGTTGAATAAAGTACATTTAGGGACAAATCTAATTATTTTTGTTCAGGTAATACATTGTTACACCATTAAATAGGTCAGTGGTCTGTGACAATATGCCTTTAAAATACGACTTCTACTACGGCTAGCGATGAAGCAAGACGTGTGCGCCTGCTCTCTTGAGTTACCCCCCCCCCCCCCCCACCTGGGGGGACTCATAGCCAGTTATGGAGTGTTGCTGGAATACCGCGTCACGTACACCGGGCCACGGGCAACCGTGACCTTGGTGTACGGTGACCCGGTCAGGAAACCACCGAGGAAGAGAGGAAGGAGGAAGACGGACGCGCCAGGGACGGACCGGGGGGGGAGGGGGTACAAAACCGGCAGCTCAACTGCCGGCGGCGGCCCCTTACGATGGACATCCCAGCCCAGCCCCTACACCGGCGAAACCAGAGGATCCAGCTCAGATGGACCCAACATCGCCCCCGGTTATGGAATCGCCCCCCACAAACTCCGATGAACTCAGCTTCCGGGACTCCTGTGATGCCACCTCCACCTCGGAAGAGTGCCGCAGTCGAGTCCCAGGCCCGATCTGTAGCCGTTGCCAAGCGGAAAGCGATTGCGTCACCAGGAGACCAACCAGTCAAGCCAGGACCCCCGACTCAACCGCCGAAGCCTGTTACTGAAACTGAGGAGCAGTGGTCACTCAAGGCCGGCAAACTACCAACGCGCTACTCCCAGTTAGTGAAGACCAACATCGAGGACGTCCGGAGCCTATTCACTCAACCTAAGCTCAGCGCTTTCATGCCACTACCAGCAAGCCCGTCAGAGGGAGACTTCTGCGTGCACAGCGTCACAATGCGGGATGGCCGTGGACTCTGTTTCACCGTACGCCGGAATGGGAGCTACAACCAAGCACTGCTACTCCCAGAAATGGACAACCCGACCCTCCATCGAGTTATCAAAATCATAGCCGGGAAAGAGTATCGTTCACTAGCCAGGTCGATAGCAGGATCCACTTACCGGCCGGCCATCCCGCATTTTGACGTAACCAACTTCATCGGCTCACCGTGACGTCCTCCCCTTTGCCAACCTCCTTCACCTCCGTGAGTACTATTTTTTCTGGGCTAGTTAGACTTTAAGAGTTTTCGATCGAGTTCTAAATTCTTATGTTTATTTTTTTGTAAATAGTCTAACGCATTTTATTTTGGCGCCCGTTCAATTGCTCAAAATCACCTTAAAACCCTTTCGGCCGAGCAGTCATAAACTCTTTGGTTTTAAATTTAGAGTCCGGACATGTTTTTGGATGCAGTTACTCTTTGTAGACTTAGGTAAATTACAGGCTTCACCGAGGAATCGAAATTCAGCCAATCAGAGCACGGCTCCCACTCGGCGTTACTTCAAGTTTGCGAAGTGTCTGCTAGTCGGTCCGCGCTCGCGTTGACACTACTAAATGGCTTTCTTCCAAATTCTGCCCACCTCAAACTTACCAAACCCCCCCCCCCCCCCCCCCCCCCCCCTGCTCCGGAGTTAGTCACTGGCGAAGTCAGAGGCTAAATCCGTAGTGGGCGTGCCTGAACCTTTTTGGATAGGGGCACGTTAATACAGTTCCCAGTCCCAGTCCTTTAAAATACTTTTTATCACCAAGATTCCATTCACCCGGTTCAACGATGTCATCAACTCGGAGCGGAGTGTCCGGACGTAGTGTGGGCAGCTAATCTAATCTACCAACCAATTCAAACCAGACGTTCTCGTGTTGTATCGAATGAATGAATGGATGAATGGATGAATGGATGGATGGATGGATGGGTGGATGGATGGATGGATGGATGGATGGATGGATGGATGGATGAATGATGAATGAATGAATGGATGGATGGATGGATGGATGAATGCATGAATGAATGAATGGATGAATGGATGAATGGATGAATGCATGGATGCATGGATGGATGGATGGATGGATGGATGAATGAATGGATGAATGGATGCATGGATGCATGGATGAATGGATGCATGGATGGATGGATGAATGAATGAATGAATGAATGAATGAATGAATGAATGAATGAATGAATGAATGAATGAATGGGTGGGTCGGTGGGTGGGTGGATGGAAGGAAGGATGGATGGATGGATGGATGGATGGATGGATGGATGAATGGATGGATGGATGGATGGATGGATGAATGAATGAATGAATGAATGAATGAATGAATGAATGGAGGGAGGGAGGAAGGGATAGATGGATGGACAGATGGATGGATGAATGAATGAATTAGTCAGTGAATCAATGGATGGATGAATAAATGGATGGATGGATGAATGAATTTGTCAATGAATGAATAAAAACATTTATTAATGAACGAATGGACGAACGATTGAATGAATGAATGAATGAATGAATGAACGAATGAATGAACTAAAGAACGGACGGATGGATGGACGGAGGGACGGACGGACGGACGGATGATTGAATGAATTCAGTTCAAGCACCTACACTATTTAGGAAGGGAATATTTTATTTAACGACGTACTCAACACATTTTATTTACGGTTATATGGCGTCAGACATATGGTTAAGGACCACACATATATCGAGGGAGGAAACCCGCTGTCGCCACTTCATGGGCTACTCTTTTCGATTAGCAGCAAGGGATCTTTTATATGCACCGTCCCATAGACAGGATACCACGGCCTTTGGTGTACCAGTCCTGGTGCACTGGCTGGAGCGAGAAATAGTGCAATGGGCCCACTGACGGGGATCGATCCCAAACCGACCGTGCATCAAGCGAGCGCTGTACCACTGGGCTACGTCTCGCTCCTATTAAGGGGTGCTACGTTTTAAAAAAGGCACCTACAATATTCAAAAGTACTGTAACGCATAATGATATACGGCAATACTTCCCCACGACACCAAGGCGACAAACATATTACATGTTCTCTACTATATATGTATTCATTTGGGGCAACCGGCCTCGGTGGCATCGTGGTTAGGCCATCGGTCTACAGGCTGGTAGGTACTGGGTTCGGATCCCAAACGAGGCATGGGATTTTTAATCCACATACCGACTCCAAACCCTGAGTAAGTGCTCCGCAAGGCTCAATGGGTAGGTGTAAACCACTTGCACCAACCAGTGATCCATAACTGGTTCAACAAAGGCCATGGTTTGTGCTATCCTGCCTGTGGGAAGCGCCATGTAGTGGTGACAGCGGGTTTCCTCTCAAAATCTGTGTGGTCCTTAATCATATGTCTGACGCCATATAACCGTAGATAAAATGTGTTGAGTGCGTCGTTAAATAAAACATTTATTTCTTTCATTTGGGGCAGGATTTGGCTCAGTTGGTTGAGCGCTCGCCTGAGGTGCTTGCGTCGCAGGATCAAACCACCTCGGTGGGTCTTTTCTCGTTCCACCAAGTGCACCACATCTGGTCAAAGGCCGTGGTATATGTTGGAAAGTGATTATAAAAGATCCCTTGCTTGTAATGGAAAAAATGTGGCGGGTTTCCTTCGATGACTACGAATCATCAAATGTTAGACATCCAATAGCCGATGATTAATAAATCAATGTGCTCTAGTGGTGTCGTTAAACAAACAAACAAAAACCCTTCTATTTTGCCTATAGGTATAGGTGATACGTAATGCGTAATTCGTAGCAATCATTTTCTATGTAAATAGGTTGAGTAGATTCACAGGCCTCGGTAGTGTCGTGGTTAAGCCATCGGACATAAGGCTGGTAGGTACAGGGTTCGCAGCCCGGTACCGACTCCCACCCAGAACGAGTTTTAACAACTCAATGGGTAGGTGCAAGACCACTACACCCTCTTTTCTCTCGCTATCAACTAACCCACTGTCCTGAACAGACAGCTCAGATAGCTGAGGTGTGTGCCCAGAACAGCGTGCTTGAACCTTAATTGGATATAAGCACAAAAACAAGTTGAGCGGAGCGGATAATTTTGTCATGCTCATATACCACGAAGGTTTCGAGCATGTCCGTCCCGGGTCCCGTCTCTGGATAGCCAGGGGCCTGGTCCGGGACAGATTTAAAAAAAAAAAAAAATTAAAATCTAATGAATAGATTTCGTTTAAAAGTACACGGATTACAGACAAAGGAAAATTGCGCCGTAGTTTGAGGCTAGCTGTGTAATCAGTGAAGGACTGACTCTTCGTTTGTCGGAATCCGACAACAAACACTAAACGTATCAGCTACGTCTTGGACAAGTGCATTCATTTATCACGACGCTGTGTTAACTTGACGTATTGACAAGATAGCAGGCTTCATCGGTCTTGTGTTGAGGGGGATGGTCTTGATGGTGATGATGATGATGATGATAATGATGATGGTGGTGGTGGTGGTGGTGGGTGGTGGTGATGATGATCATCTCAACGACAGTGATGGTGGTTGTGGTGATCATGGTGGTCGTCTGATATGCTAGTTACTGGGCTCGAATCCATGTACCTCCCCCTCTGTCTGTCTGATTGTCTGTATGTCTCTCTCTCTCCTCCCCCCCCCTCCTCTCCCCATATCTCTTTATCCGTCTCTCTCTCTCTCTCTCTCTCTCTCTCTCTCTCTCTCTCTCTCTCTCTCTCTCTCTCTCTCTCTCTCTCTCTCTGTGTCTGATTGTCTGTCTGTATGTCTCTCTCCCCTCCCCCTCTCTGTCTTTCTCTCTCTCTGTCTGTCTGATTTCTCTTTGTGTGTCTCTGTGTATCCGTCTCTGTCTCCCTCCTAAATGTCTAACGTTGCACAACAAAAGGTCGTGATTTAAAATGTGTGGAAGTGCCCACTGGCCTATTTCTCGTTCCAGCCAGTGCACCACAACTGGTATAGCAATGGCGTGGTATGTGCTATCCTGTCTGTAGGATGGTGCATATGAAAGATCCCTTGCTACTAATGGATCAGACCATCAGAATTACGAAATGTTTAACATCCAAAGGGCAATAATAATTAATAAATCAATGTACTTTACCGGTGTCGTTAAATAAAACAAATTAAATTATTTTTCAGGAGGGCGAGCGATCGCTAGACTGGTTTGCCCCGTACGTAAGATGAATGCGATGTGATAGAAGACGATGGTAGCAGTCAAATGCCTTGCGAGCGCTCGATCTCCTGGACACGACAATGAAGTGTTTGACAAGACCAGCATGCTTCTGCCTTAACTGAATATAACCATGAAAGTAAATCAAGATGAAGGGTCATGTTACGCTTAACGATGCATGTCATAATGTATGTATCTCTCACGTCAGCTGTCAAATGACGTCAGAGTGACGTGGTAGGAACAAACTGGACTTGTTTTCCCCCATTGTATACGTCTTGTGTATCTCCGTACACATCGAGTACGGGTAGTATTAAACGGATGGACGCGTCAACGTGGCAGACTTAGCCGACACTCCATCATAACTGTCAAACGATAAAGGCGGTTCTACTGTGCAAACTGGGGGGGGGGGGGGTCGAAGGACACTTAGCTATGTCCTCTTTTCACCTGTACCAGTACAATCGGCAACTTCCGTATTTAAAGTCCGTTGTCAGTCAGATATGAGAGAGGAAACCCGCTGTCGCCATTTCATGGGCTACTCTTTTCAGGGCGACCAACCTAATGGAAATATTTTTCCGGAATTTTCTGGCATTTTCATTTTTAAGTGCGCGAATGCCCTTTTCAAAACAATAGTTTAAAGCACGCGAAAACGCCATTTTCAAAAATATAAAAAATTATTTAAACAACGCCATATTTGACATATTTTAAAAATAACAACAACCAAAGAGATACATACACACTTTATTAGCAAATAGTGTTGTACAGTTTCACTCCCACCTACAGATTAGTAATAAAATGACAAACTTGGGACCAATGTTATTTTTATAGTGTTGCATGCATCGCCATAGAACCGATGTCTGCCCCGTAGTAATTGTATGATATTTGAAATATCTTTAAAATGAATACATAAACTGCATAATAAGTAAGACAAATGTCATACATGGCTTCGGTTTACTCGAATGTCAAAAACATTTTCATTGATCGGCTGTTGACAAATACAACCAATAGACAAACGTCTTAGTAATAGCACGAAACAGTCGATAATGCCAAGTTCAGGTTGCAATGGAGAATGCAGAATAATAAATTCTGTTTAATAAACTCGGGATTTAAAACTATAGAAAATTTAAAATATATCCAGAAATGGTTGCTTCAAAAAAAAAATAATGATAGTGAATTTGGAAAACATTCCGGATATTTGGCATTAATTCCGGAATTCCGGATATGGGTTAAAAATTCCGGATTTTCGGAAAAATCCGGAAAGTTGGTCGCCCTGTCTTTTCGATTAGCAGCAAGGAATCTTTTATACGCACCGTCCCATAGACAGGATAGCACATACCACGGTCTTTGATGTACCAGTCGTGGCGCACTGGAAGGAGCGAAAAATAGCCCAATGGGTCCACCAACGGGGATCGATCCCAGACCGACCGCGCATCAGTCGGGCGCTTTACCACTCAATATTTATTTAATAACCCGGCGGACTACCGGGTTTAGACGAACTGGTAGTCCGAGTGAGAAATCGGTAGCCAAAAACACCCCGGACTACTGCTAAGGCCGTGATTGGACTACTTCCCGCCCTCACCTCCGAAGTCCATCTCAAATCCGAATAAACCGTATTTATTTTTCACATGAACCCCGAGACACTGCCGCCTGTATGCAGAACTCCCGACTCAACGGGGCTCATGGGGCTTCGTGCAAATCCCGGGTTTTCTATGTAACATTTGTCAGTAACTCCCACCCCAGTCTGACACGGGTATCATAAAACACGAGTTGAGATCGGGTTTCTTCATCAACCCGGAGCAGTTTACTGGTGAAATAAATCGGTTTTATATATTGCACAATGGTTTTTCTATTCCGGCAGACAATGTGGGCTTGTTTGCAACAGCCGTCTCCCTGTTAGCGGTGTTTTGTCAACGCTAAATAGTAATAGTTAAGCCGAGTAGACCGCAGACATCATGATAGATTCGCTGTATCCGATTACACAGGCATTAAAGCGGTACGCGTTTGGGGTACGGTGTACGTGGTCAGACGTTAGACTCGCGTTTTTCGGTTTAATACGGGAAATGAAAACACACTTTCATTTTTGATTTTTTTCTGTTAGCGTTTTTAATAAAAGAAAAAAAGAAGAAGAAGCACGAAATGCAACACACACACGCACATACACACACAGACACACACACAGTCACACACACATACACACATGCGCGCACGCAGTCACGCACACTTACACATACACACACAGACAGACACACACAGACACACACACAGTCACACACACACATACACATGCACGCAAACACACAGTCACACACACACACATATACACGCAAGCGCACACAGTCACACACATACACATACACACATACACACACACACATACAAACATACACACACACATACACGTACACACACGCATACACACATAGACACACAGACACACACACACACATACACATACATGCACATACACACACATACACACACATATACACACATACACACACACACACATACATACACACACACACACACACACACACACACACACACACACACATACACACACATACATACATGACCTGGGAAGAATAAATCACCGCGGGACCCGTAGTACGTGCTACATGTGCTACTAGGATAAACCGGCTCTGATAGGGTGTCAAACTAAGGTAGGTGTATGAAGAGGATTACATTAAAAACAAAACTTATATACTTATGTAGTTATATATATATATAAAAAATAAAAAAACTAACGAAAAAACACCCACGAAAAAAAACTAAAAACAGCAACCAAACGTGTAGAGAACTGTGGGTAAAAGTACAATGTAATACGAATATCAAGGTAAGTATATTTTAAAACGTTCGTTCCAACCAGGGCACCACAACTGGTATATCAAATGCCATGGTATGTGCTAGCCTGTATGTTGGGTGGTGTATATAAAATCCCTTGCTACTAATGAAAAAAAAATGTAGTGGGTTTCCACTCTAAGACTATATGTCATAATTACGAAATGTTTGATATCCAATAGCCGCTGATTAATAAATCAATGTGCTCTAGTGGTGTTGTTATACAAAACAAACAAACGTTTTTGATTGTTTTGATTTTAGTAAACTTGTCTGATAATCGAACATATAGAAAACGTTTATTGCTTCTTTTCTTTCTTTCTTTCCTTCTTTCTTTCTTTCTCTCTTTCAATAGAGGGGGGAGACGTAGCCCAAGGGTAAAGCGTTCGCTTGATGCGCGGTAGGTCTAAGATCGATCCGCGTCGGTGGGGCCCATTTGGGCTATTTCTCGTTCCAGCCAGTGCTCCAGAACTGGTGTAACAAATGCCGTGGTATGTACTATTCTGTCTGGGGGATGGTGCATATAAAAGACCCTTTGAAGCGGGTTTCCTCTCTCAATATCTATGTGGTCCATAACTATATGTCTGACACCATAAAACCGTAAATAAAATGTGTTGAGTGCGTCGTTAAATAAAACATTTACTTATTTCCTTAAGACTATATGTCGATATTACCAAATATTTTACATACAATGACCGATGATTAATAAATCAATGTGGTCTAGTGGTGTCGTTAAACAAAAACAAACTTTCATTCATTCCATTTGACCGGCCTCGGTGGCGTCGTGGCAGGCCATCGGTCTACAGGCTGGTAGGTACTGGGTTCGGATCCCAGTCGAGGCATGGAATTTTTAATTCAGATACCGACTCCAAACCCTGAGCGAGTGCTCCGCAAGGCTCAGTGGGTAGGTGTAAACCACTTGTACCGACCAGTGATCCATAACTGGTTCAACAAAGGCCATGGTTTGTGCTATCCTGCCTGTGGGAAGCGCAAATAAAAGATCCCTTGCTGCCTGTCGTAAAAAAGAGTAGCCTATATGGCGACAGCGGGTTTCCTCTAAAAACAGTGTCAGAATGACCATATGTTTGACGTCCAATAGCCGATGATAAGTTTAAAAATCAATGTGCTCTAGTGGCGTCGTTAAATAAAACAAACTTTACTTTTTACTCTTTGTCTGTCTGTCTGTCTGTCTGTCTCTCTACCAAGTGCCGTAAGGGTTGGATGGGGGCACGTAGTCAAGTGGAAAAGCGTTCGCTTGATGCGCGATCGGTTTGGGATCGATTCCCGTCGGTGGGCATATTGGGTTATTTCTCGTTTCAGCCAGTGCACCATGGCTGATACATCAAAGGCCATGGTATGTGTTATCCTGTTTGTGGGATGATGAATATAAAAGATCCCTTGCTGCATTCTGGAAAATATAGCGGGTTTCCTCTGATGACCACGTATCAGAATTAGCAAATGTTTGACATCCAAATAGCCATGATGCGTTGACAAACACATTGATGTTTTAATCATCAGCTATTGGATGTCAAACTTTTGATAATTTTGACATATAGTCTCAGAAAGGAAACATTTTCCCCATTAGTAGCAAGGGATCTTTTATATGCACCATCCCACAGACAGGACAGTACATACTACAGCCTTTGATATACCAGTTGTGATGCACTGGCTGCAATTCATCAGAGGAAACCTATTACATTTTCCCATTAGCATATTTTATATGCACCATCCCACAGACCGAAAAACACATATAACGGCCTTTGATCAGTTCTGTGGGATGGTGCATATAAAAGATCCCTTGCTGCCAATCAAAAAGAGTAGCCCATGAAGTGGCGACAGCGGGTTTCCTCTCTCAATATCTGTGTGGTCCTCAACCATATGTATGACGCCATATAACCGTAAATAAAATGTGTTGAGTGCGTCATTAAATAAAACATTTCCTTCCTTCCGTAACGTAAGTTTCAGGAGAATTTGGATGTCCTTTCGAATGTGTGGGTGGGGGTGGGGGGGGGGGGGGAGAGAGTGGGGGGGGTATTTGTAGACAAATTTAATTGTCAGTTTAAAAAGCTTAGTGACAAGCATGGATAATGCGTCGTCTGGAGCGCTCTCGTTTTTAGTACACCATGCATCAATCAAAACGTCAACATGCACGGAGACGACGTCCTTTTGATCGGCGAAATCTCTTTCCCGAGGCGTTCACTTTTAATACCGTTTGTCTGACGGAAACAAGAAGAAACATTAAGAAAAGGTCAACGGGTTCGAGGCCCTATTGCGTTTTATGAATGAATGGGACGAGGCAGGCATGACCACGAACGGTTACATCGGTAATAAACCGTGGCTAGTTCATTGACAAAAACTCCGCGAAAGTATGCGACGGTTTCTCGCGGAATGGAACACGCAATGCACGAAATCAAATCACTTTTTGTATTGCCGGGATGAAGCGGAGTGGGAGTGCTAGAGAATAATGTGTGGGATTCGTAAAAACATTGTCAAAAATGCGGCCATTGTTCTGAAGGATATTAAAATTGTAATTCAGGAATTTTTGTGAAAGGAATGATGTATAAATATAGCTTGGAGGGGCGTAACTAGCGTTAAATTAGACGTAAGCAAAACTGACGGGAAACATTCTATTTTGATGACAGTATAAAAATCATATTAGCCCTATTAGGAAGCTAATATTCGGTGAGTGCATAGGTGGAATCAACTGCTTTTTTTCACCTCTGTGACACCGTACATATTTTGTCCCATCCTATTTTTTTTCTCTCATTTAAGCATTTTATTATTATTTTATTTTTTATTTTACTTTTTGTTTTGACTTGTTCTGTCTTTCTTTATACATGTGTGTGAGTGTGCGTGTGCGTGTGTGAGTGTGCCTGTGTGTGTGTGTGTGTGTGTGTGTATGTATATATATATATATATATATATATATATATATATATATATATATATATATATACATAGACATATACATATACATATACATATACATATACATATATATATATATATATATATATATATATATATATATATATATATATATATATATATATATATACTGTCAAACCTGTCCTAGCGGCCACCTGTAATCGGCGGTCACCTGCCTTGAGCGGCCACTTTTTCCCCTCCCAAACGATTTATAATGTAAATGCTCCTGTAATAAGCGGTCACCTGTTAACGCGGCCAGCGGCCAGCTAAATCGGATCCCAAATCGCTAAAATACCTGTATTAAGCGGCCACATTAAATGTTTACTATTATACAAAAGGGATATTTTAACAACAGACTTAAACTTAGATACGGTTTTAACGTGCTCATATACCTCTATGGTTTCGAACACGCCTACCCCGAGTCCGGCAGAGATACGGTGCAGCAAATAACTGATCTTCACACCTTCAGGAATAATAGTACCCATTCAGTCACGACATCTCTACTGTGTATCAGTTAAGAAAGTGTGACTCTGCGTGCATCTAACTGCCTCTGGGCAGGCTACGCTTGACATTTGTAGATTCGCTTACTATGACAATACACCGCGTGAAGTAGGAATTAAATAATTAAATAGAAAAAGAAAACAAACTTGTTGATAAGGGTTAATTTAATACAATTCATTTACATTTTTCTGAAGGAGACATGTCAAAAGTCGATTTATAGTCAAGTGTGTCAAGCACACATCCGTTGATTAGCAGTACAGACGGTAAAACAAGAAACAACAACAAATGTTTTAAAGACTATATATGTGGCAATCTGTAATCAGCGGTCACCTGACTTAAGCGGCCATTTTTATCTTCTCCCTTGTGTAGCCGTTTAAGATAGGTTTGACTATATATATATATTTGTGGATAATATGGAAAAAACAAACATGGCAGACACATTATTTCGATAATTCACAGATTTACGAATTCACGAAAACGGACATGAAAACACGTAGCTTAACTCGTTTAAGGTGGTGGTCAAAAAGACGTGTTATTGGTGGGGGCATGCACCATCCCCCACCCCACCTTCTGCTATGCCAGGTTGATTAAAACATTGCAGTGGATTTTGTTGTTATTTCTGTTGTCAGTTTCTGAATTTATGTATACTAATTTAAAAAAAAAAAATAATGGACGGTGGATTTAGGAGACAAGGACTGGGATGTGGAGGTGGACAGCGAAAAAAGTTGAAAGGTTGGAAGAGCTGTAAAATCGGGAAATGAGATTGAATTCAAAGGAGAGAAAGGAAATGGGGCAGTGGGATAATAATAACAATAATGATTAATAATAATAATAATAATTATAATAGCCTAATTGTAATAATTATATTTCTCATTCCACAGTCGGATATATTCACATTCGGTGGGTTTTGCTGATCGTCAGTTTTTCACAGCATGGTTTTATTTTGCTTAAAGGGACATTCCTGAGTTTGCTGCAATTTTTAAGATGTTATCGATTAACAGAGACTTTTTAACGATTGTAATTACATATCAAATATATTTTCCTACATAACATATTAGTGACTGTATATTAAACGTGTTTCTGATCGTTCTAATATTTGTACTAGCGTAAATTTCATTTTATTTCCTAAAAAAATTAGTAGGTACGAAATTATTTGAAGACAAAATCCAGTTTGGGCTTCTTACAAATATTAAGATGACCAGAAACACATTGAATATACAGACACTGACATTCTAAATAAGAAAATATATTTAATATGTAAGTTTACTCATAGAAATATTTTATTAGTGGGAAACATTTTACAATGCAGCAAACTCAGGAATGTCCCTTTAATGTGCTCAGTCAAAGCAGGAGGCAGACTTTTGATTTTGGGAGTGTCTTCTTTTTTTTTTTTTTACTTGTAAAGATGGTGTGTATGGAATATAAATATCTGTATAATACAATTACCTTTCTGCCCATTCTCAGGCCGGTAGCAACCGAGATACCTGGGGTGGATGGGTCTGTACTCCACTTGAGGAGGGAAATGTACGAGGGTTTTATATATATATATATAACATCCTATATAAATACGGTACCCCCTCCCCCCATGGCGTGGTTATTCACACGCACTTGCGCACGTATACACATATACACACCAGGATTGTAGGAACCAAGGGACTTGTACTCCCCTCACTTGGGGACGAAAATGTATGGGAGTGTTCATCCTACTCTATGTAAATGAAGATAAAAAGATGGCTTGTGCCACGCATCACCCACTAGAGACTTTTCCGTATGCACTAGAGACTGTGCCCACCACCTTACCCCCTCCAGACATTGTTCCTGCAAGTCTGCACACGCCAGGCAGTTATTTTAATTGGTCAAATTTAAACCCATCGAAGGAATCTGTAACATATGTAGGTCGTGGATTAATTTATTATACAAAGAATTTTATTTACTTTAACTTGATCTTTATGCATCTGTCCAGGGGCGGAAAGTAGCCCAGTAAAAAAGCGCGGTCGGTCTAGGATCGATCCCCGTCAGTGGGCCCGTTAGGCTATTTTTCGTTCCAGCCAGTGCACCACGACTGGTATATCAAAGGCCGTGATATGTGCTATCCTGTCTGTGGGATGGTGCATATAAAAGATTCCTCGCTGCATTAGAAAACAATGTCGCGGGTTTCCTCTGATGACTACGTGTCGGAATTACCAAATGTTTCACATCCAATAGCCAATGATTAATTAATCAATGTGCTTTTGTGGTGTCGTTAAACAAAACAGACTTTATGCTTCTGTCCAATCTTTATAAGCACGCTATCCTTGGATTGTCTGTTCGGTGGGTGATTTAGTGGTGTTTAATGAGAGATAATTTTTAGTGGTCTTACATCTGAGGCGTTAAAACATATACTAGTAGGAGCCGGTACGGAGTTGCGAACCTAGTAAGGCCGGCGGTTTTTAAAAAATTAATTAGGCCACCGACGAGATTGGTATAGAAAGAAATAGTGGTGTGCAACCTTATACGGGCGAAGTCATTGATCGATGGGAGATAACTCTATTTTCCTCCCTTTTTCATATTATGAGAAGATAACTTGATCTTATTTTTCTGTGAGCATTGCTAACCACGTGGAGAGCGGGCAGAAGTAAAAGTTTGCTGAAAGTTGAAGAAATATGGCTTCAGAAATGGGTGTGTTTAATTTCAGTTACACTATAAATAAATAGAGAAATTGTGCATGTACTTGAACTTGTAAGGTAAATAGGATTTTAACCGATTTAGAAACCAGGTTTAAGTGGTTAGGCAGGTAACACAAGTTTTATAAATTTATTCAACAAATTGAACAATGATTGAATGAACTTTTTAAAATTTGGAAAAAGGAAGAATTAAAAGCTCGTTAAATCTAACAAAATCGAGGTACCAAAATCGAAACAATAGTTCCTGCTACCCATCATAATTTTTACAGAACTTGTCCTGGATCAAAAATATCTGTAGCCAAAAAAAAATTGTTACAGTATTAATCCTTCTGTAAAAAGAGGGATTTTTTGGTGGGATTCTTAAAAAATAGTATTTTTTTGAGAAAAGAAAAAGATAATGAAATTCTTTATTTAGTAAATAAAAATCTACAAAAATATAATTATGTATGCTTTTAGGGGGGGGGGGGAGGGCAGATCCCCGTGCTAACCATACACTCTGTAGCCGTGTATCCTCTGTAACAATCGACCGACAAAGTTCCTAAATTTGTAAGATCTTAGATCATGAAAATATTGAAACCCTAACGTTACGTAAAACACATTAGTTCATAAAAATAAACTGGAAATTAAATTAGTAGCCAAAGTTAGTGTATAGTCTTGATTTAGGTGACCTAACGTTACATAGGCTCAGCCATTCTTGTTTATAACTGATTTATTAAATTGTATAATATGATTAATATAAATTATTTTTTAGCCCTTCTAAGTGTTTCGGACAAGCGCGGGCTTGTGAAGTTTGCCACTGTGCTCTCCTCTCTGAACCTCAAGTTGGTTGCATCTGGTGGAACGGCAAAGGTCATTCGTGATGCTGGTCTGGATGTTAGGTATGTTAGCAGATAGAGAGTGCGATCTCACAAATTTTGTTTGGGCATGAATTCGACCCGTACCCCCCTTCAATGGTTAAGGTAGTTTTATGGTTTGGGCAATCTTTAGAGCCTTAGATATAGAGGGGTACGGTTCGAACTCTTTCCTTTTTTTTTAAAGATTAAATTGCCGACATATTTACATGGAAATAATGGTTATGTGAAAACAAACTGGGTTACCTGCATTTGTTTTCTTGCATGGGGCCGGGACATAGCCCAGTGGTAAAAGCATTCGCTTGATGCATGGTCAGTCTAGGATCGATCCCTGTCGGTGGATCTATTGGGCTATTTCTTGTTCCAGCCAGTGCTCCACAACTGGTGTAACAAAGACCGTGGTATGTACTATCCTTTCTGTGTGATGGTGCATATAAGCGATCCCTTGTTGCTAATCGAAAAAGAGTAACCCATGAAGTGGCGACAGCAGGTTTCCTCTCTCAATATCTGTGTGGTGCATAACCATATGTCTGATGCCATATAACCGTAAATAAAATGTGTTGAGTGCGTCGTTAAATAAAACATTTCCTTCCTTCCTTGGTTTTTTGCATAACCCATACATGAGCCAGGGTTCAACAAATTCACTAGCCCTCTGTCCCGGCAAGTGAAGTTTAGGTTTGGGCTATACAGAAATATTCAACTGTATTACTATAATACATAGGGCATTAGCCAAAGCTTCTGTGAGGGCTAGTGACTTTCTCAAACATTTGTCGAACACTACATGAACTATGCAGATTTTCAATTCTCAGCCCTGGAGAGTTACAGTAAATAAAGATTAATCTTTGTAACTAGTCGGGGCCATCAAATGCAGTGGTATATGCTATCCTGTCTGTGGGATAGTGTATATAAAAGGTCCGTTACTGCTGATCGAAAAAGAGTAGCCCATGAAGTGGCGACAGCAGGTTTCCTCCCTCAATATCTGTGTGGTCCTTCGCCATATAACCGTAAATTAAATGTGTTGAGTGCATCGTTAAATAAAACATTTCCTTGCTTCCTAGATGGGGCCACAGAAGGTGGGGTGGGTGGTAGGAGGTCTCTTTTGTACTCTGAATGCTGGAAATTCAAAATTATCAAGGGAGAGCACGCTTCAAACCTCATCTTATTGATTTGGTCCCTTAAATTTCCCATGAATAGAGGCATAATGCCAGGATTTGAATCAAGGTCTCTCTTTGTGACAGTTCAGTGCTCTAAAAACTGAGCAAATAGGGAAATTCTCACAAACTACTGGCCTGTAGGAATACGTTATACCGAATCGGTTTTGAACTGACAGTGATGTATTATTAAACATTTATTTTCTTTCTCGTTATAGCGATGTTTCCGACATTACAGGAGCTCCAGAGATGTTGGGAGGACGAGTGAAAACACTACACCCTGCTGTTCATGGTGGTAAGATATTAGTGGGGTTTTGATTACACGGCTCACCCTGTACATTGCCAAATTAGCCAATTGATAATTTTTATCCAAAGTGGCCAGGGCTCGACCTTAGCGGTAGCCCAGCATATTTTGGCTACCAAATGTTTGCTCGGGCTACCAGATGTCTAAACCTGGTAGTCCACCGGGCTACTATATATTTGTTTTACACGTCCAGTTACTCTGCATTTTTTTCAAGTATTAAAATTACCCATTTTTACTGGGGACTACCAGATATTATAACCTGGTAGCCTGGTTGGCTACCGCTGAAAAAAGTTGCGGTCAAGGCCTGGTGGCTACACAATTTTGACTTTGGCTAATAAAATATTCCTCAAATTAACCACATTTTAATCATTTTCAAGGGAATGCTCTATATTTCTGAAAATTGGCTACACCAAAATTTGTTCCAATTTTAACCCTTGTCATTTAATTCAGTGATTCACCAGACACGAACTGCATCATGTCATAAAACAAAACAAACTTTCTTTGAGTATGGCTACTATGACACCCTATCCTTGTAATTACCAAAGAAAATAGGGTGTCATTTTGTTAATAATTTTGGATGTAAACTGAAGTGTACATTGTGAAAAGTATATTGTGTTCACTTTCATGTGTTTGGAGTTTCCTAAAGACTTAATTTTTTATCTGGTTCTAAGGTAGTTGAACAGGGTTCTTACAGGTTTTGGAAAGTTTTTTGGGAAAAAATCATTTCCAGGACCTGGAAAGTTTTGGAAAAATCACATTTATGCTCATAGTTTTGGAAAAGTGGTCTTTTGGCAATATATTAAAAAGCTTAGTGGTGAAAATCAATATTTGATTGCTAAAAAAAAAAAAAAAAAAAAATTCTCTCCGGTAAACAACCGCTGTGCACTTTAGTCTCTGTCTTATTTGGTCCTTTACAATACCTGTACATGCAGAACAAATGACTGTATAATCGCTTTATAATTGCTTATAAAATGTATTTTTAATAGTGAATCGTATTAAAATGAAATTTATCTTCATGGTCTTGGAAAAGTTATGGAAATTTCCATTTCCATTCCTGTATGAACCATGGAACTTAAATGACAATTATTGTTAATAGATAGATCTATATTCTTTTCCTTGCTACATTAGTATGGATTATACTTTGTTTTCAGGTATTCTTGCAAGGCTGACCGGTTCGGACCAGACTGATATGGATAAGCAAGGTTTCAAGATGATTCGGTACTAAACAAGTTTTATAATCTCATTTCTAGCAGATGCATTCATCTTTTATGTTATTTTGTTTGTACACTTCCCAGTCCTTGTCTCTACAATCCCGATCTGTATGTCTTTGGCTCTTGTGGCCATCCATGTCACTGTAATGTCTGTTAACAATGGATACCAGCATTAAAGGGGGCAGGGTATAGCCCAGTTGTAAAACACTTCCTTGATTCCTTGATGTTGGTTTGGGATCGATCCCCATCGCTGAGCCCATTGGGCTATTTCTCATTCCTACCAAGTCACCATGACTGGTATACCAAAGGCTGTGGTATGTGCTAGCCTGTCTGTGGGATTATGCATATAAAAGATCCCTTGCTGGAAATGACAAATGTGGCGGGTTTCTTCTCTAAGACTTGTCAAAATTACCACATGTGACATCCAAAAGCTGATGATTAATAAATTGGTGTGTTCTAGTTGTGTTGTTAAACAAAACAAACTTTAACCAACCTTGAGATGTCTTTGAGTCTGACATAGAGTTACTTCCCCTGTCTTGTTTTATGTAGTTCTTTTTCTGTGTATAAGGTAGTTCATAGGTGATGACCGTGAAGATTGCTATGGAGTTTCAAATTCTGACATTTTTTGGCTGTTGACTATATTCAGTATTTTGGCTGTAGACCAGTTACATAATTGCAGTGGGTATAGATACAAAATTATCATAGCCACACATCTGCTGCAATTTCACCTACAATTTGAGTCTGCCTACATAAATTTTAAACCAGCTTTGTGCAACAAATAAAACTAGAAATTAATTTTTTTTTATCCCTTCAACTAATATTTTATCCAGTGGACATTGTTACGTTTCGATTCCTGAACAAGTACTCTCATAAGGTGTGTTTTTATTTAAAAAATTCATCCAGTGGGCTGAAGGTTAAGCTAGATTAATAAAATACATCATTGTCATCAGGCTCTAATCTTGCTGGCGAAATGAGCTTTTTTTTTTCGCCGAAAGTCTGCTCAGTCACAGAGTTATTAGCAGTAGTGAGAAGTCGGTCGCCCTAATATTCTGGACCTATTCAGATTTCAAAAACAAATCACACAACAGACATCAAAAAGCCAACTTATTTATTGTTACAGCTCACTTGTCGCCATATGTCAAATAGTGTTTTTACTTTGGAGCCAGACTGTATCCTCGGTAATCGAGAAGGGGCCTATAAACGGAAAATAATTTCTGCGCAAGAATTGATTTCATGAAATAATGTTTTACCGTGTTAAATTTGTTATCAAAATCAACCAACAAAATAATTTAATGCTGATACTCATGCCAGTTTTTGTTGTGAAGAGATTAAATACATGTCGTAGTCTAATTTTGACATTCTTCAGATACACCCATAAACCGGGGTATTGTTTCCCAAAGCAATGAGTGTCGTGCTTGAATTTCTGTAATGCTAGAAAATACTAATTAATACTTTAATTTTAACATTACGGCTCATATTCAACTACTTAATAATATCACATTTTTAATAAAACATATACTAACTTTTTTTAAAGTTTATTACCAGAAATAGTGTTTTATGTCAAAATATTATGATTAGAACTGTGTGTAAAATTCAGAAGCTTTTCGACTGAACACGGAAACTGGCAAAACATTACGAAATGTACCCATAAAATGTTCACTTCGCCTGTTTTTATCAAACGTCTCCCATTTCTCTTGGGAAGGGACCGGCCTTGGTGGCATCATGGTTAGGCCATCGGTCTACAGGCTGGTAGGTAATGGGGTGGGATTTTTAGTCCAGCATCATGGTTAGGCTCAAGGCTCAATGGGTAGGTGTAAACCACTTGCACCGACCAGTGATCCATTACTGGTTCAACAAAGGCCATGGTTTGTGCTATCCTGCCTGTAAGAAGCGCAAATAAAAGATCCCTTGCTGCTAATCGGAAAGAGTAGCCCATGTAGCGGCGACAGCGGGTTTCCTCTCAAAATCTGTGTGGTCATTAACCATATGTCTGATGCCATATAACCGTAAATAAAATATGTTGAGTGTGTCATTAAATAAAACATTTCTATCTTTTTCTCTTGGGAAGTGAAAAGTCACTTCTCTGATTGTCTTTGTTTTGGAGAATGCTTTTGTCAGTTGATCATCACCTATTTTTCTACTTTCTATTTCAGTGTAGTTGTCTGTAACCTGTATCCATTTGAGAAAACGATCACAAATCCTGACGTTACCATGGAACAAGCTGTTGAACAGATCGATATAGGTATTTGAATGTATCCCATCTTAACCTTCAGACTACTGCAAGCTAGGTATCTCGCCCGACGTCACCCAAGCCGACATACTGTATACTGCACTAGGGGCGGGACGTAGCCCAGTGGTAAAGCATTCACTTGATGCGTGGTCGGTCTAGGATCGTTCCCAGTCGGTGGACCCATTAAGCTATTTCTCGCTCCAACCAGTGCTCCACAACTGGTGTAACAAAGGCCGTGGTATGTATTATCCTGTTTGTGGAAATAATTAATACAACAAACAGGAAATAGTCTACTTTTGATTTCTTTCTGTGAAAAAATAACCTGGAAATTTTGTGTTGAAAAACTGGTTTTTCACGAGTAGGTTAGCCCAACATTGAATATCACTAGCCATGGGAGTGGGGCTGCATGCATTTGATATTTTTCATTTTCAAGGTTTAATCTGTCATGATGCAGGTGAAAAAGCTAAAAAAATTTTGCCATGGACAGCAACGTAAACAAACGTTGGTATTTTTGTTGTCTTTGACTGCTATGTAAAAGTCTTTGAAAGTCTAGGAATTTGTTTGGTCCTTAAAGCGACAGACCCTAGTTTCAACCCGTGAAAATTAACACTAAGTTTAGTTAATCTACAAACCTGTAACACATGTGGATAAAGTTAGTTAGTGAAACATGAGTCTGTGACTTTGAAATGGTGAAATACCCTCTGGAAACGGACTAAAACTCAACTCCATAACTGGTTTTTTAAAGACGCACGTGTGTTTATAAAAATATGAGAAATGCATTTTGTGATATTAAAATCACCAGGATGACGAAAAACACTTTGAATGTACGGACATTGATAATCTAAACAATAAAATGTAAGTAAAGTATGATTTCAATTATCAAAAACGGTTATAATAGTCAAAAATATACTTTAGTGTTTAAAAACTAGGATATGTCCCTTTAAGGCTATGAACCCTGTATAGTGTCGAATAACGTATTAAACAATTTAATTGCAAGGCGGTCACTTTGCTGTGCTCTTATTTTGAAGTAAGGAAGCTTCATGCCTGCATTTTGAACTAATAAAACTAAATTATGAATTTAACATCGCAAAATTTAAATCTATATTAGATGAGATTTCTGAATCCGTTGAATTCTATTGTTAGGTGGAGTGACTTTGCTGAGAGCTGCAGCAAAAAATCATGAACGCGTAACAGTCGTGTGTAACCCTGACGATTACGACAGGTGAGAATTGTTTGCAGTCTGTACTTTATTTAAAAGGTTAATTTTGTAATAAAATTAACTGTATGGTAAAGATTTTTTTTTTTTTTAAATTAATACAACATGTGCTATATGGTTTAAATCTATTTTACTGTATACTTTGTATTCCCAATAACGAGTGGGAAAAAAAATGTTTTATTTAACGACACCACTAGAGCACATTGATTTTTTATCTTATCATTGGCTATTGGACGTCAAACATATGGTCATTCTGACATTGTTTTTTTAGAGGAAACCTACTGTCGCCACATAGGCTACTCTTTTATGACAGGCAGCAAGGGATCTTTTATTTGCGCTTCCCACAGGCAGGATAGCACAAACCATGGCCTTTGTTGAACCAGTTATGGATCACTGGTCGGTGCAAGTGGTTTACACCTACCAGGGTTTCTGCCAGAGGGTAAACTGGGTATGGCGCCATACCCAGATTTTGTTTTGCAATTTGGTTTTTGAAAGTTAACTTTTTAACAAAATTAATTATCATTAATGTATGATTTTCTTAACCCTAAACTTAACCCATTTTCTTTGTGTGGGAGGTCCCCCACACCCTCTGTTGACTGTGGTTGTATTCAATTGCATAGTTCCATACCCAAAATATTTCTTTCTGGCAGAAACACTGCCTACTCATTGAGCCTTGTGGAGCACTCACTAAAGGTTTGGTTTTTAAAAATCCCATACCTCGACTGGGATCCGAACCCAGTACCTACCAGCCTGTAGACCGATTGCCTAACCATGACGCCAATGAGGCCGGTCGATAACGAGTAAAGAAAAACCCATAAAAAACCCCAGTAAGATTAATAAAATTATCAAGTATGTGCTGTATGGCTTAATTCTGTTTTACTGTATACTTTGTATTCCCAATATTGAGTAAGATTAATAAAAATTATCAAGTATGTGCTGTATGGCTTAATTTTGTTTTACTGTATAATTTGTATTCCCATAATGAGTAAGATTAATAAAATTATCAAGTATGTGCTGTATGGCTTAATTCTGTTTTACTGTATATACAAAATTCCCAGTATCGAGTAAGATTAATAAAATTAATTAAGTACCTTTGCTATGGGGTTGAGCCTACAGAATTTAACTGTAATTGTTTTCATTCAGTGTTTATTAGTTTAACTAAATTTATTAACCATCTAAAAATAAGCATTTCGGGGATTCGGCAAAATGCAAAAGATTTTACATTATATAAGTGTAATTCTAATACACCAAAAGAAATTGAAGTATTTTAACAAGTATATTTTTTCATGATACAATTATACAGGCTGGTAGGTACTGGGTTCGGATCCCAGTTGAGGCATGGAATTTTTAATTCAGATACCGACTCCAAACCCTGAGTGAGTGCTCTGCAAGGCTCAGTGGGTAGGTGTAAACCACTTGCACCGACCAGTGATCCATAACTGGTTCAACAAAGGCCATGGTTTGTGCTATCCTGCCTGTGGGAAGCGCAAATAAAAGATCCCTTGCTGCTAATCGGAAAGAGTAGCCCATGTAGTGGCGACAGCGGGTTTCCTCTCAAAATCTGTGTGGTCCATAACCATATGTCTGACGCCATATAACCATAAATAAAATGTGTTGAGTGCATCGTTAAATAAAACATATCTTTCTTTCATGATCCAATTAATTCGGAAAATAGACTTTAATATAGGCTTAAAATGTTCTAAAAAATATTGCCAATTTTAAACAGTTAAAAGTAAAGGAATTCAGTTTTAATTTTAAATAAATTTTTTAAAAACCCTAAAATTTGGATTTTTGTTGTTGGTCGGTTACAGAATATTATAATATTTAATAAGAGCAGAAGTCTTCTAATTTCTGATCCATGTATGTTATCTGAAGCTGAAATGTTAATATTTTTAACATTGTCATTAATGTAAAACTGATGCTTATGTCATAATTTTAAAACAAAAATATCATAATGGCACCTCGTTTTTTAGAAATCTTTAATAAGAAAGTGTTTTCCGTAGCTTGTTTTAGTATGGTGCGGAACCATGCCTCAACAGTCTAGTGCTATCTTGCCTTAATCAGCACCATGCTGCCCTGAGATTAAAGAAGCCTTTTTCACTAATTAATTCTAAAATTGCCTTTATAAAACACCAAAAGTATTATTAATTAATAAAATATGCTTTTTATATCTTTTACCATTCATTTATTAACGCAAGCACATAAATTCCATTAATGTTTATTTCAATTAATGTTTGTATATTTTTAATGAAATACAAGTGCCCCAAAAATGGTGAAAATGCCCCTGAAGTGTTTGGTCTACCATGCTTTGCCAAATTTCTAGGGAAATCACTAAAGAATCATATCAATATTTTGTTGGGGTTTTTTTACTAATTCAAATAAGTATTGTTTTCAGTATTGCAGATGAAATGAGTAAATCAGAAAAGAAAGACACGTCCAAAGCAACAAGACAGATGCTAGCTGTGAAGGTGAGCTTTGGGTAAAGAATTGATGTCCTGTATTAGCAAACTACTGAGTTTCGTTTTGTTAATTTTAGTTTAGCTTCATATTAGGGCTAGCTCTGGCATTCGGCAAGTTCGCCAATTGTGAATTTTCAAAACAATTGGTGACTTTTTATTTTCATTTGGCGAATAAATTCCACATAATACTTGTTACTTTATTAGAATATAATTGTGTTTTTGAAATTTTTGAAGTTTAAATAGATGATTTGGCAAAAGTTTCTGCTCCTTCAGAGATGGCCCTGGATATGAAACAAAATGGAAAACTGTTTGGGAAATATTAAAATTTACTATGTTATGTGCAAGTTGTAAAAACATTGGTCAAGATAAGTCCTTACTTTGTTTTAACTTCTGTAACCAATGTGTTTTTATGTTACAACATCCCTTCAATCATTAGCAATTTTTTTGCTCGAAAAGTATTTATTTTGTTTATTCAGCATAATGGAAATGTGTGGATTTATTTTGTTTATTCACTATAATGGAATTATGTGTTTTCATTTTGTTTGTTATTTACTATGATGGGAAAGTGTTTTCTTTTCAGCTTAACCTAATAAGCAGAGGACTCATTGGAAGATTTTTAGCCATCCTGTTGGCTGTTGGGATGTTCGGACTACTATTCTATCAATATTATATTTTACCGGCCTCTGTGGCGCAGTGGTTAAACCATCAGTCTCCAGGCTGGTAGGTACTGGGTTCGGATCCCAGTCGAGGCATGGGATTTTTAATCCAGATACCAACTCCAAACCCTGAGTGAGTGCTCCGCAAGGCTCAATGGGTAGGTGTAAACCACTTGCACCGACCAGTGATCCATAACTGGTTCAACTTAGGCCATGGTTTGTGCTATCCTGCCTGTGGGAAGCGTAAATAAAAGATCCCTTGCTGCCTATTGTAAAAGAGTAGCCTATGTGGTGACAGCGGGTTTCCTCTATAAAAAAAAACCTGTCAGAATGACCATATGTTTGACGTCCAATAGCCAATGATAAGATAAAAAATCAATGTGCTCTAGTGACGTTAAATAAAACAAATTTTACTTTACTATTCTATCATGGTGGGCAAATGCCATTAGTTTGATGTTAGGTTATGTAGTCATGAAAAGATAAAATGATCCAAGTTTTCTACAATTTATTTGTTCTTTTTATGAACTCTTTTTCAGGCTTTCAACCACACCGCTGATTATGACGCGGCGATATCGGATTACTTCCGACGTCAGTACAGCAAGGGTGTGTCACACCTCCCTCTGAGATACGGTGCGAACCCGCACCAAAAACCGGCCCAGTTGTACACGACTCGCCCGCAACTCCCAGTCAAAGGTAGGCAAGCATCCTACAGCTCATGAAAATCTGGAGACTCATGGCATTTGCAGATGTCATTTTGCTGGCCTAGAATTAGTGGAAAGTTGTTGGATTTTGAGTTGAGTTGAAAATTGGTTGATACCTTTTTTTATATAATCACCTTTAGGACGTACTTATCAAAGGTTAATTAATATAGTGACACCCCCTCTAAAATGGAGAAATACTTTCTGAAATAGACTAGAACTCGTCTCCTTAACAGTTCTCAGAAGTACATGTATGTATGGTTTTAGAATTATGAAAACTACATTTCTTGGCCTGACAGACACCATAGACACTGTTACAATTGGTTTCTTTTGACAATCTGATGTTAGGAAATAGATATTTTACACAATAAAATACAAGTAGCCTAGTGTCGGACTTCAGTTGTAAAAATGGGTTCTAATAATGAAAAATGCATTGCGGTGTTTAAAAACTAGTATTTTTGTCACTTAAATGTCTTTCTTAAAAGTTGACTGTATATCCTATCAGTATACCAGTTAAAGTATAGAGTGTTGTTCCTGTTGTAGTTTTGAATGGCTGTCCTGGTTTCATCAATATGAAGGACTTTGGTTTACAGGGGTTTTACTGTAGTTTCTTTTAATGTCTTTCACAAATATTGGCAGTATTGCCTGTTAATGTGCCTGTCAGATTATGAACTGTTATTCGTGTTGTAGTTTTGAATGGCTCTCCTGGTTTCATCAACCTTTGCGACTCTCTCAACGGCTGGCAGCTGGTTCGAGAACTGCGGTCTGCTCTTGGACTCCCGGCGGCTACGTCCTTCAAACACGTCAGCCCAGCAGGTTAGTACAAACATTTTCTATGTTACGGCTGCAGTATCATGGATTGTTTTTTTGTGTTATTTATGGGCCCATAAGTTGGCCATATGTCCATCCATTCAATGTACCAGTTAAATTAATGACTCTTATTCTTTTTGTAACCCAGTGGTAAAGCGCTCGCTTGATGCGCAGTCGGTTTAGGATCGATCTCCGTTGATGGCCCCATTGGGCTATTTCTCGTTCCATCCAGTGCTCCACAACTGGTGTAACAAAGGTTGTGGTATATACTATCCTGTCTGTGGGATGTTGCATATAAACAATCCCCTGCTGCTAATCGAAAAAGAGCAGCCCATGAAGTGGCGACAGCGGGTTCCTCTCTCAATATATATGTGGTCCATAACCATATGTCCAACGCCATATAACTGTGAATAAAATGTGTTGAGTGTGTCGTTAAATAAAACATTTTCTTCCTTCCTTCCTTCCTACATTCATTCCTTCCTTCTTCATTTTAGCACTAGTGAGAGGGTGCTGTTAGTGATTGCTGTTGCTGGTGGTAACACTTACATTTATACGGGCGGGATTTAGTTCAGTCAGTTGAGTGATCGCTTGATGTGCTTGTGTCGCAGGATCAAACCACCTTGGTGGATCGACGCAGCTGATTTTTTTGTTTTTTTCTCATTCAAAGGCTGTGGTATGTGCTTTTCAGTCTGTGGGTTGGTGCATATAAAAGATCCCATGCTACTAATGGAAAAATGTAGCGGGTTTCTTCTCTGAGCCTATGATGGATAAATCAATGCGGTCTAGTGATGGTGTTAAAACAAAACAAACTTTAACATAAAAGTTATTCTTCATTTTAGCACTAGTAGGGTGTATACTACCAAATCAAATCCCATAGACGACAATAGTAACATGTGGCTAAAACTCCTACCTGCAGCGTATCAATCAACATAAACGCCACGGATATAAATACTGCCACCCCTCACACTTAAAAGTGAATCAGAAAAAATTGGGGGTCAAGCTGCTTGTTTCTGAGATAACGGGTAGCGTCTATGACTACCCTAGTTCCGCACAAAATTCGAGTACTTTTTTTTACATGTACCCCATACATGTTTCAAGCACAAGGCTACTTGACACATTGGTAGTAGATGAAATAAAATTGCATATTTTTTTTACCCAGATGAAACTATTATTTTTTACAACCAACACACTCACATTTATAACCAATCACAGGACTTGTGGTGTTCACTTCTCTATCAAAAGTTCGGTGCACCTCGAACTTTGACCCAGCCGGAAGTTATTTGGTTTAATACTACCAGTAGTGAGAAGGTGCTTTTCCGCTGTTAGTGATTGCTGTTGCTGGTAGTATCATGTACATTTATTAAAACTCTAATAGTATTTGTAATTTTTTTTTTTTTTACAGGAGCTGCTGTCGGCATACCAATGAATGCAGCCCAGTCTCGACTTTGTATGGTCGACGATATGACAGAGTTGTCTCCTTTGGCTATTGCATATGCTAGAGCTAGAGGTAAATATTAACATTGATAAAACACGGCTTCTAGAATTTTTACAAAATCCACTATCCATGGGATCATGGATTTTAAAAGATATTTCTATTCCCTCAAAATTGGGCATTTTTCACAGTCCCTTTTTAAATATCTTTACTGAAGAGAACCTCTTTAAACCAGATACCTCTTAAAACCGGACATTTTACTTGGTCTTGAGGGTGTCCGTTTTAGAGGAGTTTCACTATAGTAATAATTGGATGTGTTACCTAAAGAGATTAAAAACACCAATATTGGGGGTGGGGGTGGGGAGAGGAGCATATTCATATTTACAAAATAGATTTGAATGCAGCATTTGACAACTTGTTTTCACTAGCCATCGGTCATGGCAGTAGTAGTTATTATCATAAAAGAAAGTTGATAATTTGGTGCAGACTGATTAAAGCCAAATAAACTAACTTGTCCGTGATAGGTGAAATTGAAATTATAGCCAGGTGTTGCATGCAGTCTGCTGTAAATACCTGTTGACATAAGCGGGCGGAACGTATCCCAGTGGTACAGCGCTCGCTCGATGCGCAGTCAACCTAGGATCAATCCCTGTCGGTGGACTCATTGGGCTATTTGTTGTTCTAGCCAGTGCACCATGACTGGTATGTCATGGTATGTACTACCTTGTCTGTGGGATGGTGCATATAAAAGATCCCTTGCTGCTAATCGAAAAGTGTAGCCCATGAGGTGGCGATAGCGGGTTTCCTCTCATTATCTGTATGGTTGTTAACCATGTTTGACGCCATATAACCGTAAATAAAATGTGTTGAGTGCGTTGTTAAATTTCCTTCTTTGTGACATAAGCAGGCTGATAACAAAACCTTGGACATGAAACCAGCTACTGTTAACAAAATAGGAATAAACTTTTGAATACATACAGCATGCTTATTAAGATGCACAAAAATACACCAAAACGTAAGTCAGGATGCATTTATTCTTTAAAATTTAATACCTGATGAACAGTCATTAAATGCACGGCTTAAAGTTGCCATCTGCCGCTTAGTGATCAGACCAGGGCCCTAATTCACTAAACTCTTGTAACATGGCGATCTCGCAGTGCAATGGGTAAGATCCCATGTTCCTAATTTTTAAAAAAGTAGTCCATGGCAGCCGTTTCTTTCTCATTATTGTGGTCCTTAATCATATGTCTGCTGCCATATAATCATAAAATAAAAATGTGTTGAGTTTGTTGTTAAATAAACAATTGCTTCCATTTCTAAGTCACATTTAACATACATGTTTTGTTGTTGCTTTTTTTAATTTCCATTCTTTCCACAGGTGCTGACAGAATGTCGTCATTCGGTGACTTTATTTCTCTCTCGGATAAATGTGATGTTTCTACAGCAAAAATAATATCAAGAGAGGTGGGTATTATTATATTGGTGTGACAAAAATAATATCAAGAGAGGTGGGCATTATTATATTGGTGTGACAAAAATAATATCAAGAGAGGTGGGTATTATTATATTGGTGTGACAAAAATAATATCAAGAGAGGTGGGTATTATTATATTGGTGTAACAAAAATAATATCAAGAGAGGTGGGTATTATTATATTGGTGTGACAAAAATATGCATTTCCAATCGGATTAATGTAATAAGTAAAGATTTGATAGTATTTTTCCACCAATAAAGCAAGTTTTATTTTTGTGTGCAGAATAATAAAAAAAATTTGACTAGTATAAATTAAACTATTGACAGAGTTTAAAATATTCTGCCAGGTTGGGGGATAGCGTAAGGGGTGGTTGATTGATGTTTTTATGGTAACTTCAGATATTTAAATAACACTGTCTACATCCAAAACATTTTGAGGAACGATTTTAATTACTAGTGTAATACATTATATATATTAAACGCAATGTCTAGCATATAACATTGTAGGGTAGTGATATCAGGGCCCCAACCCTGACACTACCAAATTTGTTTCTGGGGTTACTTAAATGTTTTTAAGGTTTCTTGGTACGATATCTAGCTCAGTCAGTAGAGCACTCACTTGAGGCACTTTGTTCAAAGGATCTAATCCCCCCAGTGGACCCATTGTTTACTTTTTCAGGTTTCAGATGGAGTTATTGCCCCTGGGTATGAAGACGCAGCCTTTGAAATCCTTAAAAAGAAGAAAGGTGGAAATTATTGCATATTACAGGTCGGTTTTCACACAGTATGACTTAATATGTAGATAGCACATCTGATTGGTTACTATTTCCATCAGGGTTCTTACGCGTCCTGAAAATCCTGGAATGTTTTGGGGTTTTTAACTTTCATGGCAATTTACCCATTTTTTGACAGAATTATGGCCCTTGAACTTAGGAGATAAAAAAAAAAAAATCCGGAACTTTGTTTTTGCAATGCCTCAAGATATTAAGCTGAGATTTTGGATATAGCTTTATCATGTTCTTTTACAGATCAAGTATAACTTTCATGGCGATTTACCCATTTTTTGACAGAATTATGGCCCTTGAACTTCGGAGATAAATTATTTTTTTCCGGAACTTTGTTTTTGCAATGCCTCAAGATATTAAGCTGAGATTTTGGGTATAGCTTTATCATGTTCTTTTACAGATCAAGTGTAACTTTCATGGCGATTTACCCATTTTTCATAGAGTTATTGAATTTAGGAGATACCAATATTTTTTGGGGCACGGGAGGGGACTTTTATTGCTTTAGCAGACTACTTTACTCTCAGAATACTTGTTAATTCAAGAAAAAACAATAATAAAACTGTCGACTGAGCTGTGATGATCTATTACGTTTCGATGATTCCATTTCTCGTGGATCTGATTACAAGGGGATACTGAGCTCAGCCGGGAAGCCCTCGTTTAACGCACGGTTGGTCTGAGATTGATCCCCATCTGTGGACCCATTTGGCTATTTCTCGTTCCAGCCAGTGCTCCATGACTGCTATATCAAAGGCTGTGGTATGTGCTATCCTGTTTGTGGGATGGTGCATATAAAAGATACCGTGCTATTAATGGAAAAATGTAGCAGGTTTCCTCTCTAAGACTATATAGGGGCTGTACTTAGCCCAGTGATAAAGTGCCCACCTGATGCACAGTAGGTCTGATCGATCCCCATCGGTGGGCAGACCTGTCAACCTTTAGTCAAGAGAAAGCAGGAGGTGTGTGTTGAAAAAGCAGGAGATTTGGTCAAAAAGCAGGAGATTTTTTAAATTAACACAATTTAACCCAAAATCGCAAGATTTAAAAAAAACATTATTACAATAAGTTATATGAATACTTTATAATGTCATATATACTTCTTAACTTTAGATCTTGGCATTAAAAAAAAAAAAAAAAAATTATTATTATTATTTTTTAGTTTTTTTAAGTTTAAATATTATTATGATTTAATACATATTTAAAAAAAAAAAATTATTTTATCCAAAAATGTTAAGAACAAGAACAAGAAATAAAAAAATTAATTAGTACATTTACGGTATTACACTTACAGCCTTACAGGTTGCGTTACATTATCATTTGTGGTTAGTGTACCAAAGACAAATTTATATAAATCTTATAAATTAATATTCAGTTTTTACCATAATGAGGAACGGTGGCGTGGTACTGATTTAAAATCATTATAATGATGCAATAAACATTGTATTTTCATTAATCATAAGTAAAACCTCATTACAGACATCGTGTGAAATATACCGGAATTATACCCATTTCCGTGAGTAACTTTATGTCATTGTCAAACAACATTTTTTAATTGTACAAAAATAATTTCTTGAAGTGTACCCTTATAACCAACATTTTACCGCACAAACATACAAAATTAACTGACACAAGTATGTTTATACAGCTAATTGGTCTTTTCGTTGTCTTGCTGTGACATGTGATTTTAACATGCATCGTGTGTATCGCTGTCAAGTCGGGAGTCTGGCAGTTCAGATTTGTCATAGTTGCATTATGTAATCCAGTGGGAAGACATTTTACAATTCAGAGGTGTTATTAAAAGTAAAGTTTGTTTTATTTAACGACGCCACTAGAGCACATTGATTTTTAATCTTATCATCGGCTATTGGAACTAAATTGGATATTTTTTTTTTTTTATATGTCAATACACAGCCTGTTTAATTAGCGGCAACACGCTTCGTAGCCATTACGATGACAACAAACATTATAATAACACATCATTTTATAAACTCCATGTGCTTTTTTAACAATATAAATAGGCTATCCCACAATTCTCACTTCGGCAAAGGTTAAACAGTCGGGACAATTCGGCCTGTTACATTCTCGGAAACCGAAAGTAGTCGACATTTTCCGAATGAGAAAAAAAGGCAGAGTTACTTCCCTTCTGTTATTTTGACAAAAGAGGATCGATTTTTTTTTTTATGCTTACAAAAATGTCATTTAACAGGAGAAACTGTCTCCCGCACAGGAGAAAGGAGATTTGATCAAATACCGGGAGACTCCCGCGGAATCCGGGAGGGTTGACAGGTCTGTCGGTGGGCCCATTGGGCTATTTTTCATTCCAGCCAGTGCACCACAACTGGTATATCAAAGGCTGTGGTATGCACTATCCTGTCTGCGGGATGGTGCATACAAAAGATCCCTTGCTACTAATGAAAAAATGGAGCAGGTTTCCTCTCTAAGGCTATGTCAAAATTACCAAATGTTTGATGTCCAATAGTTGATGATTAATAAATCAGTGTGCTCTAATGGTGTCATTAAGCAAAACAAACCAACTTTTTAACATCATTATCATTTACATATATATTTAGATGGATCCGGAATATGAGCCATCTCCGCAAGAGACCCGCACGTTGTTTGGTCTACAGCTACAACAGGAAAGAAACAACGCAGTGATCAGCGAAAAACTCTTCACAAACATCACCTCGCAGAGAAAAGAGGTGTGTTAGTATATCAGTGTTATGTTGGGGTTTTTCATTGGTTATTGAGAAATGTTTTTATTTGGGGTTTTTTATCAAAAAGGAACCTCCAGTGCAATTCCAGCAGACCTTTCCCCAGGATTTTTTTTAAGTCACTTACAGTTTTCAGTATCAGTATTTCAGTATACGCATATTCAGAGATGTGTTAAAATCAACCAAAATAAGAGTGGTGGGGTTAGCAGGTTTAAAACCAACAAATATATACTCTTCAAAAAAAGTAGGGGAACTCTAATAAGAATTTACAATTGCCAAAATTGTAAGGTGTATTAGCTGTGGGGAATGGTTATATGATAATAGTGAATTAATTGGGCAAACATTACAACCGGTAGTTCAGTATTACAGTAGGTTTTATGACCACCAAAGATCTTGAAGGACGAGTGAAATTTGAAAATTGAAGTTTTTTTGTATGATCAACAGAATGAAAAAGATTGACAGAAATAATGTTCCACACTCATTAATGGACCTTTCTGGAAATTGTCCAAATCAAGAATGACACCCCACGCACGTGTACGGGGCAACTGCGTGATGCACGTACAAACTATGGAATGTTTTTCGGTGTGTTGATAAACAGACCTGAACGTTCTTTACTAGGATGTCTAATAGTTGATATTAACATTAATATTTCAGGTTCTCCTACCTTTTTTTTTTAAGAGTATATATATATATATGTATATATATATATATATATATATATATATATATATATATAATTTTATTTTATTTTTCTTTAATTAATTTAATAAAAATATTTTTACTTCAAAAATAACAATTGTTGAAAATAACACTGAATCCAAAGTAATATTTATTGTGAAAACATATGCAAATAGGTTGGAGAGAAATATAGGGTAAGCAGCATGGGCGGATCCAGGAAATATTTTTAGGGGGGGGGACCAAAAAAGAAGGGCACATTGACTCGTCAAAAGGGCACCTTACTACAAGTTTTGATATTTACAATTAATATGAATTCCTACAGTTCTACGTCATAATATACTAGCAATAATGAAGTAAATTGGCGTCACTCGCGTTAGAACCTCAATGGGGCCCCATTGAGACTCAATAACACAGACACAAATCTGCAAGCTTGCGCATATACACGAAAATCTTGATTTCATTTATCTACAATATAATTATTGTTTACTTAAAAAAAAAAAAATTCTACAAACAAAAAGGGCACTTGGACATTTTGAGGGCACTTGAACAATTTTTTGGGGGGACACGTCCCCCTGGCCCCCCCCCTTGGATCCGCCCATGAGCAGTGCATTGTGATACAAGGCTTGAAACGGTATGGTGGGATATGAAAGTACCACGGAATTCAACATCTAAACGTCACAGTGCACTAATGATATATGCAAAGTGTTTGTAAAGTGGTTTCTAAATTGGTTCACCGGCCTCAGTGGCGTCGTGGCAGACCATCGGTCTACAGGCTGGTAGGTACTGGGTTCGGATCCCAGTCGAGGCAGTAAACCACTTGCACCGACCAGTGATCCATAACTGGTTCAACAAAGGCCATGGTTTGTGCTATCCTGCCTGTGGGATGCGCAAATAAAAGATCCCTTGCTGCTAATCGGAAGAGTAGCTTATGTAGTGGCGACAGCGGGTTTCCTCTTAGAATATGTGTGGTCCTTAACCATATGTCTGACGCTATATAACCGTAAATAAAATGTGTTTTGAGTGTGTCGTTAAATAAAACATTTCTTTCTTTCTTTTTCTAAATTGGTTCTTTTAAATTAGCAACAATATTTATCAAACTATTCAAATTTTATAAATGTAAAGTTTCTTTTGGACGTCAGTATATTTATTAATTCTGTTTAGTTGCCAGAGTCTGCGATTCAAGATTTGACTGTGGCTACGATTGCTTTGAAGTACACTCAGTCGAACTCGGTCTGTTACGCCAAGGATGGACAGGTAACCGTAGTAACCATAGCAACCATAACTGTTAACCCACATAGCCCAGTGGTACAGCGCTCGCTCACTTGATGTGCGGTCGGTCTGGGATCGATCCCGTCGGTGGGCCCATTAGGCTATTTCTCGTTCCAGCCAGTGCACCATGACTGGTATATCAAAGGCCGTGGTATGTACTACCCTGTCTGTGGGATAGTGCATATAAAAGATCCCTTGCTGCTAATTGAAAAGAGTAACCGATGAAGTGGCAGCGTGTTTCCTCTCGCAATATCTGTGTGGCCCTTAACCATATGTCTGACGCCATATAACCGTAAATACAATGTGTTGAGTGCGTCATTAAATAAAACATTTCTTTTTCAATACATGTGGGGTCCACCTGGCCTCTTCCACTAATTCAGGCCTTTGACGATTCACATAGTTAGCGATTTTTTATTTTATTTATACCCCGATGATTATGGGGGGTTGGGGTGGGGGTGGGAATTCTCCTCAGATCAGCTATTTTCCTCTCATGGAACATTGCATTTCCTCGCATTTTAATCGTCCTTTCCTCCAAAATGTGTCAGATGGCACAGATTTTAACCTAGTATTTCAAGAATTTCCGGGACCCCTCTAGATTTCCTCTTTTTTTCACAGTTCACCAATTCCCACACCTGGTGAATGTAAAAGAAATAACAGACGATCCTTCAATCAGTATTATGACTCCCTCATATGATAACAAAACACAAATAAGTATATTCTGGTTTAAATATTACACGAGTGCCCTTTAGATACCATATATCTTACGAGTATCTAAACAATACTAACGATACAAACTTATCTACCGAGCAAAAGCCAAATTTCGAGGCCTGAAAATGGATATTTTTCCCCTTCAGCTGTCGTACTCATAAATATGACAGAAACCATGTGATTGATATGGCATGTGTTATAATATTGTTGTCTGTGACTGGTACTCATTTCTCTGTAGGTGATTGGTATTGGAGCTGGACAGCAGTCTAGAATCCACTGCACCCGATTGGCTGGTGACAAAGCTAACAACTGGTGGGTTAATGTTTTTAATTAATTAATTATATAAAAAAAAATCTGATAAAGATCAAAGCAAACCTGATGTCTTAACAACTACTTCACCAGCACCAGTTATATAAATTGTTGCTTATTCTCTTGATTACCCGGGTGCGGGATGTAGCCCAGTGGTAAAGCGCTCGCTTGAAGCACGGTAAGTCTGGGATCGATCCACATCAGTGGGCTCATTGGGCTATTTCTTGTTCCAGCCAGTGCACCATGGTTGGTATATCAAAGGGACAGAGACCAGTAGTACAGCGCTCGCTCGATACGCAGTCGGTCTGGGATCGATCCGCGTCGGTGGGCTCATTGGGCTATTTCTCGTTCCAGCTAGTGCACCATGACTGGTATATCAAAGGCCGTGGTATGTACTACCCTGTGTGGGATGGTGCATATAAAAGATCCCTTGCTGCTAATCGAAAAGAGTAGCCCATGAAGTGGTGATGGGGTTTCCTCTCAATATTTGTGTGGCCCGTAACCATATGTTTGACGCCAAATAACTGTAAATAAAATGTGTTGAGTGCGTCGTTAAATAAAACATTTCTTTCTTTCTCTTGATTACCCATTGTCACTATTTAACTGTTTTTTAATGTAATTTCCCTGCTGTCTACAACAAAGCCATCAGCCATTACGTCATATAATCTTACGTGCATTACATGACGTAATGTAAGTGACATCATGGCATAATGGCATTCTTTTTTTACAGTGAAATATTTACACTACTGAATAATACAACTGTAGTTGCATTTGAAATTAATTTTTTAAAATTTCTATGCTACTAAAGCTGCTGCTTATGAAAATATACCGTTTCATATTTATAAAACAAAGGGGTCAAATTTATTCTGTAAATCTTTCTAGATTGTATAACATACGATGTGTAATCTGATTAATGAATGGAAATATTATATGAATGAAAGTGAAGTTCCAGCTGTAGCGAACAACCAACCAAACGTCATGATTTTTAAGCCAGCCAATCAGTGGCTGTAGAAGCAATTTGCATACTGTGCAGATATCTAAACAAAAATATCACCCCTATATTTGAGCCCATATGGGTAATAACAGAAGTATTTTCTCAGTGTTTAAACTGGTATTTAGAAATAGAGCTATGATGAGTTTTGTCTCGTTCGCATGACTCTGTGATTCACAGAAAGTGATTACATTAAGACTCTGAGCTCTGGTAACAAAATACCAGCAATTTGTTGAAACATGAAGTTCATCCTATCATCAATAACCAGGGCTACCTCTGGCAAATTCACCAATTGCCAATTTTAAAAGCAGTTGGTGAATTTTATTTTAATGTGGCAAAATAATTTCATAAAATAACTGGGTTTCTACATGTAAAAGATCCCTCGTTACTAATGGAAAAATGTAGCAGGTTTCCTCTCTAAGACTATATGTAAAAAAAATACCAAATGTTTAACATCCAATAGCCGATGATTAATATATCAGTGATCTAGTGGTGTCGTTAAACAAAACAAACTTCTAATGGAAAAATGTAGCGGGTTTCCTCTCTAAGACTGTATGTAAAATAAGTTCCAAATGTTTGACATCCAATAGCCGATGATTAATATACTCTTCAAAAAAAGAAACGCAAAAGGGTACAAATGGGTTATAACTCCGATTTTATGTTTCCTACCGGTTCATGCTTTGTGAATATACGGTCATTGCATGTCCCAAACACATTCCCACGGTTACATTCGATAAAACGCAGCTACTGTACAATAAAGTTCCAAAATGTGAATATTCGCAAAAACGCAGCCACGTGCAAACCATGTCACCACTGCACGTGCGTTGTCTGCACGTGCAACATGAACACCGACAGTATAAAATTGCAGGGTGTTCGCTTGCCTGGCCTCTGTATCTGGCCGACAGTTGACAATCCAGGACATGCCACGTCTCGGTGAACCGCAGAGAAACAATGCCATCGGCCGACTAGACGCAGGCGAATCCAGAACGGCCGTTGCCAGGGCATTCCATGTGTCCCCAAGCACCATCTCCAGACTGTGGGACCGTTACCAGCAACATGGATCAACACGTGACCTCCCTAGATCCGGTCGACCACGGGTCACTACCCCCGGGCAGGACCGCTACATCCGGGTACGCCACCTTCGGGAACGATTGACTACTGCCACCTCCACAGCCGCAGCAATACCAGGTTTGCGCAGGATATCCGACCAGACCGTACGGAACCGCCTACGTGAGGTAGGAATTCGTGCCAGACGTCCAGTTCGAGGTGTCATCTTAACACCACAACACCGTCGACTCCGACTGCAGTGGTGCCAGATACATCGACAATGGCCTCAACTGCGATGGAGACAGGTGTGGTTCAGTGACGAGTCCCGATTTCTGCTCCGACGTCATGATGGAAGATGTCGCGTGTATAGGCGTCGTGGTGAACGTTATGCGGCAAACTGCGTGCAGGAAGTGGACAGATTCGGCGGGGTTAGTGTCATGGTGTGGGCAGCCATCTCACACACTGGCAGAACTGACCTGGTCCACGTGCAGGGCAACCTGAATGCACAGGGCTACATTGACCAGATCCTCCGGCCACACATCGTTCCAGTTATGGCCAACGCCAACGCAGTGTTCCAACATGACAACGCCAGGTCTCACACAGCACGTCTCACAACGGCTTTCCTACAGAACAACAACATTAATGTCCTTCCTTGGCCATCGATATCACCGGATTTGAACCCAATTCAGCACCTATGGGACGAGTTGGACCGACAGCGACAACCACAGCCCCAGACCCTGCCCGAGCTGGCAGCAGCCTTTCAGGCCGAGTGGGCAACCATCCCCCGGGACGTCATCCGTACTCTGGTTGCTTCAATGGGCAGGCGGTGCCAGGCAGTTGTCAACACACGCGGAGGCCACACCCGGTATTGACTCCAGATGACCTTGACCTTGGTGGTGTGTCCTATCACTTACTCACAATGGACTAGAGTGAATTGTGAACAATCCTGCAACATTTGGTAATTATCGGACTCACCATTCAATAATTAAATCAATTCTCCAAATGTTACGACAATGTGGTTTTGCGTTTCTTCTTTTGAAGAGTATATATTAGTGTGCTCTAGTGGTGGTGTTAAAACAAACTTCTGTAGTCAGGGTCTGAATTGATTTATGGTGATTCGCCAAATTATCTTTGTAACTTCATCAATGACAGATACCCACAATTTTTTTTTAAACAAATTCAGTTAAAGGGACATACCCTAGTTTTTAAACACTAACACATATTTTCAACTATTATAGCCGTTTTTGTTAACTGAAATCATACTTTACTTAGATTTTATGGTTTAGATTATCAATTTCCGTACATTCGAGGTGTTTTTGGTCAACCTGGTGTTTTTAATATCACAAAATGCAGTTATCATATTTGTTTAAATGCATGTGTGTCTGAGAAGTAACAGTTATGGAGTCAAGTTTTAGTCTAGTTTTAGAGGTTATTTCACCATTTCAAAGTCACAGACTCATGTTTCACTCTGTTGTAACTTTATCCAAATGTGTCACAGGTTTGTAGATTAACCAAACTTGGTGTGCATTTTGAAGGGCTGACACTAGGGTCTGTCCCTTTAACAATTGGTGAATTTTATGCTCTGAGTAATTAAACAATGATGTAATCTTACATCAGTTGACTAATTACAAAGGTAGGGGTCAAATTTTAATTTTAAAGTGCTGCCTTCGGTTTAGTAACAAAACTTAGGACACCAAAGCAAATTGGAGAGGCATCATGGTAAAACTGTTTGCATCGGTGGTGTAGTGGTTAATCCACTGGACTTAAGACTGGTAGGTACTGGGTTCGCAGCCCGGTACTGACTCCTACCCAGAGTGAGTTTAACGACCCAGTGAGTAGGTGTAAGACCACTACACCAACTTCGCTCTCACTAACCACTAACTCTGTCCTGGACAGACAGCCCAGACAGTTGAGGTATGTGCCCAGGACAGAGTGCTTGAACCATAATTGGATATAAGCACGATAATAAATATTAATGATATTAACTGGTTGCAAGTGTGTTTGGTTACTTAACATCGAGATACAAAACTTTTGCAAATTGTTTTCTCGTAATTCCAAAATTTGTTAGGTGTTACTATTGAATGGAGGGACTTTTGCTAAAAACATTCTTGTAATTCCAATTTTTTTTACTGTTGAATGGGGAGAACTCATTCAGACACTGAGGGGATTTGATTCAATGACCCAAGCAACTTAGACAAGTAGTCTAGTCCCCCCATGGAGGATGTAAATGACTGAGCGATGATGAGTATTGTCTCGTTCGTATGAATTCACCTATCAGGTTTGTCTTGATTCCAGAAAGACTCTGAGCTCAGTATATATCAGCCTTGGTGGAAGTGGTTAAAACTATGGGTAGGGTGGGTATCGGGTTTGTCTTGATTCCAGAAAGACTCTGAGCTCTGTATACATCAGCCTTGGTGGAAGTGGTTAAACTATGGGTTGGGTGGGTATCGGGTTTGTCTTGATTCCAGAAAGACTCTGAGCTCAATATACATCAGCCTTGGTGGAAGTGGTTAAACGACACTTGATGGCGTGGTCAGTCTGGGATTGATCCCAGTCATTGGAATATTAACGGCAGTGGTATGTACTATCCTGTCTGTGGGATAGTGCTGATAAAAGATTCCTTGTTACTTATAAAACATTTTTGTGATTTTCCTCTCTAAGACTATATATTAAAATGTTTGACATCCAGAAGCTGATGATGAATAAATCAACATCCTCTGCGAATTGCGAATATTGAAAAAAATTGACAATTTGTTTTTTAATTTAGCAAAATAATTTCATGAAATAGGTCAGTCTGGGATTGATCCCAGTCATTGGAATATTAACGGCAGTGGTATGTACTATCCTGTCTGTGGGATAGTGCTGATAAAAGATTCCTTGTTACTTATAAAACATTTTTGTGGTTTTCCTCTCTAAGACTATACAGGCCTTTCCCCAGGATTTTTTTAAGGCGCTTATATATTTAGCATCATTATAACACAAAAATCAAGCCAAAAGAAGTAGGGTAGTGAGTTGAAAACAGTTAAGTGTTTGTCTTCAATCCATCAAATCATGTTGGGGTTGTTTTTGTGTGGGGGGGGGGGGGGGGCTTTTTTCTAAAAAAAAACCCCATCAATTCCCCACCCCCAACAACTTCATAATTTGCGTCATGTTGTTGTTGTTGATTTCAGCATCGTGTTAAATGCTTGTTGTGATTTCTGCTTGTAAAATACCTAAGCTAAGAATGCTGACTTCACAGTATATTCCATTTATAAAAAAAACTACAAAAAAAACCCCAAAACGTTAATAAAATAAAATTTTACTTTTAAAAAAAAATCCAGCTAACTTATTAAATGTCATCTCACAGTTTAACAAATATATATCTAGCATTATCTAACAAATATGATTATTGTAAACTAATTCAGTGTACGTTTAACTGCAATTTGTATAAATACTGCATGCACATTTCCCGCGATCGCGATCTCAGTGCGTGCATGCATTGTCGGTTTGTTTTTATTACTTTGGTTCAAAGACTTTACAAAATTAAAATAGCAAGTTACATATCTTCCAGACATTGAATCGCCGTCACATTGCTGTCATACATGTCGAATGCATGCGTTAAAATTAATAACCATGATTATTAAAATTAGCAAACATAAGGCATACGCTGTATTCTGGATAACACCGTTTCTCGTTACCGGTCGCGAGATCGCTATTATGCTAATTGAATATTTGGTATTATTATGTTTGAGGTGTCGAATAGATTATGTAACCGTTTGTTCACATCAGAAGATAGAAAATGACGTTACGGATCACAGCTCCATTGTTTTGTATACATGTTACAAATTAAGCCGACACGGTCCTGCAGTTATGGCGCTTACCAGACATGAAGGCGCTTACTTGGCTGGCTAAGGGAGCACGGGCTGTGTCGGCTTATCGCTCTAGGGAAACCCCTGCTATATATTAAAATGTTTGACATCCAGAAGCTGATGATGAATAAATCAACGTCCTCTGCGAATTGCGAATATTGAAAAAAATTGACAATTTGTTTTTTAATTTAGCAAAATAATTTCATGAAATAGCTGCACAAAAATTTACCTACATAGGCTACATAAAACGTTTATTTCCAAAAAATTAGTCATTGTGCAATTGGTTACATAAAACATTTGTGTAATGGGCTACATAAAACTGTTGTGTACTGGACTACATAAAACGTTTGTTGTGTAATGGGTTACATAAATTGTTTATTTCCAAAAGATTCTTCATCTGGGTGATTATGTCCGGTGTCGGCCGTTTTTTGTTGACAACTAACTGAGCTGTGATGATGACCGATTGTTCTTATGACTTTCTCATACAGCGTGATTTTGATAGTGTTACTCTGAGCTCAGTTTTTCTCGCTCCAGCCAGTGCACCACGACTGGTACATCAAAGGCCGTGGTATGTGCTATCCTGTCTATGGGATGGTGCATATAAAAGATCCCTTGCTGCTAATTGAAAACAGTAGCCCATGAAGTGGCGACAGTGGGTTTCCTCCCTCAGTATCTGTGTGGTCCTTAACCATATGTCCGACGCCATATAACCATAAATAAAATGTGTTGAGTGTGTCGTTAAATAAACCATTTCCTGACGAGCAAAAGCGAGTCGGATACAACACTGTTCACGAGTTTCATAAAAATATTATGACAGGCAAGCTAGTTTAGTATTTTATTTATTACAAACCAACTGCAAACAAGCTGCAATGCAGAAGTAAGTTGATATCGAGACCTACTACATGTTGTTTTTCTACAAATAGGGTCACGCTCACGTCACTCCAATATTACACTAGTTAGATATTAAGTAATATCTTACACTGGTGTGTAATAAAAGTTTATATAACACAACGGTTACCATTTAAAGTAAAGAAGTGTGAGGGGTTTCATATATTTGTAATAAAAGAACTTTCAGTATGACAACCTGTTAGTAACATGCAAAATAAGGCACAGATAGTTTGGCCGTGAGACTACGTTTAATTTTTAGGGCATTGAGGCATATGGCATGGACATGACAGCAATAGACCAGTTAGTAACATGCAAAATAAGGCACATAGTTTGGCCGTGAGACTGTGTTTAAGTTTTAGGGCATTGAGGCATATGGCTAGGGCATGACAGCAATAGACCAGTTAGTAACATGTAAAATAAGGCACATAGTTTGGCCGTGAGACTGTGTTTAATTTTTAGGGCATTGAGGCATATGGCTGGAGTATTAACGGCAATTTGCCGCATGGCTATCTTAAATGTGAGCACTAACAAAAGATTGTAATAAACTGAAAAATTATGAGAATTAATTCACTGAGTAATTATTAAATAATGTAAAAAAAAAAAATTGTTTCACGACACAACTAAAACACATCAATTAATCATCGGCTGTATTTCTGACAAATAATCTTCAATCAAGAGATGTTTTTATGCCCTTTCATGAAGACAGAATAGCACTGGTTGGGACAGGGGAAAACACCGTCCGAGAATGTGTCCACCAAGGGGATTTGATCCTATGACCCCAGCACCTCAGGCGTTAATAGCTAGATCATGCTGCTCAAGGATGTAAATGACTGGGCGATGATGAGTATTGTCTCGTTCGTATGAACTCACCTATCGGGTTTGTCTTGATTCCAGGAAGACTGAGCTCAATATACATCAGCCTTGGTGGAATTTTCACATATTAATGGTGGTTTTTACAGTCAACAATTGAGTTTTACTGGCAACGCCGAACGGAGATGGTAAAATGGATATTTGTAACTTTTTTCACAATGCCTTAATATAGATACTTTTTTTACTAGTTTTATCATGTACTGTTACAGATCAAGTTTGATCTTAATGGTGATTTACCCATATTTCACAGAGTTATGGCCCTTGAACTTAGGAAAATTCAAAATACCAGTGTTTTATAGTTGTTTGAGAAAGTCACTAGCCCTCGCCGAAGCCTTGGCTAGTGCCTGAGTACTACAGCTGATAATTTCCAATAGCCCAGTCCAAATATTCACAAGCCGGGATCGAGGTCTAGTGGACTCTGTCTCTGTCTGTCTGTCTCTCTCTCTTTCTCTCTGTCTCTCTCTCTCCCTCTCTCTGTCTCTCTGTCTCTCTCTCTCTCTCTCTCTCTCTCTCTCTCTCTCTCTCTCTCTCTCTCTCTCTCTCTCACCCTCCCCCTCCCCCTCCCCCTCCCCCTCCCCCTCCCCCTGGAAAAAATGTATGCAATTTTATTTCATCTAGTACCGCTGAGTCAATTAGCCTTGTGCTTAAAACATGTGAGAGGTACCTAACAAAAAAACAAACAAAAACCCTCAAATTTAGTGCTGAACTAGGATAGTCATAGACGCTACCTGTTATCTCGGAAATGAGCAGCTTCACCCCCAATTTTTTCTGATCCACTTTAAGAGTGATGGGTGGAAGTATTTACATCTGTGGTGTATATGAGCTTTAGGTAGGAGTTTTAGCCATATATGTTACTATTGTTGTCAATGGGATTTGATTTGGTTGTATACTCCCTGTACTCTTGGAAGGCTTGTCAATTAAAAAACAAACAATAATAAAACTGTCGACTGAGCTGTGATGATTAATCTCGTTTGTATGATTCCATTTCTCGTGGATCTGATTACAAAATGATACTGAGCTCAGCCTGTGACTGGTTCACAGGGATAGGACAGGACGTAGCCCAGTGGTAAAGTGCTAGTTTGACGCGCGGTCAGTCTGAGATCGATCCCCATCGGTGGGACCATTAGGCTATTTCTTGTTCCAGCCAGTGCTCCATGACTGCTATATCAAAGGTGTGGTATGTGCTATCCTGTCTGTGGATAGTGCATATAAAAGATACCTTGCTATTAATGGAGAAATGTAGCAGGTTTCCTCTCTAAGACTATACAGGGGCAGGATGTAGACCCGTGATAAAGTGCCCGTCTGATGCACTGTCGGTCTTCGATCGATTCACGTCGGTGGGACCATTAGGCTATTTTTCGTTCCAGCCAGTGCACCACAACTGGTATATGAAAGGCTATGGTATGTACTATCCTGTCTGTGAGATGGTGCATATCAAAGATCCCTTGTATGTCAAAATTACTAAATGTTTGACATCCAATAGCCGATGATTAGTAATCAATTTGCTCTAGTGGTGTCATTAAACAAAACTTTTTTTTAATCTTCTTTTTTTTTTAAATTTGACGGAATACTTTTTCTAGCATGCAGCTGATTATTTACTTAAACAACTGATTAATTAATGTTTCAGGTGGTTGCGCCAGCATCCTAAAGTGCTTGGCATGAAGTTCAAGAAAGGTGTGAAAAGAGCTGAAATGTCAAACGCAATAGACGTTTATGTCCTAGGGACTGTGGGACAGGTAAATCAAATAATTCCATTTCTGTGGGATTGAAAATATCTCAATCAGAGAGGTACATCAGATTAAGACTCCATCATATGTGATAGAAAAAGTACACCTAAGGTGGTGGAAATTTCGACCCGGGATGAGGCTTGCCAAATACTGATTGACTTACACTTGGTTGATATTTTCACATATTAAGAAACATGTGACAAATCCTCTATTTATTACATATATTGAAAAACACTTGTGACCAATCCTCTATTTATTACATGTTAGAAAACACTTGTGACCAATCCTCTATTTATTACATGTTAGAAAACACTTGTGACCAATCCTCTATTTATTACATGTTAAAAAAACACTTATGACAAATCCTCTATTTATTACATGTTAAAAAACACTTGTGACCAATCCTCTATTTATTACATGTTAAAAAACACTTGTGACCAATCCTCTATTTATTACATATACTCTTCAAAAAAAGAAACGCAAAAGGGTACAAATGGGTTATAACTCCGATTTTATGTTTCCTACCGGTTCATGCTTTGTGAATATAAGGTCATTGCATGTCCCAAACACATTCCCACGGTTACATTCGATAAAACGCAGCTACTGTACAATAAAGTTCCAAAATGTGAATATTCGCAAAAACGCAGCCACGTGCAAACCATGTCACCACTGCACGTGCGTTGTCTGCACGTGCAACATGAACACCGACAGTATAAAAGTGCAGGGTGTTCGCTTGCCTGGCCTCTGTATCTGGCCGACAGTTGACAATCCAGGACATGCCACGTCTCAGTGAACCGCAGAGAAACAATGCCATCGGCCGACTAGACGCAGGCGAATCCAGAACGGCCGTTGCCAGGGCATTCCATGTGTCCCCAAGCACCATCTCCAGACTGTGGGACCGTTACCAGCAACATGGATCAACACGTGACCTCCCTAGATCCGGTCGACCACGGGTCACTACCCCCGGGCAGGACCGCTACATCCGGGTACGCCACCTTCGGGAACGATTGACTACTGCCACCTCCACAGCCGCAGCAATACCAGGTTTGTGCAGGATATCCGACCAGACCGTACGGAACCGCCTACGTGAGGTAGGAATTCGTGCCAGACGTCCAGTTCGAGGTGTCATCTTAACACCACAACACCGTCGACTCCTACTGCAGTGGTGCCAGATTCATTGACAATGGCCTCAACTGCGATGGAGACAGGTGTGGTTCAGTGACGAGTCCCGATTTCTGCTCCGACGTCATGATGGAAGATGTCGCGTGTATAGGCGTCGTGGTGAACGTTATGCGGCAAACTGCGTGCAGGAAGTGGACAGATTCGGCGGGGGTAGTGTCATGGTGTGGGCAGCCATCTCACACACTGGCAGAACTGACCTGGTCCACGTGCAGGGCAACCTGAATGCACAGGGCTACATTGACCAGATCCTCTGGCCACACATCGTTCCAGTTATGGCCAACGCTAACGCAGTGTTCCAACATGACAACGCCAGGCCTCACACAGCACGTCTCACAACGGCTTTCCTACAGAACAACAACATTAATGTCCTTCCTTGGCCATCGATATCACCGGATTTGAACCCAATTGAGCATCTATGGGACGAGTTGGACCAACGCCTCCGACAGCGACAACCACAGCCCCAGACCCTGCCCGAGCTGGCAGCAGCCTTGCAGGCCGAGTGGGCCACCATCCCCCGGGACGTCATCCGTACTCTGGTTGCTTCAATGGGCAGGCGGTGCCAGGCAGTTGTCAACACACGCAGAGGCCACACCCGGTATTGACTCCAGATGACCTTGACCTTGGTGGTGTGTCCTATCACTTACTCACAATGGACTAGAGTGAATTGTGAACAATCCTGCAACATTTGGTAATTATCGGACTCACCATTCAATAATTAAATCAATTCTCCAAATGTTACGACAATGTGGTTTTGCGTTTCTTCTTTTGAAGAGTATATATTAAAAAACACTTGTGACCAATCCTCTATTTATTACATGTTAAAAAACATTTGTGACCAATCCTCTATTTATTACATGTTAAAAACACTTGTGACCAATCTCTATTTATTACATGTTAAAAAACACTTGTGACCAATCCTCTTTATTAAATAACATTATATATTTCAGGACATGGATGTCAAAGTCTGGACTAACATGCTAGAGGATGCCCCATCTCCACTTACAGAGGTAACATTTCTCTATTTACAACACATTTTAACCTGATTACACTCATTCCAGCCAGTACAACTGGTATATCGAAGGCCGTAGTATGTACTACCCTGTCTGTGGGATAATGCATATAAAAGATCCCTTGCTGCTAATCGAAAAGAGTAGCCCATGAAGTGGCGACAGCGGGTTTCCTCCCTCAATATCTGTGTGGTCCTTAACCATATGTCCGATGCCATATAATCATAAATAAAATGTGTTGAGTGTGTCGTTAAATAAAACATTTTCTTCCTTCTAAAACGCAATTTCAAGCCTTGTAACGTTTCTTTTAGACGTCAGTATAGTTTAATTTTACATAAAAGGTACACAATGTGTTAAAATAATTAATATTGCCATAATAAATGTTTTCTGACAACTTATAATGATAAAGGTTTTTTTTAATTCTCTTTTAGGCTGAAAGGAAAAGCTGGATTTCTGACCTCAATGGAGTAGCTTTGAGTTCTGATGCTTTTTTCCCATTCCGTGACAACATAGATCGAGCACATCAGGTTTGTTTAAAACATGTGCAGCATATTGATTTAGCACTGGGTGTTTTTTCCAACAATTTGGTCGTTGTCATCTTGTTGACTACACATCGAGGCCAGCAGTGACTATGAACTATACTGTTCTCTGTAGATCACTTCTTGTGCCGTACAGCGTCTTCTGGAGAGTTGTGGTAGTTGTCCAGGTAGTCTCCCTCAGCTGATATAGGTTTATGCAGTCTTGGATGACACAACAATTTGGTCATTTTGATACCACAAAACACATACACCCACCCAAGGGAATGCGGAGGGCGTCACAATATGGAAATATTTTGCAAATTAAAAAATATTTTTCTTCACCAATTCCGGAAATGCTTTATCTGAAATATATATAAAAAAGCCATTAGGTGTTTTCATTAATGTTGGATCCCTGTTTGTGCCTGAGGATGGGTGATGTTTACTAGACTTTTATTAATAAAAAGTGCATTTAAACTGTACTTTCTTCATTACTATCATTTCTAACTAAATTTAGTGGTTATCCTGCCTTATCAAGCTCCCCCCTCCACCCTCCCATCCGTGAGTCAGGTAGATGAGGTCAGCAATTTACTCATCTGTCTTCTTCTCTTGGTTTAATTGAGAGGTTCTTTTGTGGAATACTTTCCTACACACTCTTACCATATTATTATATATTATTTTGGTTTAATTCACATTATTTAAAGTGGTGTTTCCATATTTTGAATTGAATTTAACTCCTCCTCTTTCAGAGTGGTGTGGAGTACATTGCATCTCCCGCTGGGTCCACGAATGACGGCGACATCATCAAGGCCTGCGACGACCACAACATTGTTCTGGCCCACACTGCGATCCGCCTCTTCCATCATTAAACTGTCGCCATGACAAGATTGTTCTGGCCCACACTGCGATCCGCCTCTTCCATCATTAAATTGTTGCCATGACAACATTGTTCTGGCCCACACTGCGATCCGCCTCTTCCATCATTAAACTGTCGCCATGGCAACATTGTTCTGGCCCACACTGCGATCCGCCTCTTCCATCATTAAACTGTCGCCATGGCAACATTGTTCTGGCCCTCACTGCGATCCGCCTCTTCCATCATTAAACGGTCGCCATGACAACATTGTTCTGGCCCACACTGCGATCCGCCTCTTCCATCATTAAACTGTCGCCATGGCAACATTGTTCTGGCCCACACTGCGATCCGCCTCTTCCATCATTAAACTGTCGCCATGGCAACATTGTTCTGGCCCTCACTGCGATCCGCCTCTTCCATCATTAAACGGTCGCCATGACAACAGCGTATTTCTGTATTCTGTCTTATAACACAGTAGTTCCTGTCTCATGATTTAACAGTTGTTCACGTTGTCATGACAATGGTGTATTTCTGTACCCTGTCTGTCTACATCACAGTTCAGTCTCATGATATATCAGCTATTGTTCACGTGTTGTCATGACAACGGTATATTTCTGCAGAATTGTTTGTGTCCCTATCACAGGAGACCCTGCATCATGATACTGTATTGGCCTTCTTTAACTTGTTGCTATGACAACATTTCTACTCCACAATTCCTGCATTGGCCTTCACCAAGTGGTTGTCATGACAACTTAGTTCCACTATGATGATATTATATTGGTCATTAACTTGACATGTCAAATTGTCGTATAAACTACTGTTGTTCTTTTGTTCCTGTGGCAACATGACTACCATTTACTTGTTGCCAGGGAAACATAGCTGTGTCATAATAGTATTGTGAACTGTGGCTATAAACAGCAGTTCGAAACATTTCATTTATTGTCCAAAATATCAATTCATATCTGTATTTTTCAGCAAGTTTCTTCTAATAATAAGTTGTTGGGTCATTCGTCTGTGACAATTTTTTTTGCATTTACCATAGTTTCACACCAGGGCTTGCGCTGTTGTTCACCAAAGTTGCACCCAATAGCCGATGTATTTTTCGCGCTGAGGTGTCGTTAAACATTCGTTCATTCATTCATTCATTTATTTGTGACAATACACTTAAAACTGCTGTGATAACCGTAGCATTCCACATCATATTGTATTGACGATCATTAAAAGTTTTTGCTATGGCAGCATCATTTTCACCCTCATGACATGAGTTGGCTATCATTACCGTTTCATATCGATGTTTCCAGTACTGACAAAGTAATTGTAATCAGTCGTAGCAGGATTGTAATAATGAGAACACCACCCCCCCCCCCCCCCCCCCCCCCCCTCCAAAAAAAATAATAATAATACAGTGAAACCTCTCAAAACCAGACCCTCTCCTCTGTAAACCGGAATTCCCCCAAAACCAGACATTTATCCCATTTTTTTTTTTTTTTTAATCTGTACAGAAATTAACCTCACTAAACCGGATAACTCTTAAAACTGGACATTTTAATTTGTACTATGGGTGTCCGGTTTAGAGGGGTTTCACTGTAATAAACAATAATACTCAGGTTTTGTATATTTAAAGATCTCAAATATTGAAATGTTTATTATTTTCTGATGATTACAGTATATGGTACTTTATTTTTGGATGTATATTTACAAAAACAAATTTGCAATCTTTTTTGATTAAACATTTTTTAATACTCTGTAGTTTGTTGTCATACGTACATGTCTGTGTGTCTGGGTTTTTGATTATTTTTTGTTTGGGCTGACGAACAGATGGACTGTAGTGGCCTTAACACCTACCCATTGAGTCGTTAAAACTTGCTCTGGTTGGAAGCCGGTACCGGGTTGCGAACTGCCATTGTTATGTCCAATGGCTTGACCATTACACGACTGAGGTCAGTTGTTTATGGTCATACAGGTCAGGGCAGTGTGGTCCAGAATGAGTGACACGCCCCCATCCAGTTTTAAAATGGAAAAAATTAAAACCTTTTAGAAATATACTTTGAAGCATCTATCATTGATAAATGGGTGGGAAGTAGCCCAGTGGTGAAAGTGCTCGCCCGATGTGTGGTGGTCTGGGTTCAATCCCCATCAGTGTGCCCATTGGGCTATTTCTGATTCCATTCAGTGCACCATGACTGGTATATGCTATCCTGTCTCTGGGATGGTGCATATAAAAGAGCCCTTGCTGCTAATGGAATAAAGGTAGCAGGTTTCCTCTCTAAGATTATCAAAATTACAAATGTTTGACACCCAATAACTGGTGATTAATAAATCAATCTGCTCTAGTTGTGTTGTGTGTGTGTGTCTCTTGGACGAGACGTAGCCCAGTGGTAAAGCGTTTCGCTTGATGCGTGGTCAGTCTGGGATTGATCCCAGTCGGTGGGCCCATTGTACTATTTCTCATTCCTACCAGTGCACCACGACTGGTATATCAAATGCCGTGGTATGTGTTATCCTGTTTGGGATGATGCATATAAAAGATCCCTTGCTATTAATCAAAAAGAGTAGTCCATGAAGTGGCGACAGCGGGTTTCCTCTCTTCAATATCTGTGTGATCCTTAACCATATGTCCGACGCCATATAACCGTAAATAAAATGAGTGTGTCGTCAAATAAAACATTTCTTTCTTTCTTTCTATACATTAACGGTGATGGATCCAGAAAATATATTTAGGGGGCCCCCAATGACATGAGGCGAAATGCAGAGAGAACTTTGGGGGGGGGGGGGGGGGGGGGGGGGGTAATTAATATATAATAAAATTATAACAAGCATAATTTAGGGGGGGGGGGGGGGGCGGGCTTCTGCACACACACACACACTATCCCCGATCCGCCTCATGTCGATCATGAGTGGTAGTTTAATTATAAATATTAATCCAGAGACCGGGCCCGGTCAGACATGCTTGAAACACTAGTGGTATATAAGCATGTAAATAAATATTGGAATGGAATGGTAGTTTAATTATAAATATGAATCATCGGACACATTCGGAAGATCTCGGGATTCTGAACTAGATGTTCCGAACGACTTCGGGTTGTGAACGATAACTACCGAATATTCCCGAGTTCATATTTGTTTTATATATTTTCCTGCAATTGGAATTACAAACATTGTGAAATGCATATCCCTTTAACATTTTGGAAGTAGTTTGCAGAGAATGTTTGACATGAAAATTCCTGTGATCAAATAGACTGGTGTTTTAATAATGCTGCGATCTGTTATTTTATTGCTGACTGGTACCCGTTTCCATATATGGTATTATTTATAGTTTTGGAAGGGTACACTCGTGTGTAAGTTGTTTGACTTGACCATGTATGGGCGTGCTCCCAGAAGTTAACCCAGGTAGTTATAGTAGTAACACTCTTCATGGTATGTGTTGGTTTGAGTAACTTATAAAGGTTGTCAACTGTTATAGTTGTCATTAAAGACTAGGCTACTGACGGCATCGCGAGTGGTAATATAATTTTTAAATATCCTCAATTTTGTTATTTATTAATATGAGGGCTGTTTTAAAATTTATCACAGGGGTGGGGTGGGGTTGGTATAGTGATAATAATCTGATAAAGAAAGTTAGTGTTATTTGAAATATATTTAATCACCAAGGCCGGAGCTAGCTTGGGGGCAAGGGGGGCAGTTGCCTCCCCCGCCCCCCCCCCCCCGAAAAAAATCCGGAAAGCATTAAAGAAACTTAAAGAAAATTCTCTTCTTAACTGTTTAAGGAGTTTTAGACTATTAACTACTCACTTGCCGCCCAAAACAAAAAATCCTAGCTACGGCTCTGATCACACAACTAGAACAGTAATTTATTAATCATTGGCTATTGGATGGCAAACATGTGGCAATTCAGACATCTAGTCTTAGAGAGCAAACCCTTGGTAGCAAGGGATGTTTAATATGAACTATCTCACAGACGGGATTGTACATACCATGGCCTTTGTTACACCAGAGGGGCGGGACATAGCCCAGTGGTACAGTGCAGCTCACCTGATGCACGGTCGGTCTAGGATCAATCCACGTCGGTGAACCCTATTGGCTATTTTTCATTCCTGCCAGTGCATATAAGATATCTCTTGCTGCTAATGGAGAAATGCAGTGGATTTCCTCTAAGACAGTAAGCCAGGATTAATTACAAACTGATAAATAAATCAGTCTGTTCTAGTGGTGTTTTTAAACAAAGCAAACCTTTTTTGTGACATATTTCTCGTTCCAGCCAGTGCACCACAATTGGTATATCAAAGGTTGTGGTATGTACTACCCTGTCTGTGGGATTTTGCATATAAAAGATCCCTTGCTGCTAATTGAAAAGAGTAGCCCATGAAGTGGCGACAGTGGGTTTCCTCTCTCAGTATCTGTGTGGTCCTTAAACATACGTCTGATGCCATATAACTGTAAATAAAATGTGTTGAGTGTGTCATTAAATAAAACATTTCTTTCTTTCTTTTTTCTTACCATATGTCTGACACCATATAACCGTAAATAAAATGTGTTGGGTGCGTCGTTAAATAAAACATTTTTTTTTTTTTTTTGTGACACCAGTTGTGAAGCACTGGCTAGAACGATTAAGAGGGGTACCAGTAGTTATAATATTCTTTTCCTGTTTATATGTTGGCTTAGGGCTAGAGATTACCATATGCAACAGATTGTCAATTTTTATAACAACCAAGTGGTAGCCAAAGTTCTACTGTCTTTGATAAATATATTTTTTCTTAATTTGATTTTACAGACCTTTAATATTATAATGTTCTAGTTTACAGTTTGTTTTGTTTAACAATACTACTAGAGCACATTAATTTATTAATAAATGGCTATTGGATGTCAACCATTTGATAATTTTGACATATAGTCTTGGAGAGAAAAACTGCTACATTTTTTCATTGATAGCAAGGGATCTTTTATATGCACCATCCCACAACCTTTAATATCCCAGTCGAGGTGCACTGGCTGGAACGAGAAATAGCCCAATGGGCCCACTGACAGGGATCGATCCCAGATCAAGCGAGCGCTTTACCACTAGACTATGTTCCACCTCTATGTTCTAGTTTACGCATAACATTAAACTAGGTCAACTTCCTGACTTGCCACATCAAAGGCATTGGTACATGTATGTACTATCCTGTCTTTGGAATGGTACATATAAAACATCCCTTGCTACGTTAGAAAAAAATATAGTGGGTTTCCTCTCTAAGTCTCTAAATGTTTGATATCCATTAGCTGATGATTAATAAATTAATGTGCTCTAGTGGTGTTAAATAAAACAAACTTTAACTTTCCTCTCGAATACTGTGTGTACATCAGAATTACCAAATGTTTGACATCCAATAGCTGATGATTAATAAATCAATGAGCTCTAGTGGTGTCTTTAACAAAACAAACAGAAATTAAACTAACATGTTAATGGCTAACTAGTACAAAAGCTAGAACAAAAAAAACAACCCCCTTATCCAAAACCAGTTGACTAAAATGTTTCTCATAACGGTATCGGGTATTTGCATTAGTCAGAAACATGAATGTTTAGTGTTATAAGTGAACTCCAGGAGTGCAGGCAGTACTTACTCTTCCACTCGCTAAATACGATGAGTCTTTTTGATTTTGTTTGCCACGTGATGTTGATCACTTACCAGGTGTTCTTAATAATGTTTTGTCAATATATCTATATATATCATTTGAAGAGTAAAGACATTTTATATTATAATATTATAATAATATGGACTGGCAGACTAGTAGAAATTATTGTGGGTTAGTAAATTTTAGGTGGTTCTGGTCCGGTGGGCTAGTGAAATATGTTCCATTTCCGCACCCCTGCTAAACGTCTGTGCTATCAGATCCCAGAAACTATGTTATTCACTGTGCCTTAGGGCTCTAAATCACCTGCTTCATCGATTGGGTTGGAGATGTTATTTAAACTATGTTTCTGGAACTCAAGTCAGGTCCATACTCTCCATGGGTATGGGGGCGAGACGTAGCCAAGTGGTAAAGCGCTCGCTTGATGCGCGGTCAGTTTGGTATCGATCCCTGTCAGTGGGCCCATTGGGCTATTTCTCGCTGCAGCCAGTGCACCACAACTGGTACATCAAAGGCCGTGGTATGTGCTATCCTGTCTATGGCATGGTGCATATAAAAGATCCCTTGCTGCTAATCGAAAAGAGTAGTCCATTCAGTGGCGACAGCGGGTTTTCTCTCCATATCTGTGTGGTCCTTAACCATATGCCCGACACCATATAACCGTAAATAAAATGTGTTCATTGCATCATTAAATAAAACATTTCTTTTTTTCTTTCTTTTTACTCTGTGTGTGGGGGGGGGGGGGGGGGGGGGTGCATTTGCCCCCCTGACAATCTCACTTTTTCTTTTTCTTTTTTTACACTAGAAAATAGCATACACATCTCGGGGTTTAATTTATATAGTGTTTAATTTGTTTATAAAAAGTAGTTCCCTTCCCCCCCCCCCCCCCCCCCCCCCAGGATTTTGATCAGGGTACGGCCCTGCAAGTGCATACAAAACATCCCTTACTGCTAATGGAAAAATGTACTTTAGTCGTGTCATTAAACAAAACAAGGGACGGGACGTAGCCCAGTCGGTGGGCCCATTGGGCTATTTCTCGTCACAGCCAGTGCACCACAACTGGTATATCAAAGGCTGTGGTATGTGCTATCCTGTCTGGGGGATGGTGCATATAAAAGATCCCTTGCTACTAATGGAAAAGTGTAGTGGGTTTCCTTTCTGTGACTGTCAAAAATGACCATATGTTTGACATCCAGTAGCCGATGATTACTAAATCAATGTGCTCTTGTGGTGTTGTTAAACAAAACAAACTTTAACTTTAAACTGATCACTGTGCTTTAGGGTTCTTTGTCAAACTGATTGGAGATTTCTGTTTTTGTTTTTTAATCTTATTTAAAATGTTTAAATAACATTTTGGGAGGGTAAAATATTTGAATGATTTATTTGTTACCAATAGTATTCCATTTCATTTTGCTCTTTTACTTTTTACAGTTAAATAATTTTAACCGTGAAAAATGCAGCGACAGAACAGCAACAGTGACGATGCTACGAAGCTTTCTGGTGACGCTCTTGCCATCAACAACCCATTTGTGAAAATACCACAGCAGGAGCACTTGATATTCCGGGCAGTGCGGTACAGTGATGTCGATATGGTCGGGCGATTGCTTAGGCGACCCAGTATCGACATTTCCATGATACACACTGGTAAGAAAAACAACACAATTACAATTAAAACTTTTTTCTTTTTGTTAACTTATTTTCGTGCTTATATCCAATTAAAGTTCAAGCATGCTGTCCTGGGCAAACACACCCCAGCTATCTGGGCTGTCTGTCCAGGACAGTGGGTTAGTTGTTTGTGGTTAGTGAGAGAAAAGAGGTTGTTGTGGTCATACACCTAACCATTGAGTCGTTAAAACTCGCTCAGGGTGGGAGCCGGTTCCGGGATTCGAGGCCGGTAAGCAAACATTAAATACCATGGAGGGACGATTGTTGAGTTGTCCTAATATTGACATTTCCATCAGACACACTGGTAAGAAAAACAGACACATGCATCAGATATTCTAGATTATGGTAGTCCCTTTCTCATGGTTAGTGATATTCAATGTTGGGCTAGTAAATAATTACAATTGTTTAGCCCTGACGGCTAGTGACATTTTTTTGTCAAATGCTGCAGTTAAGTTGCTCTCACCACACCGTATTATTAATACAAAATACAAACACAACTACAGTTTTAATAAAACTTAAATCTCACCTCACAGTATTATTAATACGAAATACAAACACAACTACAGTTTTAATAAACTTAAATCTCGCCCCAACGTATTATTAATACAAAATACAAATGTACAAACACATCTACAGTTTTAATAAACTCACAATCTCACCTCACCGTATTATTAATATAAAATACAAACAACTACAAGTTTAATAAACTCACAATCTCACAACACCGTATTATAACAATTGTTTTTGTGTATTTTTGTTTGTTTGTTGTTGTTTTTTTGTTTTTTTTCATCAGATTTTTTTCAGTATTATTGTTTTATTATTATTTTTAAAAAATTATTATTTATAATAAAAAATAAAAGAATAATACTGAAAAAAATCTGATGATATAAAAAAACTTATTATTTATTTTTATATATTATTATATATTATATTATATATTATTTTATTTTTATTTTTGTTCTCATTAAGCCACTATGTTGTGTACATTTTGTTTTTAAAACTTAAAGTTCCGGTCATTTATGTTATATATTGTTGTATTTACACTGGGTGCTGTTTTTTAAAAGAAACAAACAAAACTATGTATATTGTATGGTTATTGTTAAAAAAAAAAAGTGAAATATATCAAATATTATAACATCATTTACTAATACAAAATACAAAGACTGGCCTGAGACAGGGCTTCTAGAATTTTTATAAAATCCACTAGTGATTTTTAATACATGTATTTACAAGCCATGATTAAAAATTCACTAGCCCTACTTTACTTTAAGTTAATAGAATTTTACTAGTAGTAATAATGTCACCTAAAGAGGGATAAAGCTTAAAAACACAAAGAATGGGGGTGGGGGGCATGATATTCATATTTACAAAATATACTTAAATGCAGCATTTGACAACTTTTTTCACTAGCCATCGGGCATGGCAATAGTAGTTATTTACTAGCCCAACATTGAATATCACTAGCCATGGGAGTGGGGCTACCATAATTTATAGGCCCTACCTGAGGTGTGATTGTTCATAATATCGATGGTCTTCAGTGGACCCAAGTTGTACATGACTCACGACTATGATATGGACGTTCATTTGTGGTTTGTGTTTTGGTTTCTAGTTCACAGTGTGAAGGAGAGAATTAACTTGGCAGGAGAGTCAGAAAGCCCAGCACCCGAGAATGTGGACGAGTCCCACGAGGCAACAATGCGCATCATCGAAGCTTTGCCAAAAGATGGTAGGTATCATTGTTAACAGTGGAGTGCGGCTTGATAATAAGGAAGGAAGGAAATGTTTTATTTAACGACGCACTCAACACATTTTATTTACGGTTATATGGCGTCAGACATATGGTTATGGACCACACAGATATTGAGAGAGGTAACCCGCTGTCGCCACTTCATGGGCTACTCTTTTCGATTAGCAGCAAGTGATCTTTTATATGCACCATCCCATAGACAGGATAGCACATACCACGACCTTTGATGTACCAGTCGTGGTGTACTGGCTGGAGCTGATAATATTTTATGGGCTGGACGTAGCCCAGTGGTAAAGTGCAAGGTCAATCTAGGATCAATCCCCGTCTGTGGACCCATTGAGCTATTTCTCGTTATCCAGTGCACCACGACTGGTATATCAAAGGCCATGGTATGTGCTGTCATGTCTGTGAGATGGTGCATTTAACAGATCCCTTGCTACTAATGGAAAAATATAGTGGGTTTCCTCTCTAAGACTATACCTTAAAATTATCAAAATATTTGATATCCAGTAGCCGATGATTAAAAAACAATGGATGTGCTCTAGTGGTGTCATTAAACAAAACAAAGTTTTTTGTGAAATTTCAGTGATGTCATTGAAAAATTCATCATCAACAATATATAACACTAAATTGCCATGAAAACTTGTCTCTGAGCATTGCTACTTGTAACTTCTGTATAACATGTAGTTTACTTACGCATCCACTGGATGAGAACATCATACGCTGTTTATGATATCACACAGCAATAACATGCTACTCCTAGGTGATGACTTGGTCACCACAGCGATACCATCGAATGAAATAAGCACAATCAAAATTGATTGTTCTTTTGCTCATTGAATACGTTTTGAAACAACTTCTAAGATAAATGGTATCTAACAGCCACTTGTGTTACTAAACATTCTCTATATATTAAAAGGACAAAACTATACATATTTTAGTATTTTGTCAGATTTTTGTGCCGGACATATCTTGTCACATTTGGATACATATGTAATTTTCATTAAAGGGATTTGCAGAGTTTGACAAATGCACTAACTCTCAGTCAAGTGAAAATTATCGACTGTATTACTATAATGCATAGGGCACTAGCTGAAGCTTCTTGAGGGCTAGTGACTTTGTCAAACATGTAGAACACTGAGATGGCCTCGTGTTCGTCATTGCTATAAATGTTTGTGTATGTATTTCAGGTGAACCGTGTGTTATTTGGATACCTGGCATGGCTCGTCATATTTGGATATAAATGTAATTTTGTCAAAGGGAGATAACCTCATTCCTATTAATATTTGTGTATGTATTTCAGGTGAACCATGTGTTATTCGAGTACCTGGCATGACTCATCATATCTGGATATATATGTAATTTCGTTAAAGGGAGATAACCCCATGTTTAGCATTGCTATAAATGTTTGTGTATATATTTCAGGTGAACTGTGTGTTATCGGTTTACCCCTCTTGTGTCTTGTGATATCATAATTTATCAGCACTCGTTGATAAAAATTATAAAAAATCCATGGCACGCCTCGGATATCATACTTTTATCAACTCATGCTGATAAATTATGATATTACAAGACACTCGGGTGGGGGGGAGAGGGGCGTATCCTTATATAGATGTAATTTTGTTAAAGGGAGATAACCCCATGTTCCACATGACTATAAATATTTCTGCATGTATTTCAGGTGAACCGTGTGTTATTAGGGTACCTGGCATGGCTCGTCATATCCGGATGTCTAATTACACACTTCTACACGTAGCTGCTCTTCATTCATCAATCAAGGTATAATATAACTGTTTGTTTTGTTTAACGACACCACTAGAGCACATTGATTTATTAATCATCGGCTATTGCATGTCAAACATTTGGTAATTCTGACATATATGCACCATCCCACAGAAAGGACAGCACATACCACAGGAAACAGGAAAATCCCCAGTGTGCTAAGAACCAAAAGAATGCCTGATGTGCTAAGAACAGAAAAATCCCTGATGTGCTTGGAACAGGAAAAATCTCTGATGTGTTAAGAACAGAAAACCCCCAACTGATGTGCTTTAAATAGAAAAAAACCCTGATGTGTTAAGAAGAGAAAAAACCTGATGTGCTAAGGACAGAAAAAAACGATGTGTTAAGAACAGAAAACCCCCTGATGTGTTAAGAACAGAAAAAACCCGATGTGTTAAGAACAGAAAAAGATCCAAATGTGCTAAGAACAATACTACAATACTATGAATTTACATAGGACCTTATAGGAATTGTATAAAAGTCACAAATGGTATAAAATCGCGTAGCGTAGCAAAGCGATTTTATACCATTTGTGACTTATACATCGATAAATTCCTAAAAAATTAGAAACAATTCTTATAATTACAAACAGTACAAGAAGTGTACCTTAAAACACTCAAAAATAATTTCTTTCGTTCTTACCGTCAACCATGTTCTGTAAATAAGCGTAGGAATACATGTATACATACTATTGGATGTTTGGGTTTTTTTTTTAACAGAATAAAAACAAATAAAAAATATATTGTAATGTTTTTTTTTTTTATATAACATGAATATCTCATCCAGTTTCCCTTATTTTTTTAATCGAGAAAACAGGTCACTTCCTTGTTCTATTTTTAAAACGATCACCGAACTGGGTCATTGGGCTTCTCGCCCATCCAGCTAAAAATAGTTCCAATCGATCTTGGTCTTCCGTGATGACGTATTTTTATGAGGTTTATGGAAGGATAACGCTTGGTTTTTTAGTGACGTCAGCCAATCAGAATACAGTAAATCGTATAAATTCGGAAAGTTTGTAATTATATCCATATATGCGATTCCGCACGCAGGAAAAAAAGTAGATCAACAAGCACGTTTTCCACACTAGTTTTTCAGCATGGTGACATAATAACGTGAAGCTTAAAAATACACTTTGACGATGTCAATGTTTGTATAATAATCCACTTGAGAAAACACAGATATAGAAAAACACATTTCTGCATGCAGAAACCCACATGGTAAAACGCACATGAAATCACATTGATGAAAAGCAGGCCTCACAGTTATTCCTTTCTTTTTTATTCAGATGATAGACTTCCTCTTGACGAGTGGAGCAGACATTAATGCCTGTGACGGAAATGACCGTACCTCTGTGTTTGTGGCCTCAGCTATTGGAAGAAATGATGTTGTTGAATTTCTGGCTCAAAACGGTATTCACCTTCAGTGTGATGTTAATCATTACTGCTAAAATACAGTCTTTAGCAAGTCACTGTCCTCTCTTTTTGTTTTCACCTTACATACCATTTTACATACACACCCAGCATTCATCCATCTATTTATTCAATAATTGAGGATCATTTTGGCTCATCCATCCATCTATTCACCTAAACAGCTAAGCACCCACCTATCCATAACTAACTCTCCCTTCCATCCATCCAATATTTTCGAGGATCATTTCAAGCCCATCCATACATCCATCCTGTCCATCCATTCACCCCATCCATCCATCCACCCATCCATCCATCCATCCATCCATCCATTAATCTTATTTATTCAATAATTGAGGATAATTTTGGCTCATCCATCCATTTATTCACCCAAACAGCCAAGCACCCACCTATCCATAACTAACTCTCCCATCCATCCATCCAATATTTTCGAGGATCATTTCAAGCCCATCCATACATCCATCCTGTCCATCCATCCATCCATCCATCCAAAATCCATCCACCCATCTATCCATCCATCCATAATCCATCCACCCATCTATCCATCCATCTACCCATCCATCCATCCATCCATCCATCCATCCAAAAATCCATCCATCCATCCATCATCCATCCATCCATCCATCCACCCATACATCTGTCCGTTTTTCCATCTGTCCATCCAAAATCCCTCCCCTGCCTTCATCCATCCCTCCCTCCACCCATCATTTACTGTTTCTGTTGTTACAGGAGCTGATCTTGACATCCAGACGTCCAGTAAAAAGAGACAGCTCTGATGGAGGCCATCTGCTGTGGTAATGTGCCAATCAGTCCCTCCCTCCCATCCATCCATCTACCCATCATTTACTGTTTCCGTTGTTACAGGAGCTGATCCAGACGTCCAGTAAAAAGACAGCTCTGATGGAGGCCGTCTGCTGTGGCAATGTGCCAATCAGTCCTTCCCTCCTATCCATCCATCCATCTACCCATCATTTTTTTACTGTTTCCGTTGTTACAGGAGCTGATCTAGACATCCAGACGTCCAGTAAAAAGACAGCTCTGATGGAGGCCGTCTGCTGTGGCAATGTGCCGGTGGTGCGGACGTTGATTGGGGCCGGGGCCAACGTCAACCTGGTCGACATGAAGGGCACCTCGGCTCTTTTCTTCGCCAACATGTCGCAGCGCGACGACCTCAGTGTCCTGCAGGAACTTGTCAGAGGTTCGGCCATTTACATGCTCTCTGTTACATAGTGATTTCCCTAGAAATTTGGCAAAGCATGGTAGACCAAACACTTTAGGGGCATTTGCACCATTTTCGGGGCACTTGTTTTTCATTAAAAATACACAAAAATTAATTGAAATAAACATTAATGTAATTTATGTGCTTGCTTTAATAAATGAATGGCAAAATGTGTGGGGTGGGTAAGAGAGGGAAGTCAAGTAGAATATGCATGAGGTAATAATTTCAGAGATCCATCTAGTGCACCACGACTGGTATATCAAAGGTATGTACTACCCTGTCTGTGGGATGGTGCATATAAAAGATCACTTGCTGCTAATCGAAAAGAGTAGCCCATGAAGGGGCGGCAGCGGTTTTTCTCTCTCAATATCTGTGTGGTCCTTAACCATATGTCTGATGCCATATAACTGTAAATAAAATGTGTTGAGTGTGTCATTAAATAAAAAATTTCCTTCCTTCCTTCCACGACTGATATATCAAAGGCCGTAGTACATGCTGTCTCGTCAATGGGATTGGGTAGTGCAATCAGATCTCAAATGGAATCACACGTGACATAATTAACCAATCGGAAGTCAAGTAGAATATGCATGAGGTAAAATTTCAGAGATTTCACTGAATATCATGTGATAAAACGTTGTATGATGCTTGCAGGAGGAGCCGACGTCGACCTGTGTAATATAAAGGGAGCCTCCCCGCTTATGATGGCAGCCGGGAACCGACATAAGAAAGCTGTCACGTTCCTCCTGGAATCTGGAGCTGATATCAACCACGTAAGATTATTAAACTCTGCTTTGTGATAACATTATGTTTTTTTTATTACATTAACCTAACCTCTCACCCTTGTGCATTTACCACCTCCACCGTGGACTGGTCCAAACATCCTAAGAGCCAAACATGTTTTAAAATGTGCTCCTTCTCAACTATTACTTAGATCTATTATTATTCTCTCCTGGTGACAATTTTAGAACTACTATCTTTCAATAGCATTCTCAGTCTGTCTGTCTGTCTGATATTAAATATATTGTCAGGTAATATTTTTGTCTGAGCTACTATCTCTTCATACCTATATTCAAAAGGTGTTAGTCTGTAATGTTTGACCACAAAGCAAGGGATGTTAAAGGGACAGACCCTAGTTTCAACCCGTGAAAATTAACACTAAGTTTAGTTAAAGGGACAGACCCTAGTTTCAACCCGTGAAAATTAACACTAAGTTTAGTTAATCTACAAACCTGTAACACATTTGGATCAAGTTACAATTGAGTGAAACATGAGTTTGCGACTTTGAAATGGGGAAATACCCTCTAAAAATAGACTAAAACTCAACTCCATAACTGTTATTCTCAGATGCACGTGCGTTTTTAAAAATTTGAGAAACTCATTTTGTGATATTAAAAATACCAGGATGACCAAAAACACTTCGAATGTATGAAAATTGATAACCTAAACCAAAAAATCTAAGTAAAGTATGATTTCAGTTATCAAAAATGGCTATAATAGTAAAAAATATGCCTTAGTGTTTAAAAACTAGGGTTTGTCCCTTTAAGCCTTCTGCACACGAGACCTCTGAACTGAGTGAAACGTAACTTGAGACATTTTACTCAGCTGTTGGCTCATAACAATTTCACCGCACATGATGAGAGCTAGTTTGCTTCCAACTGCCACAATGGTGTCACTGATGCATTTTTGTGTTTCCATTGGTCATTCGAGTGCGAGTGGGAATAATTTTAACATGCTCATATACTACTAGAATTTCGAGCATGTCCGTCCCGGGGCCTGTCTCTGGATAGCCAGTGACTTGCTCCGGGACAGAACAAAATTAAGGGGGAAATTTTGAAATTTACATCCAAAAATTAAATAGTGGGCCTTTAAAATGTTGATGTGCATCTCTAATTAATATAATCAATAAACAAAATTCTACTCATTAAATTTGGTCGCTAGATTAGATTGGGCAGTCAAAATGAAATTAGATAGATAATACGCCTGATTTGGGAGGGGGGGGGAGGGGGGAAATGGACAGAATTTTGTAAATAGAATTATTTGGTGAATTAAGTTCAATTGATAGCCGAGGAAACATTCTCAAGTATAATTTGACTCGGCTAATGACTCGCATTATCTTGGTGGTAGTACTAAACCTAATAATGTCTGGCTGGGTCGAAGTTCGAGGTGCACCCAACTTTTGATAGAGAAGTTAACGTCCTGCCATTGGTGATAAATGTGAGAGTGTTGGTTGTAAAAAGAAATTAGTTTCATCTGGGCAAAAAAAGTATGCAATTTTATTTCATTTAGTACCATTGTGTTAAGTAGCCTTGTGTTTGAAATATGTATGGGGTACCTGTAAAAAAAAAGTACTTAAATTTTGTGCCGAACTAGGGTAGTCATAGACGCTACCCGTTATCTCAGAGCAGCTTGACCCGGATTCACTTTAAGGGTGGTGGTGTTTATGTCGATTGATACGCTGTAGGTAGGAGTTACTATTGTCATCTATGGAATTTGATTTGGTAGTATTCACCTCGGGTAAAGTTGGGAAATTTGTTTTGCAAGGTCGTGTTAGATGTTTGACATTGATTTCTCTGTTGGTTTTTACACATTTTAGCTAACACTCCCAAGTTTGCAGTTCTAGTTAATGTTCAACATTTTATTCACAATTATAGCAAGACAGTTCTGGCAAGACAATTTTCAACATGGCGTCCGAGAATGGACAGAACTTGGAAATCTCCACTATACTGTTGCATGCTGGGGCTGACATCGAGTGCCCTGACAAGAAAGGTATGGATTTTTGTCAAATTTGGATTATAGTTTTTCATTTTTTTCTTCCTCAGTTAGTAGAGTTCTTTCCTAAGGCGGTTTGGTTGCATAATCAAACTTTCTCATTGAATCCAGGGCGAGACATAGCCCAGTGGTAAAGCATTTGGTTGATGCACGGTCGGTCTGGGATTGATCCCCGTCGGTGGATCCATTGGGCTATTTCTCGTTCCAGCCAGTGTTCCACAGCTGGTGTAACAAAGGCCGTGGTATGTACTATCCTGTCTGTGGGATGGTGCATATAAAAGATCCCTTGCTGTTAATCAAAAAGAGTAGCCCATGAAGTGGCGACAGCGGGTTTCCTCTCTCAATATCTGTGTGGTCCTTAACCACATGTCCGACACCATATAACCGTAAATAAAATGTGTTGAGTGCGTTGTTAAATAAAACGTTTCCTTCCTTCTTTTCATAAATTCGGCCCACTAACTTTTAACTTTAAACAAACATTCCTGTCTTTTACTATAGGTGCGACTCCCCTGATGAAAGCGGCAAACTTCGGCAAGCTACGCCTCATGAAGCTGTTACTGGAGTCGGACTGCATGAGAGACTACTCGTTGACATCACACCCTCGCGTGCAGCAGATGTGCGAGGCGTACCCAGACTTCGGAGACTGGCTCAACCGGGAGCTGTACAACCCACGCAGTCTGAAGCGCAACTGTCGGCAGACTCTACGACTGTCGCTAGGCCCGAGTGGCCTGCCCAGGACTTACGAGCTTCCACTGCCGGAAATTCTGAAAGACTTCTTGTTGGTGAAGTATGTCGACTGATGATGATGACGATGATGATGTGATGAGTGGAATGTGTGTTTTTCAGTGGATCGGAAAGTGTCATAGGTGTATTTATTGTTAAGCCGTGGAAAACAGTGTGCTCCAGGGTATTTGGATGGATGAATGAAATGGACAGATGAATGGATGGATGAATGGACAGATGGAGGGATGGATGGACGGATGGATTGATGGACAAATGAATGAAGAACAATTGAATGAATTAACGAAGAACAAATGAATGAATTAATGAAAAATGAATAACAAATACCAACAAAAAACAACATTGGCTTTTGTGTGTCAATGGTAAATGAATGAAAACATTGAGAAACTGATATATACCATATATTGATTTGTGTTACACATTGAAACTGAAGGAGGGGTAGTTTAAATCTCATCGAAGTTTGTCTTTATCCTTCACTTTAATGACACACAGCTCTGAACCAAGTTACGGTAGATCATAAAATTAATGTAAGTAACCGTGGTCAGACTGAAATGTGACATGAAATTAATGTAAGTGACCGTGGTCAGACTGAAATGTGACATGAAATTAATGTAAGTGACTGTGGTCAGATTGAAATGTGACATGAGATTAATGTGAGTGGCCCCTCTTTAAATATTACTTTTGTAATGACATACGTGTGTGTACCTTTCAGAAAAGTCTGAATCAGAAATGAAATCAGGTCACTAATGACAACACCAAATATTTGTGTACCAATCAATGATGAATAGAACAATCAACAAATCTGTATGCAAGTAAACATTGCAGCCAATTTGAACAATAAAAACAAAGCAATGGCCGGCTCCTAGATGGAAAAGTTAACCTAGAGGGCTGATGTAATGGTCGGCCTCGGACTGGTGTCCTGAAAACCACTCACGCATGTGTGATGGATCGTGTTGGCTTGTGGCGAGTGGCGAAAGAAGCAGGAATTGTCGCACACAACAGACAACTTACTGGACAACTGATTCAGTAATTAAGACTTTATTATATACCCAGAATTGTGTTTTATAAAATACCGGTATATTAAAAACAGCTGTGGCTCCGATTGGTAGTAATATGTGACATTGGATATTTGTGCCAATACTGTTATTCATTGGCAATAAATAAGTACACTTTTATTTGTTATGCAGTATACATTAGAGGTTGAAACCTGTGCCGGGTATTGCGAAAAATTAAACTGCAGTTTTCAGTAAAAATTAGGGTTGCTACTACAAACATTAATTAAATCTCTTAAATGATGGGACTGCCATCCCATTTTCTTTTCAGTTAAACGTGATGTGTCATACTTTTATGTTAGTGTACTGCCTGGATGTGAGCTAATATCAGTTTCATTAAATGTTAACATCGGAAATGTCAATTGATTTGGTTCAGTGGAACCTATACTATGCAAATCTTTATTGGTAATTGTTTTTCCAAATTAAGATAGAGTTAATCCCCCTTTATGCAGTATTGAAACCCAGCACCTACCGGTACACAAATTTCTATTGTTAATTTCTGGCTGTCACATGGTACTGTCAGATTTAGAATATATATATATATTTTTTTTTTAATGTATCCATTCACAAAATAAACCACACAATAAATGAGAAAAACTTGCAGCAGACCTACTAGACATAAAATGTTAACTGCAGTGCATCCCGTCTCCACAAATTGATCAGTGCTGTGCTGTTATTTAACAAACATTTTATTTTATAAATGGCTATTTACAAAACCATTTTTGTATATATGTATTGTTTATGTTTTTAAGAATTTATCTTTGTATGCAATAAAGTGCATCAATTTCATCTTTGTTTTATGTTTTTTCTTTTTTTTTCTTTTTTGGAGGGTGGGGGCATCCAGGGGTGTTTCCAATTAAGGCACCTTTTTTTTATCCTATTAAGTTTCAACCAGGCTTTTTATTTTAATTTTTTTTTATCATTGCTTATATATCAAAGCAAGTATAAGGTTAAACCAGGTACCCAGAATTGTGATTAACAATAGAGAAATCTACATAATGGTCTTTGTCCTTTACGGTGACATTTAGCTCAGTCAGTTAAGGCCTGATGCGCGGTCGGTGTGGGATCGATCCCCGTTGGTGGGCCCATTGGGCTATTTCTCATTCTAGCCAGTGCACCACAACTGATATATCAAAGGCTGTGGTATATGCTATCCTGTTTGTGCATATAAAATATCCCTACTATTGGAAAGATATAGTGGGTTTCCTCTCTATGACTGTCAAAATCACAAAAAGTTTGACATTCAGAAAGCCAATGATTGATAAATCAACGTGCTCCAGTGGTGTCGTTAAACAAGTTGTTGGAAAGAATCATCTCTGGGCCCATTTAAAAAAAAAAAATTACCAGTCAGAGGAAACTCACTACATTTTTCTATTAGTAGCAAGGGATCCACAGACAGGATAGTACATACCACGGCCTTTGATATATCAGTCGTGGTGCACTGGCTGGAACGGGAAATAGTCCATGACAGGGATCAATCAGCGAGCACTTTACCACGAATTTATGAGATACAACTGTCTAAAATCATATTTTACTGGACCACTAAAATAATTTTAAAAAAGAATAAAAAATCATTGCAACTTGATTTGATTGGATGTTTTTTATTCAACCCAATCTATATTCTTTTAATAGAAAATACTTCATTAAAAAAATATTTATTTCTGATGTTTTCTTAAATGTTGTTGGAAGCGTAAAATGTCTGCAAAACTCTTTCCACATGTAGTGCATCTATAAGCCTTTTCCGTCAGGTGTGATTTCTTGTGTCCGAGAAGCGTTGACGGTCTCGCAAATGTTATCCCGCAATCGCTACACCTGTGTGGACGCTCGCCTGTGTGTGTTCTGTAATGCAGTCTTAGAGTGTACGCCACGGAGAAAGCCTTTCCACAGACGTTACACTGATAGGGAGCCTCCCCAGTATGTCTGCGGCTGTGAGTCTGTAGATTCGACAGCCGTTTGAAACTCTTCCCGCATACGTCGCACATGAATGGCTTGGTGTTGGTGTGCGACCGTAAGTGGTTGGTTAGAGTTGTCCTGTGCGTGAAACCTTTCCCGCACAACTCGCACACAAATGGCTTCTCGTCGGAATGGACTTGTGCGTGAACTTTGAGATACGCCTTTTCTTTGAAGCGTTTCCCACACACTCTGCATCTGTATCTTGTTTCCTCCGAGTGACTCCTCATGTGTCTATGGAAGTTTGATTTGTTTTTGAATATCTTCCCGCATGTGTCACAGATATACTCGATCTTCAGCTTGTCCAGTCTGTGGACGTTCTGGTGAGATCTCAGAGCAGACGACGTCGTAAATGACTTCTTACAGTCGTCACAATGGTACATCTTTGTTTCAGCATGGAGATTTGCGTGTTCGCGTAGATGAGCCATTCTTCGAAAATGTCTACCACAAACCTCGCAAACGAATGGCTTTGCATCCGAGTGAGTTTTCACATGACTTGCAAGTGTCGACTTGTGCACAAAGCTCTTCTTGCACACGGTACATTGGTGTTCCTTTTCACCGCGGTGAGTCTTTGCATGGCTGCTCAGATACTCCAAGAGAGCAAAACGTTTGTCACATTTGTCGCACTTATATTTCTTCACGTGTAGATGTGTCTTGTGATGTCTGTTCAACTTGGAAACACTTCCGTATTTCTGACCACAAACAGAACACAAGTGAATATTTTTATTACGAGTCGATGATGTGAGCTGCGGCAGCAATACTTTATTTTCTTTGAGTTCATCATTCAGTTTCAATGAATGTTTCGTAATCAAATTTACATTCTCCGAACCATCAGACTGGCAAACTGGAAGAATAACTGATGAAGTAAGAGGTGTGCTGATTGGTTCAATAACTGATGAAGTAAGAGGTGTGTTGATTGGTTCAATAACTGATGAAGTAAGAGGTGTGCTGATTGGTTCAATAACTGATGAACCAAGAACTGTGCTGATTGGTTCAATAACTGATGAACCAAGAACTGTGCTGATTGGTTCACTAACTGATGAAGTGAGAGATGTGCTGATTGGTTCAATAACTGAAGAACTAAGAGGTGTGTTAATTGGTGCAATTACTGATGAAGTTAAAGGTATGTTGATTGGTTCAATCACACAAAAACTAACACCTATGCTGATTGGTGCAATAACTGGTGAAGTGAGAGCTGTCCTGATTGGTTTAATAACGGAACTAAGAACTGTGCTGATTGGTGTAATAACTGAGGAACTAAGAACTGTGCTGACTGGTGCCATCACTGATGAACTGAAAGATGATGTATTATTTTTGAAGTCCACATTTGAAGGGTGATGTTGAGGTGTATTTTGTCTTTCTAAGTCTTTACTTAACAGGTGTTGTATTGTTTGGCTTTTTACGTCTGTGTCTTTAGGTTGACTTTGATGTGTATTCTTGCCGTCCATAGTTGACTGGTTTTGCTGTTGTGAAATTTGGCTTTGTAAGTCCATATTTGACTGTTCTACATCTGTGGTTTCACCAGTTTCTTTACCAAGCCCATCAACATTCGGCTCCACACTTATATCACCATCATCAACATCAGCAGCCACATTTTGTTTTAAGACTGGTAAACTACCTATGAGTATCTGAGTAGTCCAAAATCGAACTTCTTCCATTTCTGAATTGCAGCTAGCGACTTCACATCCTTCTGAGTTATTAGCTTTATTACAAGTTGCCATGGTATCAGGTTTTGGACGAACTGTCTGGTTTATCAGAGCCGGTGGGGTGTACTCTTCAAACTGTGTGAGATCATGACTCTTGGCGACAGATGCATCAGTGCTTTCCTTCTGCTGGATGCGTCCTTCTTGTGACTTCCCCACCCCGGACGGTACAGGAACTAGTTGTGTATTTTCCACCTTTAACAGTTCATACACCATAGTATTGCAGTTCTTAGTGGCATTATCAATGGAAGCACCAGCAACAACCCCATGTTCAATGTATTCCTGTGCGATTTCCAATCCATATGGTACAGGCATCACTTGTTTATTTTCCGCCTGTGATAGAATATGCAACATGTGTTTATTTTTGGATCCTGAGAGTACAGACACCATTCGTGTATTTTCCACCCCTGATATTAGAGGCAATGTTTTCTGTGTATTTTCCACCCCTGATATTACAGGCAATGTTTTCTGTGTATTTTCCACCCCTGATATTAGAGCCAATGTTTTCTGTGTATTTTCCACCCCTGATATTAGAGGCAATGTTTTCTGTGTATTTTCCACTCCTAAAATTACAGGCAATGTTTTTTGTGTATTTTCCACCCTTGAACGAAGATGTACTCCAGTATCACAGTTCCTAACTGCATCGTTTTTAGAACCACCCTCTAAGATGTAAGACCAATCTGTGGTCCCTTGGTGTTGGATGCATTCATTTGTGTTTTCCACCCTTGAGGATGTAGGCACCACTGTACAGCAACTCCCGACAGCTGTCCCTTGGTTTTGAATGCATTCTTTTGTACATTCCACCCTTGAGGATGCAGGCATCACTGTATTCCAACTTCGGTCAGAATTATAACTGATACTATCATTTTGGTGACTGTCAGATCTGGTTACCATAGCAGCAGGAGTGTTAAGTGTTGTGTTCTCCAAACCTTGCTTGTAAGTCAAAATGGGTTCTGATGACTTTAATACTGGAATTTTACTAACAAACAGAGAAACATATCGTCGGACGCCACACAACATTTCTTGTACGCCGACTCCAGAATCTGATTTGGAGTTGTAGAAATTGCCATGGAGAGGCTTGGTGCTGTAAAAGATAATTTACAAAGTAATTATGCTAGCAGCCATAATAACAAAGGATTTTGTTTTATATTTAATGACGCCCCAGCACATTTTATAATATGAATATTGTATATCCATCCTAGTCTATTGTAACACCTGGTATAATTAGTGAGAGAAGGTTAAACGTTAGTTTTGTCATTCCAACCAGTGCACCACAACTGGTCAAAGACTGTTGTATGTGTTTTCTTGTCTGTGTTTCGGAAAGTCCATATAAAAGATCCCTTAATTTCTGCTAATAGAAATAATGTAGTGGGTTTCCTCTAATGACTACGAGTCAGAATTACCAAATGTTTGACATCCAATAGCCGATAATAAATTAATTAATGTGCTCTAGTGGTGTCGTTAAACAAAAACATAACTCTTCATATCACCAGAGTACATTGATTCATTAATCATTGGCTATTGGATGTCAAACATTTGGTAACAGATTTCACCGTCTTCAGAGGAAACATGCTAAATATTTCCCGGAGCAGCAAAGGATCTTTTATATGCAATTTCACATAGACAGGACAACACATACCATGGCCTTTGTTAATGGGACAGGACAAAAAACCTGGGTCTACCAAGGTTAGATCCTATAACACAAGCACCTCAGTTGAGTGCTCCACTCTGCTAAATCTTGATCCTAGTGAGATGAGAAACCTGATGTCACCATATCAATCTGATTAAAATTAGCTCTACTGGTCTACCAGTAGATCTAACAGAATTTCGTGGACTCATTTCATCTACAAATAACAATTTAAATATCAACCAATTACACATCGTCTTTTATAGCATTATTCGGGAGAAACAAATTCTAAAAATATTGGAAAAGACTGCAATATAGGCAAACTTGTTGGTCTATTTCAACATTGAAAAAGTTCAGTAATAAACTCTGGATTGTATACTAGTATAAACAGATTTTATAGCTATACCATCAAAGTTTTTTTGTTGTTTTTTTCGTCTTGAAACAAATTTTATATAAAATTTTATATTGAAATTAGTTTCCGGCATATTTCGTAATTCACCCGAATAATTTCGTACACCCTCGGCATAATCCTGAATGTTTTCAAAATCTTTTCAAATCACTGGCATGATTTTGCAAGTATGGTTTTGATTAGTTGAATGAAAGGTCAACTGGACATGAGCTTCAACAGGGTGCTGTTAGATCCACAGGTGATAGTAATTAACCAGTGGAGCTAATTTTAATTAAACTGTCACCATATAGGCTATTCCAACCAAACAGCAAAACATGTTTTATGTCTCTCTCTCTATATATAAACAATAATTGATAGACTAGTACTATTAGTAGTACTGGTAATGTAGTTTCAACAGCCTGTATAGACGTGCTTAAATATTCAATACATTAAAACTCAAATGCAGGGCTTCTAGATTATGGTAACCCCACTCCCATAGCTAGTGATAGTCAAAGTTGGGCTAGTAAATAACTACTATTGCCATGCCCAATGGCTAGTGAAAAACAAATATTGTGAAATGTTGCAGTTAAGTCTATTTTGGAAATATGAATATCTTGACTTCACCCAAACCCCAATGTTAGTGTTTTTAATCTCGATCTCCCTCTTTAGGCGACATATCTGATTATTACTATTATTTAGTAAAATTGTATTAACTTAAAGTAAAGTAGGGCTTGTGAATTTTTAATTGTGGCTAGTAAATTGTTTAAATCAGTAATCCCATGTCTAGGGGATTTAAAAAAAATTCTAGAAGCTCTGAAATGATAGTAGTAGTAGTAGTAGTAGTAGTAGTAGTAGTAAAAGTAGCAGCAGTATAGTAGTAGTAGTAGTAGCAGCAGCAGCAGCAGACCTATCTCTCACTAGCCACTAATAACTAACACTGTCCTGGACAGACAGCCCAGATAGATGAGGTGTGTGCCCAGACAAGCGTGCTTGAACTTTAATTGGATATAAGCACAAAAATTATTTTAGAAGTAGTAGTAGCAGCAGCAGCAGTATCAGTAGTAGCAGTAATCATAAGTGTAATAACAGTAGTAGCAACTACAGTAATATTTTAATTTTAAATGTTATTCAGTATGTTAAAATTCCAATTAGTGCAATAACGTCACATTGAATTACAATAATAACACCTAACTTACCAAAAGTAAAGTTGACAGAGAAACTCCAGTTGTTTGTCTGCTGAAAGTTTCGTCTCACCCATGATCTGTGAAAACTGGTATTTCACTTTCTCCGAAACCACAATCACCGCTGATAACTGCTCGTTCATTTGGGCTATGTTGACTACAAGATAATAGTAAAAAAGTACAAGACACAATATAAAATTTCTGGTTCATTGCTAGAAAGTATATGACAGCTACACTGCACCCTCTAAAAAGTAAAGTACTAGGCCAGACCTAGGTGGGGGGCTAACTCAGGGGGTCTGGTCAATTACACCCTCCCTAGATCATTTCCCTTAAAGCACTGACAATTTCGACTTTCCGTTTCAAGCCTTGAAATAAGGCAGCTTAGGATGACTGAAAAATCAACCCTCTAATTTTGGCTCCTGCATGTCAATTTTTGTATCGTCTGCAAAAACATTAGAAGTAACAAACTGATCCCTTCAATCGATCACCTGAATCTACTGTTTCATATTTAATTATAAGGATTGTCTGCTATTTTTTTTATGTTCAATCCTTAATTGTGTTCCCCCAAAATCACACTCAAATTAGGGGCGAGGCGTAGCCCAGTGGTAAAGCACTCGCTTGGTTCGCGGTCAGTTTGAGACTGATCCCCGTCAGTGGGCCCATTGCGCTATTTCTCACTCCAGCATGTGCACCACGATTGATACATCAAATGCTGTGGTATGTACTATCCCGTCTATGGATGGTGCATGTAAAAGATTCCTTGCTGCTAATCGAAAAGAGTAGCCCATGAAGTGGCAACAGCGGGTTTCCTCCCTCAACATCTGTGTGGTCCTTAACCATATGTCTGATGCCATATAACTGTAAATAAAATGTGTTGAGTGCATCGTTAAATAAAACATTTCCTTTCCTTCACCTCCAAATTAAGTATACGTACAAACATGCATGTTGTTAATCAGTACCAACGCTACATGAAGGCAAGAATGCGTGCATGGTGTTTCACATAGGGGCGTCAGGTTTCTTTGTGTAGTGTTGGTGCTGGTTAACAACATGTAAGTTTAATCTCATGACTGGACTTGAGAATAATTAAACTAAAGCTCTGTGGCATCAGATTTAGGAATTTGTTTTAATTTCAGACACAGTAGCTTGCTTGGTTGTCGGATTTTGTGAAAGCATTACATAGACTTTCCTCTAGCCTTACCCCATATACCGATATCAATAAGGGGCAGGACTGGATGTGACTTGGGCTACGTTTTTGTTTGGGGCCATTTTGATATAGTTCCATTTTCAATATAACACACCTGGACAACAAATGGAATTGGCTTATGTCTGATATACTATTGGATAGTGTTCAAAGGGGCAGAATAAATTCTACATATCACAGAAATCATTGGCAATTTAAAAAAAAAAGAAAAAAAAGGGTCACTGGCCTACATGTTTTCTAGAGGGCACCTTTTATATTTCTATACTTATAAAATCCTTTTTGGTTTTCAGTTTTCAATGCCAGCAAATATCATCATAATAATCTAATACATATATAGATTTCGGGCAAATCAACCCCTCCAGCCACCCTAAATTAAAGAGTCCTCATACGCCCATGTATATACATGCTTTCTGTTCGCCTGTCAGAATATTTATAGAGATTGCTCTTGTTCGAAGTTTAGCAGATACTGTTATTTGTTTATGTTCCTGTCCGTGGTTTAGGGGGAATTCTTATTTGTTTTTCTCCTAGAATTTACGAATGCTTTTTAATCAGATTATTACTGTATTCGATTATGACCACATCCAATATAAACACCACCAAAGACTTACAAGAAATATAAACAGCAAGAAACAAATTAATAAAGTCACAAAAATACTAAATTTATAACTACACTGGCTGAAATCAAAACGTAATCAGAATTATTTCCCCTAAATAAACTCTTCAGGAATCAAGACAACTTTTTCCAAAAACAGTTGGCGCGAATACATTTCGTGATAATTTTTGTTTTGTTTTGTTTTTTATTATTTATTTTGATTTTGGAAGCTCCTAAGATGCCATCACTTCTAAATTCTTGTAAAGAATTATTTGGTACTGACAACTTGTATGATATTCTTAATATTAGAAACACAGCTTCGCCACAAGAAGGTATTAATCATTGACTGTTATTGCATGTTTTTAATGTCAAACTTTTTAAAATGTTGACAAAATGATAGTTAACTAAACTTTTAAAGAAATGATTTGCTTAATTCTTTTGTGTTACGTTTTGATATATGTATTTCACCTAAATAACAGTAAAGATCTAATTTTAAAAAACAAACAAAAAAACAACCCAACAACAATAATTAAAATATTTAGTTTGTGGGGAGGGAATAGTTCATCAAGATTAACTCGAATGTAAGTGCACATCAATCATTTCAATGTGCACTTACATTCGAGTTAATCTTGATGAACTAGGGAGGGAATGGTTACCATAAATCATTAAATGCACATCATTCTGTCTTACAACCTGTCTACAACCCAAGATGCGGTCACCCGAAATATGCCAAAAACCCGTTTTTTTGCATATTTACAATCAAAAAACCTTTTCGCAATCAAAAAACCTCACAAAAACCATAATTCTGCCAAAATCGTATTCAATAAGGGTTTTTTATATACTTTATTGACAGTTTATCAATATTATATGATTTACAATTTATATGAAGCACAAATATTGTTGTCAGTCCTAAACATATGCATACGTTCGTTTCCGCCTTGTTTGTAAAATGCGGGACAGGACTGATTTTAGGGTCTGACTATTTACTCCCAAGATACCCAAAAATACACCAAGACACCACAATTATTACACGTATTGGATGAGCAGCTTTTGGGATTGTACTATACGAAATAATTAACGTGTGTTTCGAACAATAGCTATTGCTTTAGTGACGTTTTTTCTTTGGGAAAAGGTTTTTTGAGTGTAAATATACCAAAAACCCGCTTTACAATATTTACAATAAAAAACCCATTTCCCAATCAAAAAACCTCACAAATGCAGGACAGAACAGATTTTAGAGTTTATGAAGCTCCAATCACAATTAACAGGTGTGTTTCGAACAATAGCTATTGCTTTAGTGACGTTGTTTCTTTGGGAAAAGGTTTTTTGAGTGTAAATATTGTAAAGCGGGTTTTTGGTATATTTACACTCAAAAAACCCATTTCCCAATCAAAAAACCTCACAAAAGCGGGACAGAACAGATTTTAGAGTTTATGAAGCTCCAATCACAATTAACAGGTGTGTTTCGAACAATAGCTATTGCTTTAGTGACGTTGTTTCTTTGGGAAAAGGTTTTTTGAGTGTAAATATTGTAAAGCGGGTTTTTGGTATATTTACACTCAAAAAACCCATTTCCCAATCAAAAAACCTCACAAAAGCGGGACAGAACAGATTTTAGAGTTTATGAAGCTCCAATCATAATTAACACGTGTGTTTCGAACAATAGCTATTGCTTTAGTGATGTTTTTTCTTTGGGAAAAGGTTTTTTGAGTGTAAATATACCAAAAACCAGGTTTTTGGCATATTTCGGGTGACCCCCAAGATGTTTTTCCCATTCAAGTATATTCCCCTTCACCCAAATAAATGACTGATCAATGTATACAGGGCTCAGAAGTAACGCCATTGTGTAGGCTGTCTCAAGATGATACCACAATTACTGTTTAATGTTTTGAAATTGTGTAGCGATCTCTGAAACTTGCGTAGTGAATTGTGATGTAATTCTGAACAAAATGTTCCCATGCAGTACCACATAAAATGACATATTGAGTGGAGTTAAAAATTACTCCCCTTAAAACTAGTCTGAGGGGAGTGATGGGGAGAGAGAGCAATAGCTCCCTTTAAACCCGTTTTCCATGAATGCAAGTTTGTGCTAAATTTATCGATACATTTGATATACATATTATATTGACATAGTACCTTTACGATATACATGATTGCTTGCACTGGCATATAGCCGTTTTTCAGCGTGGTGACATCGTAACGCAAAGTATTCACGAGTGGCCTAAAAATACACTTTTAAAATGTCTATAGTAATTTGCTTGTGCTTGCAAAAACGCAGATCTATATGGAAAAGTACATTTCCGCAGATGGAAACACTCACAATAAATTACACGCTGAATCACGTTAATGGAAATCAGGTCTAAAACGTTGAGGTTTGGGGTACCAAATCACTGTACAGGGCTAGCTCTGGGTGAGCAGAACATTTCGCCAAATTATCTCAAAAATGCAAAACCTAGCTATTTCTCAACAAAATATCAATTATTACACAATTTTTTTTCGCCAAATTAAAATAAAATTCACCAAGTCTTAAAATTTGGCGAATTTGGCGAGTGGCAGAGCTAGTCCTGCTGTAACTTAAAATGTCACGAGGTATTGTTAAAGAAATATTCCCTTTCCCGTAACTCCAGAGCCCTCCCATAAAAAAACATAAAACACCAATAAATATGAAGCCATTTATTGCTAACACACAAGGCTGGACCGACTGACTGCTTCACGCAATCACTACTAAATAATACTTCACCATAATACAAAATAACTCTCCTAAGCTCAATGACACATGCTACAAACTGCACGTGCAGCATTAAAGGCATACTGTCACAGATTTAAGGACCCTATTTCTCTAAAAATGGATAATAAATAAAAATTACATTAATTGTTGGAAACCAAATCTAGCTATCACATCACCGTAACTGAACCATGATGGAGTGAAATCCATATCAACCCTCTTGGCAATTTTGGTTTTTGAATTATGGACTATTGCCATAATTCAATTATTTTTACAAAATGTCATTAATAAATGGAGTATGGTGGTTATGAAGATGGTTGAATAAAGTACATTTAGGGACAAATCAAATTATATTTGTTCAGGTAATACTTTGTTAGACCATTAAATAGGTCAGTGGCCTGTGACAATATGCCCTTAACTATACAACCCCTGCAATTAAGAAAACAAGCAGTGGGAAAACAATTCTAACATAGTCCACAGCAAAAAAAGTGCCGCAGAGAATGAAAAACTCCACGGCAATCTCCATAGCATCGCCGATTGCTGTGGGCAATTGCAGGGGTTGCTATACTGAAGCGCCACCTATGGGAACTACTCCCAAATCAAGAGAAAATAATTCCCGTCTAATTCTCTGCGATGAACCGACAGAAATTATATTTTTCTTAGAATCCTTTCATTAATTATATTATAGTGTGTTAGTGGGTTTTATCTTTGAAAATGTTTTGTTTTTAGTGAAAAAGGGTTACCACAAGACCTCTTTAAAATGTCACCCAGACCGAGTACTTGATGACGAGAAAGATGAGGCCACCAGAAAGTTCCAGACCCTGGGAAAGGTTTACAGTATTTTGTCGGACAAAGAAACGAGGTCAATATACGATGAAACAGGTGAGTATGCTTCTTGGAAATACAATTTGTACAATATGTTTTGTTTGCCCAGTGTTCACACAAATCTAGTTTTTCATAACCCTAATTTTGTTTGCACAAATGTTAATTTTAGAACATCATATACTATAGAATACTAAACAAGACCATTTATAAATGTCTAGTTTTACGTAACCCAAATTTTGTTTGTGCAAATGTTAATTTTAGGACATCATATACTATAGAATACTAAACAAGACCATTTATATCTAGTTTTGCACAACCCAATTTTTTTTGGTATAAATGTTAATTTTGCGACATCGTATACTATAGAATAAAACAAGTGCATTTTCAGTAATACATCATGAACAAAAAAATCGAGTGATGTACAATCAAAACGTACGAGTTATAAATGGTCTCTCACAGGAACGAGTGTAATATTTTATTTATTACACTGCGTACATCAATGAACAAACATCGGACAGAATTACTTCCAGTATAACTAAACGAGATATGGAAATGCACTGTCATAAGACTGGGGCAGTTGATGTCGTTTACTGAAATTAAACCATTCAGCAAGATGTGGGATGTAGCCCAGTGGTAGAGCACTCGTTTGATGCGCAGTCAGTCTGGGATTGATCCCCATCGGTGGGCCCATTGGGCTATTTTGTGCACCACGACTGGTATATCTAAGGCTGTGGTATGTGCTGTCCTCTCTGAGATGGTGCATATAAAAGACCTTGCTACTATTGGAAAAATGTAGCAGGTTTCCTTTCTAAGACTAAATGTCCAAAATTACCAAATGTTTGACATCCAATAGCCAATGATTAATAAATCAATGTGCTCTAGTGGTGTCATTAAACAAAAGAAACAATTTTTTTATTTCGCACCTTGATTTTTTAGCCTGTTGCAATGTTACAAACTTCATTTAGCAAAATAACATCACTTGATCTATAGTGTCCTGTCTACATATAGGAACACGTTTAGTATTTAAACATAAGATTTATTCATGTTGAAAAACACTTGTGTATAACGTAAACATGGAGGCAGCGCTACTTGGGTGGATGTTTCCTTTTCTCCTCTACACATGCGTGTCTCATAGGAGTACCGGGAGACAGACCACAATGTTCACTGTAAGTTCCAAGACACTACATGATCTAGCTGTAAATCAATGAAACTTGATGTGCTTAGGTGTTAGTGATTTCCCTAGAATTTAGTCAAGGCATGGTAGACCAAACACTTTTGGGACATTTTCACCATTTTCGGGGCACTTGTTTTTCATTAAAAATACACAAAAATTAATTAAAATAAACTTTAATGTAATTTATGTGTTTGCTTTAATAAATGAATGGCAAAAGATATAAAAGTCATATTTTATTAATTAATAATACATTTTTGGGTGTTTTCTTAAGGCAATTTTAGTATTAATTACTGGAAAAGGCTTGTTTAATCTCAGGGCAGCATGGCGCTGATTGAGGCAAGATGGTGCTAGACTATTGAGGCATTGTGCTGCACCATGCTAAAACAAGCTAGGGAAAACACTGTAATAATTGACTCTTTTTTTTAAATAACAGTTGATTTCTGCAATTTTTGACGTTTAATTTGGCGAAATGTTTTGCTCACCCAGAGCTAGCCCTGATTATTTAGTTTATTATTTATTTAATATTTAGGTGAGGTTGACGAGGAAGATGTTGTAGATCAGGACAGAGACTGGTACGACTATTGGCGTCTGCTGTTTTCAAAAGTCTCCGTCAAAGATATTGAGGCATATACACAGAAGTACAAAGGTATGTCAAAGATAATGAGATGTAGACACACAAGTACAAAGGTAGGTCAAAGATATTGAGACGTACACACAAGTACAAAGGTACGTCAAAGATATTGAGATGTATACACACAAGTACAAAGGTACGTCAAAGATATTGAGACGTAGACACACAAGTACAAAGGTACGTCAAAGATATTGAGACGTAGACACACAAGTACAAAGGTACGTCAAAGATATTGAGACGTAGACACACAAGTACAAAGGTACGTCAAAGAAATTGAGACGTAGACACACAAGTACAAAGGTAGGTCAAAGATATTGAGATGTAGACACACAAGTACAAAGGTAGGTCAAAGATATTGAGACGTAGACACACAAGTACAAAGGTACGTCACAGATATTGAGACGTAGACACACAAGTACAAAGGTAGGTCAAAGATATTGAGACGTATACACACAAGTACAAAGGTATGTCAAAGATATTGAGACGTAGACACACAAGTACAAAGGTATGACACACAAGTACAAAGGTATGTCAAAGATATTGAGATGTATACACACAAGTACAAAGGTATGTCAAAGATATTGAGATGTAGACACACCAGTACAAAGGTATGTCAAAGATATTGAGACGTAGACACACAAGTACAAGGGTATGTCAAAGATATTGAGACGTAGACACACAAGTACAAAGGTACGTCACAGATATTGAGACGTAGACACACAAGTACAAAGGTAGGTCAAAGATATTGAGACGTATACACACAAGTACAAAGGTATGTCAAAGATATTGAGACGTAGACACACAAGTACAAAGGTATGACACACAAGTACAAAGGTATGTCAAAGTAATTGAGATGTATACACACAAGTACAAAGGTATGACACACAAGTACAAAGGTATGTCAAAGTAATTGAGATGTATACACACAAGTACAAAGGTATGTCAAAGATATTGAGATGTAGACACACAAGTACAAAGGTATGTCAAAGATATTGAGACGTAGACACACAAGTACAAGGGTATGTCAAAGATATTGAGACGTAGACACACAAGTACAAAGGTACGTCAAAGAAATTGAGACGTAGACACACAAGTACAAAGGTAGGTCAAAGATATTGAGACGTAGACACACAAGTACAAAGGTAGGTCAAAGATATTGAGACGTAGACACACAAGTACAAAGGTACGTCACAGATATTGAGACGTAGACACACAAGTACAAAGGTAGGTCAAAGATATTGAGACGTATACACACAAGTACAAAGGTATGTCAAAGATATTGAGACGTAGACACACAAGTACAAAGGTATGACACACAAGTACAAAGGTATGTCAAAGATATTGAGATGTATACACACAAGTACAAAGGTATGTCAAAGATATTGAGATGTAGACACACAAGTACAAAGGTATGTCAAAGATATTGAGACGTAGACACACAAGTACAAGGGTATGTCAAAGATATTGAGACGTAGACACACAAGTACAAAGGTACGTCACAGATATTGAGACGTAGACACACAAGTACAAAGGTATGTCAAAGATATTGAGACGTATACACACAAGTACAAAGGTATGTCAAAGATATTGAGACGTAGACACACAAGTACAAAGGTATGACACACAAGTACAAAGGTATGTCAAAGATATTGAGATGTAGACACACAAGTACAAAGGTATGTCAAAGATATTGAGACGTAGACACACAAGTACAAAGGTATGTCAAAGATATTGAGACGTAGACACACAAGTACAAGGGTATGTCAAAGATATTGAGACGTAGACACACAAGTACAAGGGTATGTCAAAGATATTGAGACGTAGACACACAAGTACAAAGGTAGGTCACAGATATTGAGACGTAGACACACAAGTACAAGGGTATGTCAAAGATATTGAGACGTGGACACACAAGTACAAAGGTAGGTCAAAGATATTGAGATGTAGACACACAAGTACAAAGGTACGTCAAAGATATTGAGACGTAGACACACAAGTACAAAGGTATGACACACAAGTACAAAGGTATGTCAAAGATATTGAGATGTATACACACAAGTACAAAGGTATGTCAAAGATATTGAGACGTAGACACACAAGTACAAGGGTATGTCAAAGATATTGAGACGTAGACACACAAGTACAAAGATATGTCAAAGATATTGAGATGTATACACACAAGTACAAAGGTATGTCAAAGATATTGAGACGTATACACACAAGTACAAAGGTATGTCAAAGATATTGAGATGTGGACACACAAGTACAAGGGTATGTCAAAGATATTGAGACGTGGACACACAAGTACAAAGATATGTCAAAGATATTGAGACGTATACACACAAGTACAAAGATATGTCAAAGATATTGAGACGTATACACACAAGTACAAAGGTATGTCAAAGATATTGAGACGTATACACACAAGTACAAAGGTATGTCAAAGATATTGAGACGTGGACACACAAGTACAAGGGTATGTCAAAGATATTGAGATGTATACACACAAGTACAAAGGTATGTCAAAGATATTGAGAAGTAGACACACAAGTACAAGGGTATGTCAAAGATATTGAGACGTAGACACACAAGTACAAAGATATGTCAAAGATATTGAGACGTATACACACAAGTACAAAGGTATGTCAAAGATATTGAGACGTATACACACAAGTACAAAGGTATGTCAAAGATATTGAGACGTATACACACAAGTACAAAGGTATGTCAAAGATATTGAGACGTGGACACACAAGTACAAGGGTATGTCAAAGATATTGAGACGTGGACACACAAGTACAAAGATATGTCAAAGATATTGAGACGTATACACACAAGTACAAAGATATGTCAAAGATATTGAGACGTATACACACAAGTACAAAGGTATGTCAAAGATATTGAGACGTATACACACAAGTACAAAGGTATGTCAAAGATATTGAGACGTGGACACACAAGTACAAGGGTATGTCAAAGATATTGAGACGTGGACACACAAGTACAGGGTATGTCAAAGATATTGAGACGTAGACACACAAGTACAAGGGTATGTCAAAGATATTGAGACGTAGACACACAAGTACAAGGGTATGTCAAAGATATTGAGACGTAGACACACAAGTACAAGGGTATGTCAAAGATATTGAGACGTAGACACACAAGTACAAGGGTATGTCAAAGATATTGAGACGTAGACACACAAGTACAACGTTATGTCAAAGATATTGAGACGTATACACACAAGTACAAAGGTATGTCAAAGATATTGAGACGTAGACACACAATTACAAAGTTAAGTCAAAGATATTGAGATGTAGACACACAAGTACAAGGGTATGTCAAAGATATTGAGACATAGACACACAAGTACAAGGGTATGTCAAAGATATTGAGATGTAGACAAGTACAAGGGTATGTCAAAGATATTGAGATGTAGACACACAAGTACAAAGTTAAGTCTAACATACCCTAGATTAAAAACTTTTTCTTTCTTTTTTCTTAGACTGTTTGTCAAAATTACCAAATGTTTGACATCCAATGGCCAATTATTAATAAATCAATGTGCTCTAGTGGTGTTGTTGAACAAAACAAACTTTTTTCCTTCCCCCAGGGTCGATGGAGGAGCTACAGGATTTGAAAGCTGCGTACTTGGAGTGTGAAGGAGACATGGGTAGGATTCTTGACGGTGTGCTGTGTACAACGGCTGATGATGAACCACGATTTGTCGACATTTTGAAAGACTTGATATGCAAGAAAGAGTTGCCAGATTTTAAGAATTTTTCAAAAGAATCAAAAACCAAAAAGAAAGCAAGGCAGAAAAAAGTAGGATTTTTGTGTGTCTGTCTGTCTGTCTCTCTCCCTCCCTTTAACCCTACATCCCTCCCTCTGTCTCTCTCTCTCTCTCTCTACCGGCCTCGGTGGCGTCGTGGCAGGCCATCGGTCTACAGGCTGGTAGGTACTGGGTTCGGATCCCAGTCGAGGCATGGGATTTTTAATCCAGATACCGACTCCAAACCCTGAGTGAGTGCTCCGCAAGGCTCAATGGGTAGGTGTAAACCACTTGCACTGACCAGTGATCCATAACTGGTTCAACAAAGGCCATGGTTTGTGCTATCCTGCCTGTGGGAAGCGCAAATAAAAGATCCCTTGTTGCTAATCGGAAGAGTAGCCCATGTAGTGGCGACAGCGGGTTTCCTCTCAAAATCTGTGTGGTCCTTAACCATATGTCTGACGCCATATAACCGTAAATAAAATGTGTTGAGTGCGTCGTTAAATAAAACATTTCTTTCTTTCTCTCTCTCTCTCTCTCTCTCTCTCTCTCTCTCTCTCTCTCTCTCTCTCTCTCTCTCTCTCTCTGTTGTTAAATAGATATTTTCAAATCTCTGATGTTATTTCCATTATACTAAAAAGGTTTTCAAACAGCTCAGTAATAGTATTTACATGAAGTACACTTGTCCAGGGTTCAAGCTAGGCTAGAAAAACAGGGAGGTGTGACTTCTCTCTCTAGACACATTAGGGAGAAGTGAGGTTTGGTGCAGGAGAAATGGGAAAGAGTTAACCGTACCCCTCTATATCAAAGGCTCTAAGACTAACCCTAACCCTAACCCTAACCACTGAAATGGGTGGATGAAACAGGTCGGACTCATGCTGAGAAATGAGACATCTGATTTAAAAAGAAGTCTGATTTAAATCTTTGGAAAACAACTTTTGTTTTAGGTACCACTTCCACTTGAACCCAGCCAACTTTGAAAAGATATAATCAAGCCATAATCCTTCCCACAGGGAATGCCTTTTTTCTTACTATTAAATTTTACTACAAGTTATTTATTTCTGAGACCATTTGTTTTCTAAATTGTACACAAAAATAATATTTTTGTTTTTATTTCCAAAACGCTTTTACTTTTCTTTTTACGTTAAACCAAACTGAAAATATTTACAAAAAACATTTTGGTAGGACGATGGGACGAACTATACATGTATCTGTGTGCATCGATATTCAGTTTGTAATAAAAGACAGTCTTATGTGGGCTCGTGCCACAAGTGGTAAAATTATTTAACAAAAGTTTTGTCCTGAGGTTTGTTTACGCTTGTGGCCCACTACCTCTAGTCTCATACCCCTATTTACATAGGTTTGTAATCTTTACTGTACATGTAATTATGTACAGTCGTTTACCATGTCCACATCAATTAATTTAGTTGGTGTATAAGTTTACAAGAACTGTGTTTATTGTCAATGTCTAATCACAAAGGTAAAACGGTGTGTTTTTGCAGCTATTCATACAGCTGGTCACATGATCTTCTTTCACGTGACCAGCTAGTGATAGGCAGCCATTTCTGGAGTACTCTGTCGTAGACACAAAGTCTATTAATTAACTGAATGGCGTAACAAGGAGATTTCTGTTTGTTGTCATTAAAAACATTCTGATGAGGCTCACAGAGAAACAAAGGCCTATTAATGATCTTTAAACTGACTCCTTTATGTTTGAAAGCAATGATTCTTGAAAAGTCGGCAACATTGAACATTATTTTTGACAAGTTATTTTTGTTTGCGATTTATTTATTCATTTCCCTTGCATTTATAAAACAGTACATAACAAATGAAGAATGGCAATAAAATATTGCAAGTTGACGTAAATAACCGAGTCCACTGGCCGATTGCAAAATGTGGTCACGTGATCTTTGGACAAAATGGAGGCGAAATGTACCAATATTTTCGAGGGGAAAAAAGGCAGAATCTTTGTGATTTTTTTTTTCTTCAAAAGAAGGCGACTTAGAACTTCGCCATGGATGAAAAGTTAGGCGAAGTTTAGTATGAAAGGGCAATTATTAATAATTGCCCACATCACCCCCTTGCATAATCCCTGCTGTCTATACACTTAAAAAACCTAAATGTTGATAGAAATATCCCGTGTAAAATAACTATGGCACTACAATTGCAGTAGTTGCGATATGAACTGTTGTAGGTCAGGAACTTTACCAATGGCAGTGTTTTTCCACTGGATACAAATTATGGTCATTGGTTGAACAGGGATAATTTTTGTATTTATATGTCTTACAAAAGTTAGTGGTTTAAAATTACTGTACATAGACAGTTTACACCTACCCATTGAGCCTTGCAGAGCACTCACTCAGGGTTTGGAGTCGGTATCTGGATTAAAAATCCCATGCCTCGACTGGGATCCGAACCCAGTACCTACCAGCCTGTAGACTGATGGCCTAACCACAACGCCACCGAGGCCGGTACAGCAGAAATATTACCATAGGTAATAAATGCTTAAGATTGAGCCTTGAAGATGAAATAAGACTTTATGATTCTTAAACATTTGTTTGATAAATAATAGCCATAAAAAAATGTTTTGAGTTTATCGTTTAAAGGGACATACCCTAGTTTTTAAAAACTAAGGCATATGTTTTACTATTATAGCCGTTTTTGATAACTAAAGTCATACTTTACTTACATTTTACGGTTTAGGTTATCAATTTCCATACATTCGAAGTGTTTTTGGTCATCCTGGTATTTTTAATATCACAAAATGAGTTTTATAAAAACGCACGTGCATCTGAGAAGTAACAGTTATGGAGTTGAGTTTTAGTCTATTTTTAGAGGGTATTTCACCATTTCAAAGTCGCAGACTCATGTTTCACTCAATTGTAACTTGATCCAAATGTGTTACAGGTTTGTAGATTAACTAAACTTAGTGTTAATTTTCACGGGTTGAAACTAGGGTCTGTCTCTTTAACATCCCTTGTATTGTGGTCAAACATTACAGACTAACCCTTTTGAATATAGGTATGAAGAGATAGTAGCTCAGACAAAAATATTACCTGACAATATATTTAATATCAGACAGACAGACAGACTGAGAATGCTATTGAAAGATAGCAGTTCTATAATTGTCACACCAGGAGAGAATAATAATAGATCTAAGTAATAGTTGAGAAGGAGCACATTTTAAAACATGTTTGGCTCTTAGGATGTTTGGACCAGTCCACAAGGTGGAGGTGGTAAATGCACAAGGGTGAGAGGTCAGGTTAATGTAGATTATCCAAGTGCTTTTGTTCAGGCTGGTGTTTTTAATGTCACAAAATGCATTTCTCATATTTTTAAAAACGCACGTGCGTCTGAGAAGTAACAGTTATGGAGTCGACTTTTAGTCTATTTTCAGAGGGTATTTTACCATTTCATAGTCAGACTCATGTTTCACTCAATTGTAACTTTATCCAAATGTGTTACGGGTTTGTAGATTGACTAAACTTAGTGTTAATTTTCACGGGTTGAAACTAGGGTCTGTCCCTTTAATAAAACATTGCTTCTTTCTCTCGTGTCATTCAACCTTTCATTCATTGTACACGTGGGGTGGGACGTAGCTCAGTGATACAGTGCTCACCTGATGTGCGATAGATTTAGGCTCGATCCCTGTCTGTGAGCCCATTGGGCTATTTGTCGTTCCAGCCAGTGCTCCACAACTAGTGTAACAAAGGCTGTGGTATGTACTATCCTTTCTGTGGGATGGTGCATATAAAAGATCCCTTGCTACTAATGGAAAATATGTAGCAGGTTTCCTCTCTAAGACTATATGTCAAAATTACCAAATGTTTGACATCCAATAGCCGATGATTAATAAATCAATTTGTTCTAGTGGTGTCATTAAACAAAACAAACTTTCATTCGGGGGCCTGAACTTTTTTCCCAATCTCATCAGATATGGGACCATGGCGAAATCCTGGATAAATCCCTGTAATGGTTTTGTCATTCAGATTAGTTTTTTGCTTTTCTACTTCACCTGACCTCAAACAAAATGCATATTCCCCTAAGGATATTAGTCTGGTCCAAATATCCCAAGACCAAAAATCTTCCAATGAGTCTCAACTTCCTGTTCTGGGGAAAGAAAGAAGTTAGTCCAGGGATTCTAGATTATGTTAGCCCCACTCCCATGGCTAGTGATATTCAATGTTGGGCTAGTAAATACTAATATTGCCATATCCAACGGCTAGTGAATTATTTTTGGGGGGGGGGGGGGGGGGGGGGGGGACAAATGCTGCATTTAAGTATAAATTTATAAATATGAATATCCTGCCCCCACCCCCACCCCCACCCCTCAATCTTAGTGTTTTTAATCTCTATCTTCCTCTTTAGGTAGCATATCCGATTATTACTATTAGTAAAATTGTAGTTAGTAAAGTAGGGCTAGTGAATTTTTAATTGTGGCTAGTAAATTGTTAAAATCACTGATCCCATGGCTAGTGGAGTTCTACAATTCTACAAGCCATGTAGTCATGTGACCAGAACAGGAAGTAGAGAACTCGTTGGAGGAGTGTAGCTATTCCATTGGCTGTTGGGATGTTAGGACCAGACTACTATCCCTAGGGGAATCAGAGCTAGCTCTGGGTGAGCAAAACAGTTCGCCAAATTATCTTTAAAAAATACAAAACCCAGAGTTATTTTCCAACAAAATAGCAATTATTACTTTAAAACATTTTTTTACCAAATTAAAATAAAAGTCGCCAATTATTCCTAAATTCGCAACTGGCGAATTTGGCAATTGGCAGTGCTAGCCCAGGAAATATGCATTTTGTTTGAGGTCAGGTAAAGTATTCTTAAAAGAGTAAACACTCCAAAGTTTTCTACATTAATTTAAAATTTTCTTTTTGTTTGTAGGCAGAATCTGAGGCAGATGAAGCGGAGAAAGCAGCAACCGAACTTGGTCTGAAGGATAAATCTTTGACGGCACTCATCAAAAACCGGCAGAAAACCCGGGAAGCAGCAGCCGATAACTTCTTCGCCCAGCTCGAGGCAAAGTATGCCGAACCGAAACCGAAAAAAGCTAAAACGGCAACAAAGAAAACGAAATCCAAGAAATGATGCCATCCTTGCAGTTAAGAAAATGTCTACGGCAAAAAACATGCCCTGGAAACAAAACAGTGAAAAAAAAGGCATGCCGTGGATAATTAAAAAACTCCACAGCATTGGTGATAGCAGGGGTTGTCATAGTGACCGTGAGTTTTTGACACATGATAAATTATGCATTGTTGGATATTCTGTATTTAAACTGGAGCAGTCGACAGTATTATCAATATTTTCACGATAATACCAACCGTACACTGCGGGCAGCAGGGCCAGCTCTGGGTGTACAAAATATTTTGCCAAATTATCTATTAAACTTAAAAAACATATCTGAAAGCTACCATTATTTTAAAGAAAATATCGATCATGGCATGAAATTATTTTGCCAAATTAAAATAAAATTCACCAGTTGGCAGAGCTAGCCAGGGTATGGGCTTTGTGTCAACTTATGCTTTTGAACACACACACACACCCCAATCTGCATATGGTTTTCCAGACTTTTATTCACACTGTCTTAAGATTCTGAGGTGAAATTTTGTGTCTAGTTTTATCATGTCGAATTACAAATTGAGTTAAATTCCATTGGAGATTTACTCATTTTTAACAGAGTTGTGTCCCTTGAACTTATGTTGTGAGATTCACTCTGCAAGTTTCAGAGATTAACTTCACAATACTAAAACATTAAATTGTGATTGCTAATATAAATAAATTAAGAAAAAAATACTTGTTAATCATTTGGTAATGTGCTCTTCTTCTGCATTCAAGCTATAGTTGACCATGCTTTAGATCTGGAGTCCGGTTATGGTGATAAAAAAACGCTCTCTCTGTCAAGTCGTCTTTGGAACCCCAAAGCTTGACAGCCAGTGTGAGATGCTCTTGAATGTGTAAGCTCAATCGTTCACCTTAGATATGAAGGGAAGGACTGATGTACGTTTTTAGGTGGGGGAAACTCGTTACCAAAAGGCAGTATGATTAGTACACCAGTGAGTTGATCATTGTAAATAGTTCCTGCACTTCAATGTCATGTTTACAGACAACATTTTCTTCGGTATCATGTCGTGAGATTCTCTCTGCAAGTTTCAGAGATTAACTTCACGATACTAAAACATTAAATTGTGATTGCTAATATAAATAAATTAAGAAAAAAAAATACTTGTTAATCATTTGGTAACTTTTATTTTATAGTGTCTAGCCGAATTGGCTTTATGAAACTGGTATTGAATTTTACTGGATAGAAATGTTGATGGTGGACATAGAATTGAAATACCGTCAAGGTACTAGATTCTGAATTTTACTTAGATTTGTATGATGCTTAATTTGATACAGATATGTTTGTAAGTGAATTTGGAACTTAATTTTATTATGATGAGATTTTAAAATATTTTAGTGATTTATTTTTGGATGGTGCTTTGTACTTGGTTTGTTTGATGCCTAATTATGTATTATGATTACGTATGGTGAATTTCGTACTAATTATTATTAATTGATATTAATTGTTTGATGATGAATTTGGTATTGAATTTTACATTATTTGTTTGATGGTGAATTATTTTGTAAACATTTTTTAATTTCTTTATGGTATAGAATTTCACTTTTAAATATTTAATAACTGTGCATATATTATCATAGTAAATAGCATATCAAATTACATTTAGTGTAATTAATATTAACATCAGTCAATAACAGTTGGGGGAATCCTTTTAGCGAGTTGGATACTTTATCAGGAGTGGCAAAGGTACATGTAATGTTGAATTCTGAAAACAAGTCAAATTTGAATTTTTGGTGATCAGTCTGCTTTAATAAGAGAAATTACCTTTTCCTTCAAAACAAGGGTTTCCTTCAAAACAAGGGCACCTTTTCCTTCAAAACAAGGTTACCTTTTCCTTCAAAACAAGGGGCAATAATAGACAACTTACTTTCTATCACGTTTTCTCAGACCAAAATAATTTCACTCTGGTGCCTTGGGCTGTAACATATATACAATCTGTTGGAAATGGATTCATATTATCATATAGTATTACACGCTGTTTCTATAATATATACATAGTTATTAAATGTTGACAAGTGTACACAGACCTTTTATCAACCCTGTGTATTTAGTACTGAACGTAAGATACATGTATTCACTAATTATATACACACTATATTTTGTCATACACATATATACGACAGGGGTGGAAATACTGCCATCCTGACTAGTTTTAGCCAGTAACCATTGCCGTGGGCCAGGAGATTTCTTTCCTATCGGACCGCCAATAATTATACGTTTATATGCACGCATTAGTTTTAGTGAATCATGTTTAGTCCAACAGGTCTCGATTCAGACTGGTAGACTTTGTTGCTTGCCAGACCGATTTCCGGCAGGAATTTCAGCCAGTTTCACCCCTGTATGGTATAGCTAGTACTAGTTTATAATACGTGTAGTACTGAATTTACGTGATTCAGTCCACATTGCGAGAAGAAAAAAACACACAATGTAATCATGTATATGGTAACTATTCATGGTCGTTACCATTAATTTAAAAACAAACTTATTTTGAATGTTGATTTCGGTTTATTCATTGTATATCTTTGTTGCTTGATGTAATATAGAACTTAATTTAATTAAATGTTGATTTCGGTTTATTCATTGTATATCTTTGTTGCTTGATGTAATATAGAACTTAATTTAATTAAATGTTGACAACAAAGTAAATACAGAGGGACATATAAATTACCTTTCTTCCTGCCCACCATCTTTAGCCCCATCCATATTCCTGTCTTTCCCTCCTTCCCTCTTCTGTCTCTCTCTCCATCTGTCTCTCTCTCCATCTGTCTATCTTTCTCTCCCCCCCTCAATTTTTCATGTATGTGTATATATATATATAGGAGTAAATAAATTCCTTTGTACATCGGAGTAAACCAATATATTTCTTTGTACTTTAGTTTCAATCTTTTGTTTTGTGTTGGAACGTGAGTAAATGTATTTCTTTGTACTTTGGTCTCAGTGTTTTGTGTTGGAAGTCAATATATTCCATTGTACTTGGGTACGAGTAAACAAATATTCCTTTGTATTTGGGTTTCAGTGTCACTGCCATGTCAGGAAATAATGGGCCACCAGCGGGGATCGATCCTAAACCGACCACGCATCAAGTGAGCGCTTTACCACTGAGATATGTCCCACCCCCTCTATATGGTGTCGGGCGGGACGTAGCCAAGTGGTAAAGTGTTCGCTTGATGCGCAATCGGTCCAGGATCGATCCCCGTCGGTGGACCCATTGGGCTATTTCTCGTTCCAGCCAGTGCTCCACAACTGGTGTAACAAAGGCCATGGTATGTACTATGCTGTCTGTGGGATGGTGCATATAAAAGATCCCTTGCTGCTAATCAAAAAGAGTAGTCCATGAAGTAGCGACAGCTGGTTTCCTCTCTTAATATCTGTGTGGTCCTTAACTATATGTCCGACGCCATATAACTGTAAATAAAATGTGTTGAGTGTGTCATTAAATAAAATATTTCCTTCCTTCCTTCCTCTATATGGCACAAAGAACAAATGCAAGGTGTTAATGCTGTTTGCATATCAAAGTTTATTCAACAAATGAGTAGTACATACATGTCTTATTATATGACTTGGGAAGAAGTAAACGTGAGATTCTCTTGTGAGTTGACTAGTATATCGAATATCACAATAGTTTTAAAGACAAACACAAAACATTCATGAGCTTAAGGCCGGCTACAGCAACAGGTTTACAGTTATCTATTATTCAATGCACTAAATCTTTAAAAAAGAAAAAAGGAGGGGAAAGGGCATTGTGACATACGTAAAAAATGAGAAGTACTGTAGATATCGTTAATCATACACAAACTTTATGTATTTTGGTCCGATGCTTAAACATAACTCCTAAAAAAAAGAGTCTTTTATAAGCATATAAATTCTCAAGTTTCAATATATATTAAATGTGAAGATCTTTTTAGGAAATTCTGTAGATAAATTTGCCCAAGACAGGCGTGCTTAATCTGGATGAAAATAAGTGATATGGTTGCCTGATTATCATTTATATACATGTATTTATATTCAATAATATTAATGTTAGACATTAATTTTTAATATCTTTGGCTGGTTTGATACTTATTTCCCTATTACCGTATTTCTTCTAAATTAAACAAAAAAACTTCGAAAATTGCAACTATGAACACTGATGTTTTATCTCAAATTGGTTGTCTCTAAAAAATACATGTAATTCTACATATATATATATATATCAAGTTAAAAACAAATATGCTAACCACTTGTACATTTTATAGTTGAAAACGAAAATAGTTATTTAAAAAAAAACCTATTGCCAAGACATATTGCTAGATTTAATACACAAACGTGATATGAAAAGAGACAGAAAGCTGTCGATATTTAAAATATGTCAGATCCGAAGTAGCAGTAAAGGTATAAAATACATCAACATGTACCAGTTAACATGTTCTACTCAGGACAGATGTCCTGCTAATGGTTACAAACAGTATACTAAGGTTTAAAGTAAAGTTTTGATGTGTAACATTAAAGAAGTTTACATAATGAGACAGGTTACCTCCCTCTGGGATGAACTCTTTCACACAGTCACACATACATACACACTGGTGGGTTTCACTGCAACTTGTAATAACAATTAGTAGCAGGGCATCAACCTATTAAAAAATATATTTTTGGGGTCAAATGTTGCACTTGTCTATTTTGTAAATTTTTATATCAATATCCTGCCCCCACCCCAACCCCCCAATGTTAGTGTTTATAAGCTCTATCTCCCTCTATAGGTGACATCTGATTATTACTATTATTTAGTAAAACTGTATTAACTTAAGGTAAAGTCGGGCTAGTTAATGTTTAATCATGGCTAGTAAATTTTTGAAATCACTGATCCCATGGCTAGTGGATTTTATAAAAATTCTAGAAGCCCTGCTTATGCTAGCACCTTGCTTACGTCAGACGTACACCATAAATATTGTGTGGCGTACGTCTGACGTAAGTGTTACGAGTGCTTTGTGTTACCGGGCCCTGGGATTTAAATATAAGTAAATGGATCACTTGTACACATGGAAAATGAATCTTAAAAGGTCTTAGCAAGTGCTATAATTAGTGAGCTTACACTTTTCTAGAAACTGTCAAGAGTGAAAATTATTATTATATCTCACACTAGTGTCGTTGATTCCAAGCTACATAATGGGTTTTTTACAAGTTGCATCGTGTGGTAGCACCATTAGAAAAAAAAACAAGAAACAATATTTCAGAATTAAAAGTTACACAATTATAGCCTGCTGCAATGTGACTCTTTGTTTTGAAAATGAAGAATAAATCAGGTTTTAGAACAGTTTAGCAGTTTATATAACAGATGAAGAATGTGAGGTGGGGGGTGGGGTGGGGATGGCACAGCGGCTATGTTCTCTCCCCTCAATTTTCCATTATTGTGCTCGGAATGCAGGAAATGTTGTATTTTATTTGAACACCCGAAATTCAAACTTTTTCCAGGGAAGCATGCCTCAAAAACCCTCAAACCGGTCCAGGGCTCCATTCCACAAAGCGATCTTAACCCTAAGATCACCTTAAGTGACTAGCTACTTTATGCACTACGGTGATCTTAGTGCTAAGATCGCTTCGTGGAACGGGGCCCCCAAGTCCTTTGGGCCCTTACAATTTCCCTCCACAGGCTCACAGGCTCTTACAGACGAAACATCCGACAGTGATTCATGGATATAAAAAAATCTCTTGGACTCAGTCTTGCACAGAGATGTTACAAGTCTTATTGGACTCTTGTCTTGCGCATAGTTCTCTAATAGATGAAACATTTGACAGTGATTCATGAGTGCACACCACCGTAACATCAAAAAGTCTATTGGATTTTTTTTCTTGCGCATAGTTCTCTAATAGATGAAACATTTGACAGTGATTCATGAGTGCACACCACCGTAACATCAAAAAGTCTATTGGATTTTTTTTCTTGCGCATAGTTCTCTAATAGATGAAACATTTGACAGTGATTCATGAGTGCACACTACCATAACATCAAAAAGTCTAATGGACTTGTCTTGCACACAGTTCTCTAATAGATGAAACAGCTGACAGTGATTCATTTGTGCATACCATTAGGACATCAAAAGTTCTATTGGACTGTCTTGTGCACTGATGTCACTAATAATCACTGCCTTGCCCCTAACCATCCCCAGGATGACCACTCTTTCATTTAACTAGTAAACTAATTCCAACCAAAAACAATTAGGCAAGTTCATCGGCAAAGCCGGGACTAAACTAAACATCTAACATCTACATATTTCTATTGGTAGCAAGGGAAATTTTATATGCACCATCCCACAGACAGGATAGCACATACCACAGCCTTTGATATACTAGTCGTGGTGCACTGGCTGGAACGAGAAATAGCCCAATGGGCTCACTGACAGGGGGGGAGGTGTATTGGTGCAAACACACACCCCAATCAAGTGAAAAAAATACTTTTTTTTACAATTCCATTTTGTGGGGGGAGCATGTCTCAAACCCCCTATAAACTGTACTTGCCTGTTTAGAACCCCACCCACTACCCCATTGTATTAAATGGATTCATTTCATCTATTGGAATGACATATTATATACATATCTCTAGTTTTTATTATTAGAACATTTAGAATATTCCCAGTACAGTGTATTGTTTTATTTATTTTTTTGTTCAAGATTTTTTTTTTTTTTTTTTTTTTTTTTTTTTTTTAATAATTTAATCATTGTTTAAGAAACAAAAACTTGGGTCATTATCATTAGAACATTTGGAATATTCCCATTACAGTGTATTGTAGTTTTTTTGTTTTTTTTTTAAAGAAGATTTTTTTAAGCTGGAGTCACATTGCAATTGGCAAATAACTTGTGTAGGAGTCACGATTTCTCACTGCACTCCAATCCTAGGAATATGAACATATTAATGCCACAACAAGAAAAAAGCTTTTTGTGATCACATGCTTAAATTCTAGAAATTAAAACACACAATATGGGAGTAAAAATCAAAAAGATCTGTGACCAAAATGTTGAAATTCTTTATTAGCCAATGAAAACATTGAACTATGTAAGTTGCACCACTGTAGCATCCAATGGTGTACGAGTTAATTTGTGGTTTTTCACGTCCGCACCTACTGACAAGGCTAAATTACGGCAGGTGTGAAGAACACAGAGGTAGGTTTTTCTTGTTGCTATGAAGGGCGACAAACTCATCAACATTCTTGTGATCCTACAAACTATATATAATCTAGAAGTCAACGCCAGATATTTTTGGAAATATCCTAGCACTACAATATCATAAAATAATCATAGGCTACGACGTCACTACGACATTCACAATAGCCCCTTATGGTTTTACGATATTGTATCGCTACGATAGCTTCCAAAATATCGGCCCAGAAGCCTTATTTACTTATTCAATTTTACAATCTCGCACAGCAATGCAAGATTTGCAAAGATGATGGGATGTAGTGTTGGAGAGTCTAAACGAGCTTTGCGAATGCAAAGATTATGAGATGTTGCTTAATACAGCCTAAGCAAGCTTTATGAATTGGGTCCCAGGGGCTTGCTAATTCACCAAACTTGCAACTTTGCGACCTCGCAGTGCAATGCTAAAAGACTTGCAAAGAGGATGCTTTGTTGTCTAACAGAGCCTAAGAGAGCTTTGTGAATTGGGTCCCAGATCTGTATCCATGGTCAAGTACCACATTGAATTGTTGATAAATTTGCCGACTCTTCAGAACATCTTAATAACCATGTTTTTTGTGTTGAGACAATAATTACAAAAATGACACCGAAGACTAGAGCACACAAAAGTAACAATGTAACTGCATATAGAATCAAATGCTTGGTTAAAAGGGGGTTTTACAAATTGGGACAAATAAAGAAGAAAACAAAAGGCATGCAAATATGTGTGGAATGTCCCTTGGTTTGGAAAGCTTTCATGTTTAAAATACATAACGAGAATGCAATGATACACGTTACATTGAAACGAAATAATGGATGTGACAACATGAAGTATATACTAGACTGGAACAAGACAGAAAAAAGTTAAAAATTGAGATAACAAGAATGATTATGATTGAATGCACCATCCCAGGGAATACATATTTGTGTGTGCACTTTCTACATTTGTGGTAATCACAACAATTGCATGTCAAAACAAAAATAATTTGTTGTAGGAAACCTTTGTTTTTGCTTATTGGTTAAAATTGGATAATGACACCACTAGAGAATATTGATTTATAATATTGGCTATTGGATATCAATATATATATATATATATATATATATATATATATATATATATATATAGTATTAGAGAGGAAACCTGCTATATTTTTACATTAGTAGATTAGTAGCAAGGGATCTTTTATATGCACCATTCTACAGATAGGATAGCAAACACCACGACCTTTGATATACCAGTCATGGTGAACAACATCACAAATCCACATTGATTTATTAATCATCAGCAACTGGATGTCAAACATGAAATTCTGACATAGTTTTTAGCGGAAACGCTCTACATTCTTCCATTAGTAGGCAGGACAATATATACCACAGTCTTTGATATACCAGTCACTGGTTGGAACTGGAAAAATCAGTAAGACAAACTAACTCGTATAATAATCTCTCTTTCCAACCCATCAGAGGCAGGACATAGCCCAGTGGTACAGCCTTCACTCAATGCGCAGTTGGTGAGGGATCGATCCCAATCAGTGGGCCCATTGGGCTATTTCTCATTCCAGCCAGTGCACCACGACTGGTATATCAAAGGCCGTGGTTTTGTGCTATGCTGTCTGTGGGATGGTGCATATAAAAGATCCCTTGCTGCTAATCAGAAAGAGTAGCCGATGAAGTGGCGACAGCGGGTTTCCTCTCTCAATGTCTGTGTTGTCCTTAACTATATGTCCAATGCCATATAACCATAAATAAAATGTGTTGAGTGTGTCGTTAAATGAAACATGTCACCTTCTAACCAATCAGAAGAGGAATGACATGTTTTGAGACCTGTTAACTGACTCACCATCGTTATCGTTATGATATACAATTATTTTTATTTTCTTAAGTGAAGAAAGTCCACACTCAAATCCGTATTTTCTATAACAGTGTAATATATATTTTTTAAACCAGCCATTAATCCAAAGCAAAAAAATTAACCAATATCACACTAAGTGACAGAAGAAACGCAAGCAAATGCAAATACCTTGTAGAAACTCCCCATAGCGAATATTGTTGTATATGATACAACTCTGGAAATTAAAAAATTGTCTGCGGCCTAAAATATGCTATGGAACAACAGTCTCCATGACAGTTTTGTAGTTAATCTATAAGAGGAGTTTAATTTGTCAGTATTTAATTTTAACTTTTTTTTTAATGTGACCTAAAGTAAAAGTCACGGGAAAATTAAAAGCAGCGGCAATATGGTTACATGTTAAATCCAGAGTAGTATATATATATATATACACACACACACACACACACACACACACAGATATAGATATAGATATAGATATATATAGATATATATATATATATATATATATATATAGATATATACATATATATATATATATACATACATATATATATATATATATATATATCTATCTATCTATATATATACATGTATATATATATATATATATATATATATATATATATATATATATATATATATATGTATATATGTATATATATGTATATATATATATATGTTATTAATTAAAAAAGGAACTCTATTCTTTTAAATGTCTGTTACTTTGAAATCATAAAATCAGTGTTCTTCCATCCATTTTTTAAAGCATTATTTTGCACCTTGTGTTACTTCTGTCACCGAGTATAGTATGCTGTTAATACATGTTTCATTTGGATGAATGTGTCTTGTGTATTACACAGTTTATCAAACATCAGTTTTGTCTTGAAAGAGAAAAAAGGAATGTTTAATGAATTACCCCTCAACACATCATTAATTGACGAAACTCCTTGAATACACTGTTAAATGACCAAAAAAACCCTCAATACATTGTTAAATGACCAAAAAAACCCTCAATACATTGTTAAATGATTAAAAAAAACCTTAGTACATTGTTAAATGATAAAAAAAAAACCTCAATAAATTGTTCAATGATAAACCCCCCTTAATACATTGTTAAATGATTTTAAAAAAACCCACCTCAATACATTGTTAAATGACAAAACCCCCTTAATACATTGTTAAATGAAGAAAAAAAACTTCATATATTATTAAATGACAAAAACCCCTCAACAAATTGTTAAATGACAAACCCCTACAATACATTGTTAAATGACAAACCCCTTCAATACATTATTAAATGACAAAAAAACCCTCAATACATTGTTAAATGACAAAACCCCCTCAACACATTGTTAAATGACAAGACTCCCTCAACAAATTGTTAAATGGCCAATATCTCAAAATCTCTTCACTGTGGTTTGATTTCGGCCATCTCGTGGGCACCTGTGTACTATTGCATTATGACAATAAGATAAAAGTATTAATGACAGGGATGAGACTGGAAGCTGATCCATATAAAACAGCTGGACATTTCTTTAGTCTGCAAACAAAGTTCACAGAAAATGGCAAAAGTGTATAATGCAAGATGGATTGAGGGACGGACTCCCACCCCTACCCACGTCACCCCCCCATCAATGAGTGGGGAGAGCATATATCTGAATTTTCTAACTTTAGATATTATTTCTACTGAAATGTCAAATTTGCACACACACAAAAAAAGCCTGAGAAATGAAATTTGTGAATGAAATAAAAGTATTTTGCTTCCAAGAGGGTAGGGTGGGGTGGATGTGGGTGCTTCAAACCCATTTAAACCCATCTGCCCAACCCTCTCCAAACTCGGCTACAAGTAAATTGTGTTTCATAACATATTTAGTCTTACAGAAGTGCGAGTGTAGTGTTAAGAACAGTTGTAAAGTCAACATTCAGCAGTTCAGCACACAGACAGACAGACACACAGACGGACAGACAGACAGATGGACAACTGACTCAAATTATGACTAGGCATGATACTCATCCAACTGAGATGAAAGCAACAAAACATCTCATTTTTCTCCAGAACATTTCCAACATTTCCATGCAATCATTTATAAAAAAAAAAAAAAAAAAAAAAAAAAAAATTCATACATTTTTTAAAAACATTTTAAAATAATAAAATATGAATTATTTACAATGATAAACCAAAAGAACGACTTACATGTACATACAAAAAGTTCATTGTGAACTACAAACATTATTTTTGAGCTTGGCATAAGAAGAGAAAATGACTAAATGGTAAATGACCAAGTGAATGAAACGGACTCGGTCGCAGATATAACAATGAACAAAATGTATTGAGAAGAAAATATACAACTTTTAATAACAACAATAATCATACTGGAATATGGAACCGATATGGAATAAAGTCATTTATATATATATATATATATATATAGTTTATGCATCAAATACAAAGTAAACCAAATAAAGTGTTTTGTTAATATAAATTATGCTAATCAGATCCTATTTATTTTGCCGATTGTAATAATGGCTCATTATTTAACAGAAAAAACCCACTAGATAGATTATCTCATGATTTTTGTGTACATAAATTATGCTAATCAGATCCTATTTATTTTGCAGATTGCAATAATGGCTCATTATTTAACAGAAAAATAACACCCGATAGATGGTCTCATGATTTTTGTATACATAAATAAATTATGCTAATTATGCAGATCGTATAATTTATTTTTCTAATTGTGATATGAGATCATTATCTAATAAAAAATCATGGATAAATAAAAACTAGTGAGATTCGTTTTTTTATTATTACTGTTTTCGTCAAAATAATGTTTTATAAATTAATTTGGATTAACTGTACTGAATACAAAATCACTTAAATTGTATAAAGTTCATGTATGTAAAGGTAGTTTAAAAAAAAAAAAAAGAGAGTTTTATTATTTTTATTTTGTTATTGCCACATTTGTCAAGAGTCGGGTAATAACACTGAAAAAAACAACAAGAATAACCAGAAGTTACCTAGCTTTCTATCTTGTTTCATATTAGCAGTTACAGCTCTATAGTCCGAAGGTTCAGTGGTCCGAAGGTTCAGTGGTCCAAAGGTTCAACACTAATCCTAACCCTAAGTTCAGTAGTCCGAAGGTTTATAGACCTAACCCCGGACTATTGAACCTTCAGACCATTGAACCTTCGGACTATAGAGCGTTCCCCCATATTAGCATTGTAGTCTGTTTATTATACAGCTAAACATTTCATAATATAAAACATAAACATACAATTTGCACCAAGTAAAAGAAAATCATGATTGCGCTACAATATTCAAAATTTCTTCAAAATTCCAAAATAGAAACGTAATTATTTGAAATTGCACCCTCGTTTTTTTAAAAAGCACACACAAGTATAATACATACATAACATACAAGACAAGTACGATTCTGTTAAATGTACAACAGACAAAACACACAACTAAATACATGGTATACACGGAACAACAACACCGACCGTTTTGATTTTAGTCTTAATACTGTTCAGATAGTATGCCATTTCATTAAATACAATCTCATCGTCATGCAACCCTGCGATTCCATTCAAGACCATATTCCAGGGGCCTAATTCACTAAACTCTCGCAACTTTGCGATCTCGAAGAGCAATGCTAAATTACTTACAAAGAGGATGCTGTGTTGTCTAACAAAGCCTAAAAGACCTGTGTGAATTAGGCCCCAGGTTTTTTTAGAAACCAAACCGAACCATCACTACTGTACAACAGCTAAAATAATACTTGAGTATTTTACGGTACTGCTCATATATCTTTGTTTGATACTTTGAGGAAGAAAATGGATTTTTGCTTGGAACACAATCAATTTCTATACACCAGGAAGACGATGTAATGTAATTAAAATGTAGTAAAACAAGCAAATGTATTATGCAAATCTAAGAAGTACACATATAATAAAACATTTTGCAAGTTGTATAGAATATAGTATTCAAGTAAGTACTAATAAATGCGGGGCAAGTTGTATAGAATATAGTATTCAAATAAGACTAGTACTAATAAATGTTGCAAGTTGTATAGAATATAGTATTCAAAGAAGACTAGTACTAATAAATGTCGCATTATTCACCTATTATGCAGATAGGGTTGAAGATTACAATAAACATAATTTTGATCATTCATAAAAAATGGCAGATATAATCAACATAATTTATTAATTTATGCACAGTAAAAATAAAAGTTTATTACGACTACAAGAATCTTGAGTATTGTAATAGTGGCTGATAATAACCCAGAAAATTGTTCTTGGCAACATGCAGTCATGAGTAAGTGAGCAAATATTTACAGAGCACATTTCTATAAAGTTTTACAACTTTGCACCACAAAAGGTCAATGAAACCTTTACACAATAATTCAGCAGGTATAAATTATAATACTGTAGACACTACAATAATACTATGTAATAATATACCATAATACTATGTAATAATATACAATAATACTATGTAATAATATACTAAACCTACAGACTAGAATAGTGTAAAATATTTTTAATAATAACAGGTGTACATGTAAATAGGTTTTGATCTTTTTGGCATTTTGCTTTTTAAAGGCAGACTACTGTATTTTGAACTACAATATTTTGAACACAAAAGTGGCATTTTGGATACATCTGACTATAATTCTGTATTTATTAAAAAGACATCACTGTTGCAAAATCAGTGGTTTGTTGAAATGGCAAACAATATGAAAAACATTAATGAATATTATTATATACAATGTATTGAAATAGAAGACCAGGACAATTTTGATTATAATAATAATAAATAACATTATGAGTAAATTTGTCATTCCATTAATGTCAAATCTATTATTCACTGTAAAAATAACAAATATGGGGCCTATATTTATACTGGATTCATTATTTTAAAAATAATTTATGGTTATTAATTTAAATAGAAGACGAGGAAAATTATTATTACAAGTTATGATTGCATTAATATCAAATTTATTATCACTGTAAAATGACTTATATTTATACTGGAAGCATTATTTTTGTTACAATTTGTGATTATTAATTATGGGGGGGGGGAGGGGAAGGAATTAACATACAGAATAATGTCTAAATTAAATATGGAATACTTAATAATACATGTACTATTTATTTTCCTTGTGACTGTTGTGTTTAATACCTTTTTGCATTAATAACAAGTTTAAAATACTGCTACATGTTTAAGTATGGAATAACAATAAAATTAAGTAAGGAACACTCCATATATTATCATATATAATATTAATCATTTGCTAATGGTATTATTTATTATAATCACAAATGTAGAGTATAATACTATGTTGAAGTGATAACACATTTTAAAATACTGTTATTTATGCAATGAATAATGGTCAGGACTTTAGATTGCACTAATCTGGGCAAAACTGTTGGGTTTGAGATTGTTGTAGGTTTTTCTTCTCTTTTTTTTTTTTTTGGGGGGGGGGGGGGGGTCTGGGGGGTTTTTTTGTTGGTTTTTGTGGGGGGGGGGGTTTGGGGGGGATGTGTGTTTGGTCTAAACACAGCAATGATATTAAGAGATGTTGAAGGGTTGTAAAAATTCAGAAACATACCATATTGGAAGTTATTTTAATATAAATAAAAATAATTTTTAAAATTAAAATTCAAAATTTCAGATTTTGCTGGTCAGCATATTTGTACTTAATTTGGGCGTGATCATTCAGGGCATACTTATTTTAGGGATAGCACTTATCACCTTCACTTCGGTGCAATCTAAAGCTATGAAGGCACGAAGGAAATGTTTTATTTAACGATGCATTCAACACATGTTATTTATAGTTATATGGCGACTCGCTAAAGCCCTGAATGCCAAAATTAAGTTTAGAGGAGTAGCTATATATATTATATTAATTATATACCAATAAATTAATAATATAATTTTATTTTAATGCAGAGCATAACACTTTGTTGAATTAATAACAGGTTTAAAACAGCACATGCACAGAATGATGTATACAGAATGGAAGACTAGATAATAGTATTATATACTCTATTATGATTGGATATAGAATAACATTCTGCTGCTTTAGCAATATTTGAATTTTCTTATAAAAAAAATCATCATAATAGATGAACAATGACTTCTCAGTCATGTTCAGGAAAGAACATATTTAAAATACAACTACAGGGATTAAAAAATATTATGTACAACATAAAATACATCATTGTTATTAATAAATTATTAATCTAAAAAATCTGATTCTGCTTTACACAGAAATAAACTAACTTTTGGCACTGGTTTTTCACTGACTAGAAATTAATATACACTAGTGACATGTAATTCGCCAACAAATATTGCAACTTTTTTTCATTTTTTTTTTTTTCTTTCTGATTTAAATATTTATTTATATGCACTATGAACAGACTATAATTAAAATTTTACTATATATTTAGATGAGTTAGAAAGCTAGTTTTCTCACCTCAAATCTTAAAATATTTTTAATTAAAATTTATCACTAAAATTCTATTCCGAGAGACTAATAATTGAAATTTTATCTTTATTTTAAAAACTTGAATAAATTTATTCGACTTATTAAGTTCTACCAGACCAGTATTCAATAACGTTTGGTAAAACACCATAAGATGTATCCCTATTGTCTTACTTTCTTTGCTTTCAAAATACTGAGAATCGATAAAGATTAAATGTATCAAAATTTATTTTTCCAGATTTTGTTTTGAATTTGTAAAATACTGAGTGCAAATTAAAAAACTGTTTTATGATGAAATGAAAACAGCTGATATTTACATGGTTTTATGTAGAATACGATATTACTTCTACCTAAGATAGCCCACTAATGTACACTTGGTGACTAGATTACACTATAAATAAACGTAACAACTATAAACAAAAATATCACGGAAGACAAATTGTGAATACTGTTGTTTTGTTGCTATGGCAACTGAATTTTGGCACAATGAAAAATATTAGACATCAGATTTTGTTTCTTTTTTTAAATTTTTTCAAAAAAAATAATAATAAAAAGAAACAAAATATTACACAAAGCAAACATCTGAAGTGAACACTGCAAATAGCATACACAGAACGAGTCTTTATTTATTGCACCATCTATGTATTTGTTTTAAAATACTCAACCCCCAACTCCATTTATCCCAGCTTCAATAACAATACTTAGTTACAGTCAGTAGAAATAACAATCTACTAAATTTAAAGTAGATGGAAATTAAACATTATCTAAAATGTATTGACAATTATAAAAAAAATAATTAAAAATCGCAATTTAATTTTTGAAGCCATTTTTACACAATACAATTTCTGGATCTAAATGTTTTCTTTTGTTTGTTTTTTTGTTTTTTTTAATTTTATTTTATTGAACTGTCTGATACAGATTAGCAAAAAAGCAGTACCTACCAGTAATTTCAGCTAAAATTATGAAATTTTATAAAAATGATAAATGTTGCTGCTTTTTGGGTGGGGGTGTTATTATTGTTTTTTGTTGGTTTTTTAGGGTTGTCTGGGGTTTTTTTTTTAAAAATAAAAATAAGTTTAAAAGTTTCTCAATGTTTGCAATGTGGACACGAATACACTCAACACACAACGAGAAACTAACCTATGGTTTATGTACAAGTATTTGGCTTTGGCGTGGAATATCATATAAAGTCAAACATGATTTAACATGTTCACAATATATATTCAAAAATAAAAACATGCATTTAAACAGACACAGTCATGTACAACAAAAAACCCCACACATGAACCGAGACACAGTCAAACAACTTTCATCCATTTAGACAAAAACACTGAATTATTTGCACATGTTTTTCGTATTATTTTTAAACATGAGATTTGAGACTATAGGGAACACTGATCAACTAGTATTTTTATCCTTTTATCTTGACTTATAATCTATTTGAAATATATTAGCAAGATCCTGAATATCAGTTTATTTTTGTTCTATATATCTAAATTAATTAATTTTTGTTAATATAAATCAATAATTAATTACTAAAATGCCATATTAAAAATACTTTGTAAATATTGTTTTAGTTATTTATTTTTAAATTATGTTATTAATTTTACTTTGTATATTGTCTGAAACAAAAATAAAGCATCTGTCATACATTATCACAACATGGAACAATTGTACAGTGGAAGACATGAATATTAATTTATTCAAATAATACTGAATAAGTAACACTAACACATACACACTCTTTCCTTTTCTCTCTCTCTCTCTCTCTCTCTCTCTCTCTCTCTCTCTCTCTCTCTCTCTCTCTCTCTCTCTCTCTCTCTCTCTCTCTCTCTCTCTCTCTCTCTCTCTCTCTCTCTCTCTCTCACACACTTTCACACACACACACACACACACACACACACCCTATATCTTTGGAAGACGAGAAATCCAGCACATCCGAAAACGAGTAGGGATTTGTTGGCTGTATTTCGAGTTAATACTGTCGAGTAAAGACGTCCGATTGTACACATCATCGTCTATATCCACACATAATACCTACATCTCACTCTCAGAGATACATTCTGCCTTTGAGTTCACAACAGCATTATAACAAAACCAACTCAAAATAACAGGGAATATTTTGTTCAGTATTATCTCATGATTTACTATGCAAATTTCAAAGATCGCTGCTACACAATTTCTGAATAACATTAATTTTTTTATTCTTTTTATCCTCTTTACATTTTGTATTTGCTCTCAAATGTTTTTTTAATTAACCAAGTTTGTGCATATTAACCACATATGAAAGAAAAAGTCCAAAATAATTTTAATTTTTTAAAGACATTTTGTGCAAATTAAATAAATTACCAACCATTTTTTTAATAAAATTATGAACCCAAATCTTAAACCTTTCATCCCTTTAAACCATTCTTGAGCAGACCTTAAATATAACTGGAAGAGCCTATTTTAAGAAAATAGGGGTGAAAGGTCTGAGGCAGAATGTTATCTTCATGTACTAAAATGTACAAGAGTAAGCGAATGCATGCAATAACTGACTAGACAATATTGGCACAGTACGAATATATTTGGTTAAAACTTGGCACATATTTATATAACAAAAAAAATACAAAACCCTGGGTTACTATCAGCCACTATAGAGCAAGTCATGGAAGTTAACTTGTAGAAATAGCCCTATTTTAAATATGTAATATCATGGATGCTAAACTCTTCAACAACACATAAAATAAAATAAAATAAAACAAACCGTTTTGTTGCTTTGGTTGGTAATAATTAAAACTAGTCATCAAAATTTTGGCACAAAATATATAACTGCTCTACAGGTCTTGTTATGCATCTGATGTTAATCGGGAAACATTTTGTTTAGTATCATGTCGCGATTCGCTACACACGTTTCAGAGATCACTACACAATTTTAAAACATTGAACAGTAGTTGCTAATCAATTTTATCAATTGACTACAAATATCGCTAATCCAGATTTTAAAAACAAAAATGTCCCCTGTTAATGTAACAAGATGCCAAAAATATGAATAATTTTTGTGTTCGTTAAAGTTGAAATGATGATTTAGAATTGCATATTATCTCTGTATATATTATTTTAAATAATACAGACTGCTCATTATGTCTTTTAGAAACAATCATAAAAATGTTACAGCTTTAATTAAACTAGGATAATAACAAGAGAGTTAAATTCAGTGCCAAGATTAAATAACTAGTTTGCTATAGGAAGACATCGTTATCCATGTAGTGGAAACATATTCACAGTGTTTCTGCCAGAAAGAAATTTTTGAGTATGGCGCTATGTTATTGAATGCAACCACAGTCAACAGGGGCTATGGGGGGCCTCCTCCACAAAGAAAATGGGTTACATTTAGGGTTAGGCTTAAGAAAATCATACAATAATTATTAGAGTCATTAATTTTGTCAAAATGTTAACTTAAAAAAATTAAAATTTGGGTATGGCGCCATACCCATTTTACCCTCTGGCAGAAACCCTGCTATTTCAGTATGCATTTTTATGTAAACATTATTAATATGCATATACTTAGCTAATACTGAGACAAAAGGAAGAACTTTGATAAATGAAAAAAAATATATATAAAACTTTCACAAGTGGGAAGGATTTCTTCAATATGCCAGTCTTATGCAACGTAATTCTAAGACATATAAATAATAATAAAATAATAATAGTAATACTCAAATAAAATTGGTTTTTATGTTGTTATTAGTAGTACCAGCACAATTGTTGTGCTATTATAAAAGACAATATATCTGCCAAATACTAATATCTAATACATATTGGCACTTTTAAATACAGCATTTGTTTAAAAACTATTACAAATGAAATTGTAACAACAAAAGCATCTACATTGCAGTGCAGATTAATACATTATATACGATAGGCAGAAATGTTCATTAACTGCAAAAACAAGAAATGTTTTTATTGCTTAAACCAAACAGTTAAAAATATGGTTATCAAATATTACTTGTATTAATACTAACTGGAATAAATGCCTATTGCCATATTTAAACAGGATGAGAATATTTATTCCACTGAAATGGACTATTCTATTAATACTGGTACCGATTTTGACTATAACATTAATTACACACGGCATTAAGTATTGCAACGAATCCATTTTCAAAACATTTGTTCAATCCACACGTGTGTACATCATGCTGCAAGCTGCAAAAAGGCAGGAACGTTAACCCTTTCACCCCTGCAAACAATCTTAGATTAAAACCCCTCTAAACCGGACACCCTCGGAACCAAATTAAATGTCTGCTTTTAAGAGGTATCCGGTTTAGAGAGGTTCTCCTCTGTACTGATATTTAAAAAGGGACCATGAAAAACGTCTGGTTTTGAGGGAAGTTTGGTTTACAAAGGGTTCAGTTTGAAAGCTGTCAATGTAGTCGTAGCGATAATGTATTTCCGAATGTAGTAGAATGTAATAAAACATTACAAATAAATGTTTGAAAATATTTTAGGTTAATTTTTTGCAAATTTGTCTACTTTTCAACTACCATTTTGTTTCTGTGACAACCATTTTAAAACAATTTTAAATTGTCAATTTAATATAATTTAAATATTTCACAGATCAGGCACATATTAGTATTATAAAAATAAAAAGTTTGTTTTGTTTAACGACACCACTAGAGCACATTGATTTATTAATCATCAGCTATTGGATGTCAAACATTCAGCAATTTCTGACAGTCTTAGAGAGGAAACCTGGTAAATTTTTCCATTAGTAGCAAGGGATCTTTTATATGCACCATCCCATAGACAGGACAGCACATACCACAGCCTTTGATGTACCAGTCGTGGCACACTGGTTGGAGTGAGAAATAGCCCAGGGATCAAGCCCAGACCGGCCGCGCATCAGGCGAATGCTATACCACTGGGCTAGGTCCTGTGCCTTTTCGGACATGTAAAGAGAGATCCAAATCCTAGCTAAACATCATGTTGAGAATTGTGGTTCATCAGAGGTGAAAGGATTAACTGTACACACACACACACACGCAGAACTCTGGAGACGAATAGTACGACGTACCACATAACATACGAGTAATAATATTCAAAAAGTAAAAACACATGACAGTGAAGACACGACGAAGCAGAAAAAAACACTGCTTGTATTAAAACTGGGAACTTGCGTAAAAAGGTTTAACCTTTCATAACAAAATGGATTTTAACCCTTGATTTTTGTTTTATGATAGCATGCATAACAATGATGAAATGATAAAAACGATCAAATATAACATGCGTAGGATTTTCCTTTCTGTCTCTGTGGTCCCAACTGGAATTGTGTGCTTATCTAATTAAGCACTTTCATAATAACAGTAAATGTTTAAGAACAAAAACAATAATAGCATTTAAAAATTACATACAGCACAGTCACGTAATATATAGATAATATATATATATATAGACAGAGTGGGATATATATATATATATATATATATATATATATATATATATATATATATATATATATAAAATGAGCACTTCGAAATCAAACCTTATTTTGACAACTTGGAACTTGAGAAAAAGAAGATCAAATAACATACACAATAATTGCATATCACTGACATTGCTATAATACGAGTCGCCCAAGTAGAAAAGGCTGGCCAGGTCAAAAACAGTCAACAGTTCACTCCCTTTGTTTTTTGTTTTTTATCTCCCTTTGACTGCATATGGATGAATATTTTCAGACTTCATACCTCAAAGAGTTACCAACACCTCCTTTCTAACAAACAGCTGTTAATATAGGGTATTTTTTAAACCAATTTTATCAAAGATTTTAAATTAAACATTTTAAAGCACCATTACTTAATCGGTCTTCTTTTATCTTTAAAAAAAAAAGTGAGGAGTGAAGACATTGGATAGCTGTAAATAGTTTTTTCCTTCTGTTTTTTTCTTCTTTTTGAATCAGAGCTATCAAATGGAATCAGATTCAAATAATTTATACTTCTTTCACTGTTTTTTCTTCTTCAAATATCCTGGAAGACCTTTTCTTAACAACTCCTCAACAATCCGTTTAACATAAAATCATTAAAAAAAAAAAAAAAAAAAAATCATCCTCATTTCCGCAGTAGTAGTTTTTGGGGCTTTTTTAAGCTCGGCCAATAGTGGTTGTCATGGCCACAGTTCTACAAGTGTGGTGTGGTAATGGGGTGTATTTTGTTTGTTTCTTTGTTTTGTTTGTTTTTCACCTCTGACCTCCGACCTCAGTCCTCCTCGTCGCTGTCTTTTTCACCTCTGACCTCCGACCTCATCAGTCCTCCTCGTCGCCGTCGTTCGGCTTGCAGTACTTGTAGCGGTGGTTCATGTGCTGACTGTACGAGCCCGAGTGGCTGAACCGCTTGCCACACTTCTTGCATTGGAATGGCTTCTCCCCAGAGTGCAGGCGCTTGTGTTCAGTCAGGTGGTGCTTGTGCTTGAACGCCTTCGAACACACGTCACAGTTGAACGGACGCGCTCCTACAACAAAACAAGGGAAACAAATGTTATGTCCAAAAAAAAAAATGTTGTTACAGTTGAATGGGCACACTCCTACAAGAAAAAGGCAAAGGAATGCTTGTCACAGTTGAATGGGCACACTCCTACAAGAAAGAGCCAAAGGAATGCTTGTCACAGTTGAATGGGCACACTCCTACAACACAACAAGGGAAACAAATGTGATGTAAAAAAAAATTATAATTTGTTTTACATTAGTGGAATGAGTGTGTTCCTCCAAGAAAGAGGCAAAGGAATGTGTCACAGTTGAATGGGCACACTCCTATAAGAAACATGGGAAACGAATATTGTGTCAAAAAAAATTAAAAAGGAAAAGAATGTTTGTCAGTTGAACGGGCGTGCTCCTACAAGAAAGAGGCAAAGGAATGTGTCACAGTTGAACGGGCATGCCTACAAGAAACAAGGGAAAGGAATGTTTGTCACAGTTGAATGGGCACACTCCCACAAGAAAGATATGTCACAGTTGAATGGGTGCACTCCTATAAGAAACAAGACAAAGGAATGTGTCACAGTTGAATGGGCGTGCTCCTACAAGAAACAAGGCAAAGGAATATTTATTTAAAGACACCATGGATATTTTTTTTTTTGTTACACAGAAGGGAGAGGGAGAGCTAGGAGGGGGGAGAGAGACAGGGAAGACGAAAGAGACAGAGAGAAATGGAGTGTGATAAAGAAAACTAAAGAAAAAATAAAGAGAAAATGGTCCTCAGACTTAATCTGGATGCCACTGGGGGGGGGGGGGGGGGGGGGGGGGTCCTGTATACCATGAAACTACAGTAAGACTACAACAGCAAGGGAGTGCTCGTACTTGTGCTGAGCGAAATATCTCTGCTTGCTGAACATCGTCACATACCATACAGCAAGGGACACAACTACAGCAACAGTACAACAGCAAGGGACATAACTCTGAAAACTGCCTGAGTGGGTGTTCGTACTTGTGTCTAGCGAGAGATCAAAGGAGATAACTCCTATCCGAGTACTCGTATTTGTATCGTGCAAGGGACATAACTCTATCACCCACCTACCTGAGTGCTCGTACTTGTTTTGAGCGAGGGCAAGGGACATAACTCTTAGACCAACCTACCTGAGTGCTCGTATTTGTTTTGAGCAAGAGAGCAAGGGACATAACTCTTGAGACCCCCACCTGAGTGCTTGTACTTGTTTCAAGTGAGAGCAAGGGACATAACTCTGAGACCCGCCTACCTGAGTGCTCGTACTTGTTTCGAGCAAGAGAGCAAGGGACATAACTCTGAAACTTGCCTACCTGAGTGCTCGTACTTGTGTCAAGCGAGCGAACTCTGCTTGCTGAACGTCTTGTCGCACTGGTCACAGCCATACATCAAGGGACATAACTGCAGAAACAGTAAATGAAGGGACATAACTCTAAAACCTGCCTACCTGAGTGCTCATATTTGTGTTGAGCGAGCGAGATCTGCTTGCTGAACATCTTGTCCACTGGTCAGCCGTACATCAAGGAACTTAACTACAGTAACAGTAAATCACGGAACATAACTACAGCAACAGTAAATCAAGGGACATAACTACAGCAACAGTAAATCAAGGGACATAACTACAGCAAGAGTAAATCAAGGGACATAATTACAGCAAGAGTAAATCAAGGGACATAACTACAGCAACAGTAAATCAAGGGACATAACTCCTACCTGAGTGCTCGTACTTGTGTCGAGCTAGTGAGCTCTGCTTGCTGAACATCTTGTCGCACTGGTCACAGCCGTACATGCCAACGTCGACGTCCAGCTTGTGGTTCTTCCACGACCTGCGCTTCTTGCGCATCGGCTCGTCGTCGTCGGTGAGGGAGTCGTCCAGCTCCAGGAGGCCCTCGTCGGCTTCCACCTGCCAGAAAAAACATGGCTGTCGGCACATGTTGAGAAATAGAAAAAGTGTTAAACACGCCTCACTCAGCACAAGAGGGATTAGACACATGTAAAGGTTAGACAATGTTACCAAGGCAACAAGACATGGTGACGACTTTAAGCTGATCTTGGAAAAAAACTTGGGGGTGGTGGCTTGTTTTAGTGATTTTCTGTTCCACACTCGACCACTGGCCATGCCAGAGATTGGGTGTGGGAGAGACATGCCTGAATCTTAATTGGATAGAGGCACGTTAATAGTTTACGAGTATGAGTTTTAGTAAAAAATTTCAAATATTTTGCTTTATTTGCTAATTTGGCTTTAACATTATATACATTTTATAAAGAATTTTTCAAAGAAGATTTTAAGTATTTACCATTTTATTGCCAATTTTATAAAAATAAAAAATACTTTATATAAATTATATACATTTTATAAAAAAAAAAATTAAGGAGCCTTTAATTATTTACCATTTTATTGCCAATTAAAAAAAAGTTTTAAAAGAATTTTGTAATCAATTTCTGAAGGATCTTTAATAAGGATGACATTTTAAAAACAATCAGCTTAAACTCTGAACACATACAAAAACAGTGCACCAATAGGAACAAGCAAAATGAGCACACACGTACACACACACACGTAATTCACTATAGTGGGAAATGATATACAGCATTGCCAATATAATCAAACATTAGGTAACCATAATTTTGTTCTTAAAGGCGCAATGTTGCTTGATAAAAAAAAAAAAAAAAAAAAAAAATAAAAAAAAAATAAGGCTAACAAATTATAACAAACATTCAGTCATTATTAAAAGAATTACTCAGAAAGGTCTTATTCTTAAAAGGAATATATTTTAGGCACAATGTCAGGTAACATTCTGTTCAGTATCATGCCGCAATTCGCTATGCATGTTTCATATATATTGCTACTCAATTTAAAAAACATTAAACAGTAGTTCCTAATCAATTTTTAATTGACTAGAAATATCACTAAAATCAAAATTTTGAAAGCAAAATGTTCTTTGAATGTTTCAGAATTAATGAATGCTTAGCAACACCCCAGCATGAAATATGCACTGACGTAAGATGAGGACAAGTCAAATGTTTCACAACTGACAGCAAAAATACACCAGTCAGGGTTTGTTCCAGAAGATAAAATGGGTATGGCACCATACCCAAATTTTTGGCAGATTTTATTTTTTAAGTTAACCTTTCAACAAAATTAATTATTCTTATCATTACTGTATGCTTTTCTTAACCCTAACCTTAAACTTAACCCATTTTCTTTCTGGGGGAGGCCCCCCATACCCCCTGTTGACTGTGGTTGCATTCAATTCCATAGCGCCATACCCAAACATTTCTATCTGGCAGTAACACTGACTGTATCGATTAATTTTGGCAATTCTGTATAGATGCAGTACACATATTACATACATTGTATTTATCTGAGATACACAAGCAGCAATTATGGCACCTGAGCAACTGAGCAATGAAATATCTATAACTAGACAAACCTGACGTAAACACACCACTATCTGGCAGCTTAAAGGGATATATCCTAGTTTTAAACACTAAGGCATATTTTTTACTATTAGAGCCGTTTTTTGACAACTAAAATCAAACATTACTTAGATTGTATTGTTTAGATTATCCATTTCCGTACATTCTAAATGTTTTCGGTCATCCTGGTGTTTTTAATATCACAAAATGCATTTCTCATATTTTAAAAAATGCACGTGCATCTGAGAAGTAAGAGTTATGGGGTCGAGTTTTTAGTCTATTTTGAGAGGGTATTTCACCATTTCAAAGTCACAGACTCATGTTTCACTCAATTGTAACTTTATCCAAGTGTGTTACAGGTTTGTATATTAACTAAACTTAGTGTTAATTTTAACTAAACTCAGTGTTAATTTTCACAGGTTGAAACTAGGGTCTGTCCCTTTAATATAGTCCGGTTTAGGAAATAGTTCCTCATTAAAAAAAATACTACAAAATTCTGATATGCTTTTTGAAATCTTTCTTCAATGATTACACATAGGCTGACCTCTGTCGTATTTAATTAACCCATTGGTTTGAAGTTACTTGTTATATGTAGTACTAACTGATAACAACTGTGCAAGTGGTATGGTGTCACTTGTGTAACAGCAACATGAGGTGGTAGTCAGGCATAGGGCCACAAACTGAAAAATCTTGTGGTCGACCTATGTTGACATTTTTACACAGTACTTGTCAGTTGAGAGCACTCCCTGAAATTAGTAGTCACATGACCGTCTCGACAGTGTTGTATTTTTCACAGAATATATTCTGACATAGAAATTGTATTGAACTGCATGGCGTAATTAACTGTGGTGTGTAACCTGAAGGTGCAATTTATAACTACTTCATTTCAAAAGTACCACTGGGCTATTTCTCAGTATATCAAAGGCTGTGGTATGTGCTAACCTGTCTGTGAGATGTCGCACATAAGACTACAACCTATTGCATCTGTGTATAGCATTCTTCCATAGAGTTCCACTGAGTTACAAATGTCAATATGTTGATAACGGATTTACAAAACTGATGGATCATAACTTAGTCCTTACAACTAGCTAAATATTGGCAAGCACAAACATTTTGTAGACCTGTGTCTTAAATCACATGGTAAACTCGAGTCAAATATTGCAACCTACATGCACCAATAAAAACTTGCATGCACACACAAGACTGCCATCTGTTGTAAACATCCACTGGACTTTATCTTGTACAGAAACAGGATTCTAAACGTGATGATGATTTTCCCCATTTACCGATTTCATGGAGTGTCGTCTATTCAAAATTCATAAGAATTAAACTGGTTTCCACTGGAACAAGTTGATATACATGTACAAAAGGTATTAAAATGCGATACCATTAACTGTAAATATCTTGAATAGACCTACAATTTTAAATGTGATATTTGGTACATGTAGTAAGTTTGGCCACATTCCTTATATTCAAACCATTACAATATTTGGAAGATTTTAGGGACTGTGGGTAATCTGTGAAAATGCACATAGCATAATTACTAAAGCAGTGATTATTTCAGTAAAAATTGTGCCTACTAAAACCATTACACACACACATTTAGTCAAATCTTAAGGTTGCCAAATGTGGGATTTGCATAAAAAACACAGAATCTTGCTGTATTTTCAACCTGTCAAATTATGTAAAAAAAATTAAGATTGCGTCTTAATACAGGTGGCTGCTAAAACACTGCAACACACACACTTAGAAACCAAATATGAAAATCTGGGATTTGTGGAAAAAAACCCAGAATCCTTCTAAATTTTAAACAGGCCTCTTTAACACATGTGGTTGCTAAAACACACTCAACTTTTAACACACAAAATTTAGAAACCAAATTCGAAAAAAAAAAAAAAAAAAACCCGTTTCGCTCACCTGTCTCCACGACTTTTTGCGGTTCCGTTTGGGTTTGCTGTTTGGGTTGATGAGTGCCTCCATGTGAGCCAGCGACACATCGGCCAATGTGGTGAGGTTCTGGTGGAAGACGGCAGCTGCGGCCGCGGGGCCGTTCTTCATCATCAGGTGATGACCGCCCTGCTGTCCGCTGCTGTGCTCGTCGATGACTAGGCGGCCCGAATCAATGACCTCGTCCGATTCCATCGAGTTGTCCTCCTCCGAGCTGTCTGACGAGTCCGAGTCATCATCGTCGTACTGCTCAGTGTTTCGTTCCTCATCCGACAGATGGCGCTTCCCGTTCTCACGACTCTTCGGATGGCCAATCGACAGTTTCGAAGGACTTGGAGACACGGACAACGACTTGGGCTTCGAAACGACTGCTGGAATGATGGAGTTGGTCGGCCAGGTGGGTATGACGGTCGCCGCCGCTGCCGCCGTCGTCGCCATGGTTACGACGGGTTTCGGGATTAGCAGGTTGCTAGGGAACAGACCTTCCTGCTGCATGTACTTGAATATGGCTGACTGTTGGATCCTGGCGATGGAAGAAGACGACGACAAAGATGATGACAAGGATGATGATAGCGTTACTTCTTCGCAGGAAGATGATGATTTCTTCGCAGAATCGTCCACCGATGCTGGCGACTTGCAGCTGAGGTTCAGGGCCTGGTCTTCGCTGTGGGACGGGGCAGGGGAGGAGTTGTTGCTGTGAGCAGGGGGCGGTACTCTCTTGATGCTCAAGTCAAGAGGCTGGTCCTGACCGGCGGTCAGACTGCTCGAGGCCGGGAGGGAATGTGACGGAGGAAGCTGCCCAACGAGTTTCGGCGTGAGGGCGGAGTTGCTTGGAGTCATCGTAAGAGCACTTGCAAACGGCTGTGGCACGACAGGGATGTAGGCAGATGAAGAAGAGGAGGATGGTGACAACACCGACATTGATGATGATGATGATGATGATGTTGTTGTTGTTGTTGCTGTTATTGGGACTGGAATGTCGTCGGCTGCTTTGAACCGAGCCATGTTCGGGAAGTACGGCACAACCTTGCCCTTTCGGCGGTCACGGGCGCGCATGTTCTGGAACCAGACCTGGACGACGCGTTTCGAGAAGCCGATCTCCGACGCCATCTTAATGAGCTCCGACTTGCCGGGCCGCGGGTTCAGCTGGTAGTGCGCTCGTAGGAACTGCAGCTGCTGGTCACTGATGAGCGACCTCATGCGATACTTTCTGTCCTGCAGACTCTCGTGTTCTTTCAGCAGGTCTTCCTCATCCTCCTCCGACCCCGGCTCCCCAATACTCCCGTTGGGCGTCGCCTGGTGGCTGGTATCCGTGTCCGAAGCCGTGCTGAGAGGCGAGCTCTGCGACGGGTCTCGACCCGTCATCCTCTGGACGATCAGCTTGTTCAGCTTACAGAGGTACGTCTCGTGCTGGTGTAGCTCCACGGGACTCTTCAACTCCGCGTTGCAGTATCGACAGGTCAGATCTCCGGGGCAGCAGCTGCCATGACTGTTCGCTTCGGGGCCAAGGTTCTCGCGTTTAGCCGACTCTTTCGGCGAGTCTGCGTGCGATCCTTTCGTAGCAACGTCCGCTTCCATCTTCACTCTTGTAACGTCAACAAGATCGACCTTCTTGTCGGTGGCCATTTTGTCGGCGGCCATGTTGAAAAGCTGGGTGTTGGAGTTGACATCTGGCGAGATCTGCGGCACCGCGGACACCGGGGACGTGGTGCATGGGAGAACCTGCGGCTTCGAGCACTCGATCTGTGGACTGATGGTTGTGGGTATGACGAGATTCATGTTCTGCAACGGTTTCGAGTAATAGGCCACGATTCCCGCACCGTGAATCGGACTGGAGGTCACAGGGGCAGTGAAGAACGGGATTCCGCCGTTACGGGGGTCATACTTCAAGAACTGCTGAGGGTAGCTCCCGGGGGGCGGAGACTTCAACGGATCATGATGGAAAGGCTGGCCGGGGGTTGAGTTGTAATACATCATGCTCTCGCTGTTGCCGTTCCGGTCCATCCTTCGACCTTTGACCCCCATCACCCAGCACTTCTTCGACGTCATGTGACTGGAGTAGGAGCCAGAGTGGGAAAAACGCTTGCCACAGTTGGGGCATTCGAAAGGCTTCTCGCCAGAGTGGATGCGGACGTGTTCCTTCAGGTGGTGTTTGAACTTGAAGGCCTTTCCACATTCCGCGCACTTGAATTTCCTCAAATCAGCGCTCTCATCGTGACTGATCATGTGACGCTGGAGCCGGTAGACGTTCGCGAAGGTCTTGTTGCACACTTTACAGTTCTGCGAGGTCGGGGAATGGAGAGAGATGTGTTTGTCGAGCTGGCTCCTCAGCAGGAAGGTCTCATCGCACTTGGGACACTGGAACCGGATTGGTTTGCCCGCGTGCTTCTCCTTCATGTGGTCCTGAAGTTCGGTTGCCCGGGGAAACGACTCGCTACAGTGGACACACTTAAGGGTGTATTCCTCTTCTGGGTGGAGGCAGTCTAAAATGAAAAAAAAACAAAGCTGAACGTTAACATTTGTTTTGTTTAGCGATACCAATAGAACACATTGATTTGTTAATCATCAGCCATTGGATTCTAAATATTTGATAATTCTGACATAATCTTAGAGGAAGCCTGCTATAATTTTCTATTACAATCAAGAGATCTTTTGTATGTATTTTCCCATATACACACAGGCCCAGATCTGGCAACAGACTACACAGAACATGTGCTGTAGGTAGGCTGAAAATTGCCGCAGGTGAACATTTTGTCCAAGACGAAAATCTTTTTAGCCCTGTTCACATAATAAATTCAATACCCAAGGAATTTCAAGGCCTGTCAACATAATGAATTTAATACCTAAGGCAAAAAACCTTCAAAACATTCTAACAAAATTGTTAATTTCAAGGCCTGTCAACATAATAAATTTAATACCTCAGGCAAAAATCTTTCAAAATTTCTGTAGGTAACAAAATTGTTAATTTCTAGCCCTGTCAAAATAATAAATTTAATACCCTAGGCAAAAACCTTTGAAAATTTCTGTAGGTAACAAATTTCATCATTTCGAACCCTGCCAAGATAATAAATTTAATATCCAAGGCAAAAACCTTTGAAAATTTCTGTAGGTAACAAAATTCTGAATTTCTGTAGCTAACAAATTCTTAATATTTAGCCCTGTCAGCAATAACAAATTTAATACCCTAGTCAAAAACCTTTGAATATTTCTGTAGGTAATAAGTGTTAATTTCGAGCCCTGACAACAAAATGATTTTAATACCTGTGGTGCTGCTCTCTTCATCCTGGTCACTGACCGGTTCAGGGTAGATAACTGCGGTGTCGCTGCATCTGAGCAGCTTATGTAACTGTTCGGCCTTCGACACCTGTGGAAGACGAGAAGTGGGTGGGGTGGGGGAGGTTGGCCCTGCGGGGGGAGTGGATGACTCCTCATTATTCTTTTCTTCCTTTGATTCATCAGCCGATGTTTCTGTCAAACCTGTAAAAAAAAAAAAAAAATCAATTAATTGTAATAGGTCTTCTTCAACATTGTGTTTTCAGATGACAGTTATGAACATAAATCATGCATGTCACACAGAATGTTTAAAATGGCTTTGTTGGGGTGGTGGAGGGTGGTAATTCTATGGTTTAATAATTAATTTTTATGGCGAAAAAAATGTAAAAAAAGAAAAATGGCAGTAACTACCCATTGAACCTCCTCCATTTTGCATTCCTAGGTTTCTTAAGATGTCAACTAATGTCACCAGCTTTGGGGGGGGAGGGCATATGGTGGTGAGAAAAATGGGGGGGGGGGGGAGCATAAATCTAAAGTAAAAAATTATTTTTAAAGATTTACTTCCACACCAATGCAAATGTTTTAACAGACTGAGTCTCCAGGCTGGATTCACATTATTTCTCTTCATGAGGTCGTATTAAGTAATGTATTATGTTAGTTATCCAGTCCCTGTTTATAAATGAACTCATTAATTTGCACTAGTTTACAAACAAGGATGGATATGGATATAAAGAAAGGAATGTTTTATCTGCAACACCACAGTATATTTAAAATATGACCATTTGGTGTCTTACGAACACATTACGTACGAACAAGCCACATTGATAAAAACGCAAAGCATTAAAAGACATAAACATATTGGTGATTTCGAAATTAGTTAATTTCCTACAAAATGACCTGTATAAAACAACCACCTGTCTTAAATGTGCAATCAATAAATGGAGTTGTTAGTTTCTTGAATTAATGTTTTGTATACCTTTCCAAACATCAAACGAATGAGCGAATGAAAATATAAATAAATAAATAATTATATAAAGAAACAAAGAAAGAAAGAGAAAAAAAATAATAATTAAAAACCAGTAGATAAGTAAGTAAATAAATAAATAAATAAAAAAATAAACAAATGAATAAATAATAAATAAAATGTTTATAAAATTTAAATAAAGAAATAAAGAAATAAATAATAAAAAAATAAAAATAAACAATAAATACAGATCCCAATAAATAAAAACCATTAGAATAACAGAGCAAACAATAAACATTTTTAAATCTTTAAAATATTCAAGACAATATTACCAGTAAGAACATTTCATAAACTCGCAGTGCTAACGATCACGTAAAATCCATTCCACAACTGATCCAATAATGCGACTCACTATTTCTCCACAAGGACTCATCACGTCTCGACGACGCAAAACAAAACAATGTCGACTCTGGAGACAAGCGACTTGACTCGAAAACACAGAGACGCAAAATTACATTAACTCAGCTTAACACAGTCAGTGTAGAGAGAGAGAGAGAGAGAGAGAAAGACAAAACGCTAATAACAGAGAAAACCGTGGCAAGAGACCTTTCTGCTGCCCTGCAGCCATTGAACTTACCATTCTCTTCAGGTCGGGCTGGGCAGCGTTCTGATGTTGTGCCGCCATCATCATCGTCATCTTCGTCGTCATCATTGTCTGCACCTGCGACAGCATCGTCATGGTTACATTCTGCTCCATCGTCATGGTAACCGTTGGCCTGCTTCTGCTGCATGGGGACCTCCAGAGCGCTCTCATTGGCTGTGGCTGCGGCCGCTGTCGATTCATCGATGGGGTCCTCGTTCTCAACTGCGGAAAACGAAACACAACAGATTGGTGGAAATTACACAATGGGTAGAAAGGAATTGCATCGACAAAACACCTTCCCATTTCTAACTCCTCTCCCCCTCCCCCCTGGATACATAAACAAAACCCCTTCCCATTTCTCTCTCTCCCCTCCCCCCCCCCATGGCTCTATCAACAAAACCCCTTCCCATTTCTCTCTCCCCTCCCCCCCCCCATGGCTCTATCAACAAAACCTCTTCCCATTTCTCTCTCCCCCCCCCAATGGCTCTATCAACAAAACCCCTTCCCATTTCTCTCTCTCCCTCCCCCCCCCCAATGGCTCTATCAACAAAACCCCTTCCCATTTTCTCTCTCTCCCTCCCCCCCCCCCCGGCTCTATCAACAAAACCCCTTTCCATTTCTCTCTCCCCTCCCCCCGTGGCCTTATCAATAAAACCCCTTCCCATTTCTCCCCCCTCCCCCCCCCATGGCTCTATCAACAAAACCTCTTCCCATTTCTCCCTCCCCTCCCCCCCCATGGCTCTATCAACAAAACCCCTTCCCATTTCTCCCTCCCCCTCCCCAACCCACTTCTGATGCATCAACAAAACCCCTTCCTACTTCTCTCCCCCCTCCCCATCCCACTCCTGATGTATCAACAAAAACCCTTTTCCATTTCTCTTTCCTCTCCCCCTCCCCACTGGCTGCATCTGAAAACCCCTTCTCTCTTTTCTCTCCCCTCCCCCCTGGCTCTATCAACAAAAACCGTTCCCTCTTCTCTATCCCTTCCCACCCAGCTCTATCAACAAAAACCCTTTCCTCTTCTCTCCCCCTTCCCTCTACCCCCTTGGCTGCATCAACAAAACACTTCTCATGTCTCCCCCCTTCCCTTCCCTCCCCCCCCCATGGCTGCATCAATAAAAATACTTTCCACTTCTCTCTCCCCTCCCCCTCCTCCAGCCCCACCCACACTCCAAAACCATTACGCTGTGTGTGTATTGGAAAATCAATGCCGTCCATGCACACCAATACATTCCGGCACGTTGGACATTCGTCAGAATGCCCTTCAAGCATGCTCGCATCCAAGATAGAAAGTCAATATTGGCTCTCTCGTTTTGAAAATCTAGTTTTCTGGCCATTTGCACAAAAACATTTGAATAAGGTAGAGATAATGATCGAAGCATTTGGTACTCTGCTGTTTGGTGGGGAAGTGGAGGATTGCCAGGATTACAAACTACATATATATATTAAAAATTATGGAGATTGTGCTAGTACAGAGAATTGGACATCGGCAGAGTTAATATTAAAGAAAGAAATAAAATAATGATAATATTAATTTATTTTTAGATATGCAAATATTTTTGTAACTACTAAACATATTTATATTTGTATTAATAAATTATTTATAAATATATCTATTCTTTAAAACTTAATCCAAAAAGTAGTAATCACTATTTTGTCCACAAATATTATTTTCATTAATTCATTCATTCATTCATTCTCATTTGTCTTGTTTTTTTCACAAATTGCGAAAAACAAGTGTTTTCAAAACAATAAAACTAACTTTTATTTAAAAACAAACAAAAATTAAAACATTTTTTTAATTATTATTTTTTAAATTATAACAACTGTTTATCTTCTTTCAATTGTAATAAAAAAATTTTTTAAATGACATATCACCTGTCACCAAATAGAAAAGTAAAATGATAAAATTACAATTGACATATCTAATTATGACACCACTTTGAATGTTATATTAAATAAACAGAAAGCTGCTTTCATAAAGCTGAAGAGTTCTTTGAGAAAATCTTATTAAATGGTCACAAAACACTCATAAATATTCACACAAAGATTGGCAATCAGAAATACGGCATTTTTCTTCTTTATTAAACTTAATTGTTCACATCTAATGTAGCCACGTCCTATAAAGCCGACACGCTCGGCGATTGTGTATCTACGCGAATTACGCGCTCTCGGGGCCGTGACTAAATGGCAAGCAACATGCTCTCGTCACGGTGTCTACAAAGAAAACCAACCGACTACACACGTTACGGGTCCTTCACCAGGAGTACGTTGGCACTCAAGACGAAATCTGAATCCGACAGTCAATAAAAAGTCGGAAAAATGTCGCAAATTTATCTGCCGAAAAAACACCTGGAAAAATACTTCATCTCTCTCTCGTATTCTTCTCCCGACTGTATACTGCCGTCACTTATTCTTCTTAACGTGTTTGATTGAATTATTAATTATGAGGGGATTTCTATTGTTACCTCCCGTCTTCAAGGAAGTGGCTGTTTTGTTCAACGTAGCAATTAACTCGGCTCTCATTTCTCGCTACTTTGTTCACAAAACATCTAATGAGTTGTTACTCTAAGAAAGCAAAAAAAAAAAAGAAAGAAAGAAAGAAAGAAAAAAAAGCACTTGTCATGATAACAGGCCCTCTTCATTAAGAAGACAATATTGGAGTCAAGTAAACACGGGACACAAAGAGAGAACTTCTATTAAAACTTTGACACGGCTTTCGAAGAAAAGATTTTTCAGATTTGACATTTTTGCTTTGTTGTAACCCGAATATGACTGACAAGGACTCAAAAGGACTTGGTATTTTTCTTCACAGAATATACCGCCGCTCAGGTCACGGTGTGACCTCTCGTTATGTCGGACTCCTCGCATCGATACATTGTCTGAGCACCTCTGCTTGATATCCGAAACACGGCTGATGTATCCCTGCTAAGCAAACCTTTAATTACGCTCACAAAAGACACACGACAAGCAATGGGGAAGTGTGATGAATGAACCCAAGCGTGCGACAATTTCCCCCTACGACAATAAAATTCTTTTCACCTGTCCGTCACTAACAAGGGTAAAACGGATGGAGAATGGAGAGATGGGGAAACCTGTACTGCGTCGACACTAAAAGGGTGACCAGGCATGTAGTAAAGACATTGTCACAGAGCTTCCTGGACGTATAGGGGAGATATGGTGCGTAGTGGCGGGGGAGGGGCTGGCCCTACAATCATAGAGTAATTGTGCAATTGCGTGCAGTTGGAAGTGTCGCGGTTGACCATCAGTCTGTAACAGATCTTGTAGTCATTCAAGTAGAACATTCCATGCTTTGTGGTCCATCTCAAAGGTGGATATATAATTTTTTAAATGAAAGGAATGTTTAATCACACCCCAGCACAGAATGTTTTAGAATTAGAATAACTGCAGCTGTTTGGCATCTAATTATAAAATGTTGTAATATATAAGAAATTGAAAATATAGCAGATTTTCTCTGAAGATCAAATGTCACATTTACCGAATTTTTTACATCCTATAATTAATCATTAATCATTAATCAATGTGCTCTAGTAGTATCATTAAACAAAAAACTTTTAAGTTTATCTCTGGTGAGTTTGATTTTATTACAAAACACACACACACACACACACATATATATATATATCACTGGCATAGGAAGTGGTGGTGGGGGTGGGTGGGGGCAAGGCCACTTTTCAGATATTTTGCTTTATATTTGCTTTGTAATAGTGTAAAAGTGTAAATATGAAAGTGTGGCCTCTCCCACTTTTTGGCACTTTCCTATGCCACTATATAATTATGAGTATATAAATATAAATAATGCTCCTCTCCCACTCCCCATATCCCCAGTGATCATTTCCGAAAACCATAAAACAATTAAATTTTAAAAACTATTATTGTGTTAAAACCATGTTTAATCAATCCCAAAGAGGGCCTCAAGGTAGGAAGTGACCTCAATATGTGAAGTGAACAGTGTGTAGGACTAGGTACTGCAGTACCTATGAGTTGGACCCAGGCACCTGCCAGCAAATGGAGCTGTGCAGGAAATGTATTATTATTTCATAGGAACTGGCCACACTTGGGAAACAGACTGGTGGTGATTATAATGTACATTTGTAAGAGGGTGTCACATGTGACTGTGCGTTACAAGTGTTATGTGTCAGGTGTTTAAAAACAAACATGATAACATAATTAACTGATTATAATATTATATATATATATATATATATATACACTGTGAAGATGTGCTATGAGAGAACATAGCGTGATGATAAACAGTAATTTTATAAATGTTTGGGGTTTTTTGTTTAACAACACCAGTAGAGCAAACTGATTAATTAATCATCGGCTATTCAATGTCAAACATTGGATAATTCTGACATGTAGTCGTCAAAGGAAACCCGCTACAGTTTTCCTAATGCAGCAAGGCATCTTTCATATGCATTTTCCCACAGACAGGAAAGCATATTCCACAGCCTTTGACCAGTTGTGGTGCACTGGTTGGAACAAGAAAAACCCAATCAGTTGAATGGATCCACCGTGTTTATTCGATCCTGCGATACAAGCACCTCAAATGACTGAGCTAAATGTAAAACAAATAAAACGAACTTTTCTAATTTAGGTATGGATGGATGGATGGATGGATGGAGGGATGGATGGTTGGATGGTTGGATGGAGGGATGGAGGAATGGATGGTTGGATGGATGGATGGATGGATGGATGGATGGATGGATGGATGGAGGGATGGATGGTTGGATGGATGGATGGATGGATGGTTGGATGGTTGGATGGATGGATGGGGATGGATGGTTGGATGGTTGGATGGATGGATGGAGGGATGGATGGAGGGATGGATGGATGGATGGATGGATGGATGGAGGGATGGAGGGGAGGGAGGGAGGGATGGATGGATGGATGGATGGATGGAGGGATGGAGGGAGGGAGGGAGGGAGGGAGGGATGGATGGAGGGAGGGAGGGAGGGAGGGAGGGATGGAGGGATGGATGGAGGGATGGATGGATGGTTTATATGAATGGATGGATGGATGGATGGATGGATGGTTTATGGATGGATGGATGGATGGATGGATGAATGAATGAACGATTTTTATGGATGGATAAATGAATAATTTATATGGAAGGATGGAAAGATGGATGGACGGATGGATGGATGGACAAATGGATGGATGGATGGATGAATGGGTGTTTTATACGGACAGATGGATGAATATACGATGCATGGATGAATGGACAAACGACGAATGAACACATCAATTATTTTGCACCTGTAACTACCATGACCTCTTGGTATATATGAATGTATGAAACGAACAATAAGTGTAACTGGTATCACACCACAGATTATCAGCATGCAGACAGCGGTGGGCACAAGACATCTAAACAGACCGATAACACCACTGCTAGTTCAAAGCTTCAGGGCATATCACAAGACCAGGATGAGGATGATGAGAGTTCAGGCCGTCAGAAACCTGTCAAACATCCGTCATATACCCACCGGTCTTATCTAGCCAGCAGGGCACGACCAAATACATCAGTCGTAAAAAATAAACAAAAATGTATTTTTAAAATATCAAATAGTTATAAATTATTCACAGCGGGCATTCTGAACTTGTGAAAGGGCATATTAGGACAAGTCAAGATGTAACCTGTATTAATAATTTAAAAAAAAAAAAATTGTTTAATGACACCACTAGAGTACATTGATTAATTGATCATCGGCTATTGGATGTTAAACATTTGGCAAGGCGTAGCCTAGTGGTAAAGCGCTCGCTTGATGCGCAGTCAGTTAGAGATCGGTCCCCATCAGGATATTTTTCATTCCAGCCAGTGCACCACGACTGGTATATCAATGGCCGTGGCATGTGCTACCTTGTCTGTGGGATAGTGCATATAAAAGATCCCTTGCTGCTACTCGAAAAGAGTAGCATGTGAAGAGGCGACAGCGGGTTTCCTTTCTCAATATCTGTGTGGTCCTTAACCATATATCTTACACCATATAACCGTAAATAAAATGTGTTGAGTGTGTCATTAAATAAAATATTTCTTTCCTTGATCATCGGCTATTGGATGTCAAACTTTTGGTAATTCGTAGTTACCCGTGATAATCATGCACCTGTAATAAGAGGACACTGTCTTCAGTTGTGTTAGTGGACATCTCTATAAACAGAGCAGTTATAAACTGTCTTAGTGGACTCCTTACTAAACAGAATAGTCAGTAATAATAGGCGGTGGGACATAACCCACTGGTAAAGCGTTCACCTGATGTGTGGTCAGCCTGGGATCGATCCCCATCAGTGGGCCAATTGGATTACTTGTCGTGCCAGCCATTGCTCCACAATTGATCTAACAAAAGCCATGGTATGTACTATCCTGTCTGTAAGATAATAAAAGACCCCTTGCATATAATTAATCCAAAAGAGTACCCGAAAAAATTGGCATCAGCAGGTTTCCTTTCTAATTATCTTTGTAGTCCTTAACTGATGCCAATCACCATAATTAAAATGTGTTGAGTGTGTTATTAGATAAAACATTCCTTTCCTCTTTTTTTTAATAATAGAGGACACTATCCTCAGTGGTCTTCTAGTTAGTTTAGCTGAAAACAACAAATTCTTATTTTCAAAACGGATGCTATATTCAAATTTTATCGAAGTAGATATTTTAACTTTTCAATATATTTATTTTCTTGATGGAAAATTAATGAAGAAAAACTTCCAACAGCCTGTATTTTCAAAATAACCCTCTGTAAAAGTTGTCTCCCCTTTACTGTACAGAAAGTTCAATGCACATGATGTAGGTATTGAGTACTGTGGCAACAAAATGCCAGATACTAACACCATCGTTTCACTGCAATGCCATCATTTCACACTTCCAATCAACCATCCACACCTAATTCCATTATCACTGGGAAATACTAAGGTTTTATTTCGCCCTGCCCTTATGTTACACACTGTCCCTCCATAACCCAGAAAGAGAGACAGAGACAGAGACAGAGAGAGAGAGAGAGAGAGAGAGAGAGAGAGAGAGAGAGAGAGAGAGAGAGAGAGAGAGAGAGAGAGAGAGAGAGAGAGAGAGAGAGAGAGAGAGAGTCACAGAGAGCCAATTTTATATTCTCTTTCTGTCTCTCTCTCTCTTTCTGTCTCTCTTTCTTTCTCACCCTCCCTCCCCTCCCAATTCTATCTCTTTACCCTTGTCTGTTTCTACAACTTTATTAGCTTAAATCAAATTAAAATAATGTCTTTTTTATGACAATGTTAAACCTACATCACTATAACTGCCATGTGTCATTAACATTCCTTTAGTAAAAAGACTTCCACAGCAGATGTAATATAAAAAAAAAAAACCTCCTCAAACCGTTTACATCTGTTTACTTACACAAACACATCTTCGACTGCCTTCCCATGTGACCTGACCTCACTCCCACCTCCCCCTCCTCCCCCCTCCATAATTTCGCCCTCCCTTTCCCACACATACCTCTTTCAAACATCAAAGTGAAAATCAAAAACAGGTGTTCCTTTTTTTTTTTCTTCTTTTTTTTTTTTTTAGTAAGAAAGAAAACCCACAAAGTACAAGATGTAAAAAAAAAAAAAAAATCTCACTGAATGCTGGTGCACTTTATCAGCCGACGTGGATATGAATTACTCAGATAAGTGGGTTCTAGTTGCAGACATGATTAGAAACAACTGGCCGAGACGTAACTTAACACACAATGAGCCCTGTGTCCTCATCCCGTCTGGTTATCACTGGCCGCCATATTTACTCAGGTACACAGGACACGGAGATATATCAGGAACATAGTGTTAGTACTTGTCACTCTCACGATATGATTAGTTGGCAGATTTGGCCACAGTTTTGTAGTTTGGCAGCTCTCTTTTATTTAAAAAAAAAAAATCACCTCCAAGATTAATTGTTTTTGTCAGAAAGCTGTATATATGCTGTTAAAAGGAATTTACTGTTATTATAAGCAGGTGACAGGGTGTTTTTTTTATTGTCAACTGATGCAATAATTAATATATGGATGGATGGATGGATGGATGGATGGATGGAGAGAGGGGAGGGAGGGAGTGATGCATAGGAGGGATTAACAGCCAGAAAGATGCATGCATGGATGGATGGATGGATGGATGGATGAATGAATGGATGGAAAGATTGGATGGATGGATGGAAAGATGGGATAGATGGATGGAGGGATAATGGATGGAGGGATGGATGAAGGCAAGAAGATGGATGGATGGACAGACGGACATTTTTTTGTAACTGGAAGGACAGACATAGCTGGATGGACAGACAGACAGATGGACAGGTGATGCAGAAGAAACCCAGAGACAAAGGCAGATAAACTAGAGCCGACACAGCAAAGACAAGACAGATAGAGAGAAAAAAGAAAGACATAGGAATGGAGACCAACACAGTGGGATGGAAAAGCCACCAGACTTACTACAGATATAGTTAATGATGCAAGGATGTGTTGTCATTCAATCTGGCTCACAGATGGCCCGGGTCAAGTCTCACCCCAAACTGTGACAAGAACGTAAACACCATCTCAAGATGTAACAAGTCCCACACAGCCCTGTGCACACCAATTTGGAATTACTTTTAGCTTCTTGTGTAATGGTTTACAGAGAAATAGCTTGTTTTCAAAAACTGAATTAGCAGCAGTTGTCAATATTATGGCCAACATGGAGCAGTGGTTGGGTTGGGGGGGGGGGTGGGGGTGGGGTGGCGGTGGCGGAGGCAGATACAGAATGAATGAATGTTTAACGACACCCCAGCACAAAAAATACACTGGCTATTGGGCGTCAAACTATGGTAAGAAGGAAGGAAGGAAGGAAATGTTTTATGTAACGATGCACTCAACACATTTTATTTACGGTTATATGGCGTCGGACATATGGTTAAGGACCACACAGATATTGAGGGAGGAAACCAGCCGTCGCCACTTCATGGACTATTCTTTTTGATTAGCAGCAAGGGATCTCTTATATGCATCATCCCACAGACAGGACAACACATACCACGGCCTTTGATATACCAGTCATGGTGCACTGGCTGGAGCGAGAAATAGCCTAATGGGCACACCGATGGGGATCGATTCCAAACTGACCACGCATCAAGCGAGTGCTTTACCACTGGGCCACGTCTCGTCCCGGTAACTACGAATTACCAAATGTTTGACATCCAAATGGTTGATATACCAGCGGTATTGCACTGGCTGGAGCGAGAAATAGCCTAATGGGCACACCGACGGGGATCGATCCCAAACTGACCACACATCAAGCGAGTGCTTTACCACTGGGCCACGTCTCGCCCCTCTATGACATGGAGGTTCGCAGCTAAGTGCCAGATAACCTCAGCATGACAGAGTGGTAAGGTTTCAAAAGACTGAGTCATCTACCTATTACTCATCTACAGGTTTTAAAGTTCATGTACATCCAATACGCCAATTTGTGTTATTTTTACACATATGAATAACGTAATTACTGGAAGCTACTGGCCATATAAAACAGAAACAAAACAACCAACTGCATGAGAGTTCAGAGAATGGTTAAAATGAGTTGTGAACAGAACTGTCTACCAGTTATTTATAGTGTCAAATATACATGCGTATAACTTGTACATTTAACAATATGTAACGGAAATGCCATATCTCATACTAGCTCCTTTGTTAAATATAGGCTGTATTACATAGCAAACTAATAGACCATTTATACATTTCAAAAACATAACTGGAACTTTTAATTACCTATACATCTCAACACATTTTAATAATATTTAAACACTGAAGTATCTTACAACAAAATCAAGCCACATGTACATAGATAACACCATGAATGAGTGAGTGAGTGAGTGAGTGAGTGAGTGAGTGAGTGAGTGAGTGAGTGAGTGAAAGACAGCACTACTAGAGCACACTGATTAATTGTGAGGAAACCTGCAACATTTTGTCATTAGCAGTAACCTTGGATCTCTTATATGCACATTCGTACAGACAGGATAGCACATACCATGTCCCTTTGATATACCAGTCATAGGGGGACTGGCTGAATGGGGATTCAGTCCATCAAGAATGAATGAGTAGGTTTTTAATTACAATGCATGTTCAATGAACTGTTTTTCTTTTCACTGGAATACCTCACAAAAATAATAATTTTATTAATAATTGTTTTATACTACACAGCATATCAACTTATCACACCATTTCAATTGCCAAAATTGCCTAAACATGTGTACCGGCCTCGGTGGCGCAGTGGTTAAGCCATCGGACTACAGGCTGGTAGGTACAGGGTTCGCAGCCCAGTACCGGCTCCAACCCAAAGCGAGTTCTTAAGAGCTCATTGGGTAGGTGCAAGGCCACTACACCCTCTTCTCTCTCACTAACCACTAACCTACTAACAATTAACCCACTGTCCTGGACAGATAGCCCAGATAGCTGAGGTGTGTGCCCAGGACAGAGTGCTTGAACCTTAATTGGATATAAGCACAAAATAAGTTGAAATGAAAATAAACATGTGTAAATATTCTGAAAAACGTGTTTCTTTTATCACATATACATCTCTGTAAAAACTACCGGGCACTTTTTGGGGAGGAGTTGGTATGGGTGGGGGGTCACCTTTTCTTATATTACAGGTGTTAAAAACTACCGGGCACTTTTTGGGGAGGAGTTGGTATGGGTGGGGGGTCACCTTTTCTTATATTACAGGTGTTAAAAATTAACTGCAAAAAAAGGCTAGTGAATTTAAGAACCAACCCATTTGATTTACATTAATTTCTTACATCAAACATATACTGTCACTTGATATCTAAAACACATTTATTTTCTTCTCAAAGTCATAGAGGTTTTGTAATATATGTTCACAGTAAAAACAAAAAGCTAAACAAAAACAACCTAGTCATTCGTCAAAGCGAGAATTACTTCAACTAATTAGTTTAAAATGTTAGTCTTTTATATAGTTTCGCCTTTTCTCTTTCGAATATAAAAACAAAAACAACCTAGTCATTCGTCAAAGCGAGAATTACTTCAACTAATTAGTTTAAAATGTTAGTCTTTTATATAGTTTCGCCTTTTCTCTTTCGAATATAAACCCTAAAGTTTTTTCCAAGATAAATTAAAGGCAAGGAAAACCACCAAAAAAGGAATGACATGTATGTTGAACTCATCAAATGAAGATCTTGTTGTCTTCAAAACATCATGTTTACTGAATTTTCACCATAAAATTGTAAACATTTTGTGTTTTTTCCTCTTTAAAAATCCATTACAATTTCCAGACACATGCTCAAGGTAAACAAAACGAAGGTAAAAGACTATCAGAACACGGTCGAATGACCTAACGCAGAAAGCACAATTTCTTAAATAGATTTTCTTGATTTTAAATCACAACCATTTTGTATTCTTGTTTTCTAAAATCAAAATGTAATACAGATAAAATGCACAATTTCAAGGTAAACAAAATACAGGTTAGGAAATGCTTCATAATTCACTCAAATATACATATTCCTTTTTCATTTAATTATCATTCTTAAAATCATAACAGTTATAGTTGTTTCTTTAAAAAAAAAAAAAAAAAAAAAAAAAAAAAAAAATGGAAAAAATATTTTTAAAACACACAAACTGAAGGTAAAAATAAAATGCAGGTTAAAACCAACAGAAATATAAACACTCCACTTATTAAAGAATGAAAGTCTGAATACACAGGTTCCATTATTATTTATCATATTTAAAGTCTAAACAGTTTGAAAGCTTCTTAATAAAAGAATCACAACAAAAACACCCAACATCTTTGAAACATTGAAGGTAAAATCAAAATGCAGGTTAAAACCAACAGAAATATAAACGCTCCATTTATTAAAGAATGAAAGTCTGAATATACAGGTTCCATTATTATTTATCGTCTTTAAAGTCTAAACAGTTTCAAGTAAGTTTCTTTAAAACAGAATCACAACAAAAACACCTAAGGTTTTTGAAACATTGAAGGTAATATCAAAATGAAGGTTGAGACCCAGAAGCAAAACACTCTTCTTGCCAAAGTAGAAAATACAGATTGCATTACTATTTAACTATCTTTTTATAAAATCACAACCATTTCAAGTCTTTCCTTTAAAAAACAAGAACACATTTTTTGTTTGCATATTCTAAGGTAAAACCAAATGCAGGTTAACAACCCAGTAAAAAAACCCACAAAAAACCCCTCCTCTACACACATATACCAAAAAGGGAAAGCTGGAATATCATATATAACTGTCTTGTTTAAAATTATAACAGTTTCAAGTTGTTGCCTTTCTGAAGACACTAAAACAATAAAGGTTTTCCAAAGACACAAAAACTGAAGGTAACAAGCAGGTTGAAAAGCCAGACAGAAAGATGCTCTACTTACCAAAAGGTGAAAGCTTAATTTCCTCAAACATATTCCAACACACTGGCCAACTCCACTGGCATTATCACACCACATGCATTTGCAAACACCTCTCCTGCACACCTTGTCACAAGTGATCTGATCCAATCATGCACTCTACACCTTGATCTAACCATTCCAGCTACGAAGCACCTTGCAATTAAGGTGTGTTTACAACTCTGGCAGCTAGCTGCAAGCTGCAAGCCCATTGGCTGGAACCTTCAGCCGCTGTGCCAATCATTTAGCAGAGCAACCCACCCACCCTGGGAGATGAAAAGAACAGAAGACAGGAGAAGAGAGAAGGCAAAAAAAAAAATCAATTCCACAGTGGTGAACAGTTAACCAAGCCATGACTGTGTAGCAGAGGAGAGGTTGAATACGGCTCGTATGCCATAGCTCGTATGCGACACCGGTGGACAGATCAGCCAATGTGCTGTGGGGAGATTGGTCTCAGTGAGCCCCGGTGAGCCAGGAACTGTGATGTGTGACCTGGGTACACCGTACACCGTGGCCAGTCGTCACAGATGGCTATTGATCTGGGAGTCAAGTATTATTAGAGGCCAATATGATTCATAGATGATCCCCCCCTGTTATAGGGCCCTGGTCGTTGAGGTGTAGTTGACTAGCTGTATGCACTCCCAATCTTGGCTGTCATTCGGGGCAGAGTTTAGTCGTTTGTCCAGATGTTGTGTTGGTTATTATTCTCAAAGAAAACAATAGTTATGTGGGTTTTATTATTATTATTTGTTCAAAACTATAGATATCTGGGGTTTATTACTTCTTCTTTTTTAAATTTGTTATCTGGGTTGTATTATTATTTTTGTTAAAAACTACAGATATTGGAATTGTATTATTACTTTTGTTAAAAACTATAGATATCAGTTTTATTACTATTTTTTGTTAAAAACTACAGATATCCAAGTTTCATTATTATTTTTTTGTTAAAAACTATAGATATCAGAGTTTTATTATTATTTTTTGTTAAAAACTATAGATATCAGAGTTTTATTACTATTTTTTGTTAAAAACTATAAATATGAGTTTTGTTACTTTTTTTTTTTAACTGCATTAAATAAAAAATGTATTACATTATTATTTTTAAATGGAGTTTTATTATTTAGTTGTTTTTTTAAAGTAACAATAATTATCTGGATTTTATTATTATTTAAAAAAATTTTTTTAGTAAGAATAATAATAATTATCTGGGTTTAAGTGGTTATTCATCAAATATCAATTGAAATCGATTTTGGCAAATATATTTTAAAAATAATTTCATGAATATCTAAAGTTTGACTCTTTCAGTAGACATTACAAAGATAAATAATGTAATATATACATGAACTTCACAATATATTTAAGACATTTCTGCAACTGCTAATTTTGCCAAATAAATAAACATGCATTATAAAATGGATATAAAAGATGTGCTTGTATGTGAGTATATGTGAAAGAAATAAGCGATGGGGGTGGGGAGAAAGAGAGGGAGGGAGAAGAAGGGAGGGAGCTGATGGGGAGAAGTAGAAAAAAGGAGTCACAAAATAGTAGTCAGTCTTTTAGATGCATTACTAGGCTCAGTGGAGACTAGCTAAATGTTGTCATATAAACCCTTTTAAAATAAAGAATATATAAAATTATTAGTTTTTAATTTTTTGATGGAGTTATTTAGGGGTTTTCTTTGTGGGATTTTGTTACAAATTTAGTACAAACAAACAGACGACGTAAGCAAACATATTTTTTTATTTTATGAATAAAGTTGCAAAAATTGTTTATTAAAGAAAAATTAATTTGCAAAAACACTGAATCTGGCAAACACATTTCCTATTGAATTCAACAGAACGCTAATTTAACTTGTAATTCATGAGCCTTCATACATCTTTGTAGGTCAAGTCTTAACAGTAAAGCAATAATAACAATATTGAAACCTCATCTAGATATTTACTTGGGGGGTTTTCAACCATAATTTACTATTCTATATATTTACTTTTTCTTCTCTCATTTTTTTATATTTTGTTTATACTTTCCCTTATGTTCCCTTCAAATCCATAATAAAAATTACCAATCTTTTAAAGAATTTCATGCTTTCTTTTGTTCGTCCACCCAAACACTCAATTCAGCACTCCTTTCTTCAAAAAGTGACCAACTTTGAAATGCTTTTAGAATATATTATTATCCACATGGTTCAACATAACCGAGTTAATAATAATCATATGAAGCACACATGTAATAACAAGTTTAATGACGTAATTTTGGGAAGCAACGCTTCTCCAGTCCTAGCTCAGAGTCAGACTGTGCATTTGAAAGACGTCATTTCGTCGTCTCCTAGTTGTGGCTGAAACATTGTTATTCATAAAGAAAACAACGATAATAATATGGATAATAAAGAAATTATTACACTCACGTGTGAGTCGTTCTGATTTTACGAAACTCGTGTCAGGATTCATGTATTACCCTCACTCTCGCTCAGGCAATACAAAATTCCTGACCGTCGTTTCATAAAATGAGTATGACACATAAGCTCGTATAATAATCTCTATTTATTTCAGGTTGTACACTGCCCAAAGGGGGAGAATTATTCTAATGAACAGACGAGATGTGAATTATGCATCTATTTGTACAGACTATTTCTTGAAGCCCTATACTAGTACACTGGACAACTAAAGAAAAGCATATATTAATTCAGTTTTCGTCATTTCATTTTAAATTATTCACTTTTGACTTTTTGTGTCTATTAAAATTATCAGTGTCTCAAGCACATTTTGAACTCATGCCTCAGGCACATTTTGAACTCGTGTCTCAGGCACAGTTTGAACTCATGTCTCAGGCACATTTTGAACTCGTGTCTCGGGCACATTTTGAACTCGTGTCTCGGGCAAATTTTGAACTAAAGTCTTGAGCACATTTTGAACTCAAGTCTCGAGCACATTTTGAACTCATGTCTCAACCACATTTTGAAATAATTTTGACGGTCTGTTTACTAAATCAGTTTTATGTTGAAAAATATTTAGATACAATAGTTTGTCATTTTGTACTGAATTTATCGATATATAACTGTCACAAATTGTATAAAATTGTGTAGTGTGTCAAAGCGATTTTATACTAAATTTGTGACTGTAATACATTGATAACTTCACAACAAAATGACAAAACAATTCTTATTACAGTAAAGTACACTTATAACGAACATGCTTAGAACAAACTGCTGCATAGAACAAACTGCTGCATAGAACAAACTGCTGCATAGAACAAACTGATCGTAAAGTCCCGGTTTTATCTCCCTGTACATTAATAACCAACTTTTGCAAACACGGTAACGTACACTTATAACAAACGTGCTTAGAACAAACTTCTGCATAGAATGAACTGATCATAAAGTCCCGTTTTATCTCCCTAAACATTAACAACCAACTTATACAAATAAACATTAATAACCAACTTATACAAATATGTACAACAATTTACTGCTATAACGAACTATCATGGTCCCTTGCGGTTCGTTATAGTACTTTACTGTATTAAAACAAGCAAAACTACACATAATTCATAAATCAATTTCTAATGTTCTTCACCATGATCTGTTTTATGTAATGACATCCCATTTAATATAATGACATCATTTTCTGAGGTTTTTACTTTAAAATCGCTTCACTTTATGCAGTTTTGACAGTTGTACATCAATAAATTCATTAACAAATTACAAATGTATGTCAAATAAGAAATCAACTACTTGCAGGGTGTAAAACAGGTATGACGCCATACCCAAATGTTTGGTAGATTTAATTTTTTTAAGTTAACCTTTTGACAAAATTAATTATTCTTATCATTACTGTATGCTTTTCTTAACCCTAACCATAAACTTAACCCATTTTGTTTCTGGGGGAGCCCCCCCCCCCCCCCCCATACCCCCTGTTGACTGTGGTTGCATTTAATTCCATAGCGCCATACCCAAAAAAAAAAATCTGGCATAAACACTGACTAGGTTAACTTTTTAAACATCAGCAAGGCACAGTTTACAATGCACATCAACAGACTCGCCACACTGACACTTGTGACACTGACTTTAATCGATTCATTTTCCATAACCACCTTTTAAATATACGCTTGGCTCAATTTGTTTTTCAATACTTAACAACCCCTTGCTTCGTCCAATTTTGATAAAATGTTAAGCCCCATGGGTGTAAATTATAATAAGTATGGCAGGCAGGTGTGTACACACTGAGCTGCAACCAGTTAATTCATTTTGACTGTTATTATTTTGTCATTCGATGCAATTCCAGTGCACTCACTCATCTGCTGTTTCAAGGGATATAGCCCAGTGGTAAAAGACTCGTTGGATGCATGGTCTCTCTAGGATCAATCCCCATTGGTGGGACCATTGGGCTATTTCTCGTTCCAGTAAGGGGCTGGACGTAGCCCAGTGGTAAAGTGTTCACCTAATGCATCATGGTCTGTCTAGGATCGATCCCCGTCGGCGGGACCATTGGGCTATTTCTCGTTCCAGTAAGGGGCTGGATGTAGCCCAGTGGTAAAGTGTTCACCTAATGCATCATGGTCTGTCTAGGATCGATCCCCGTCGGCGGGACCATTGGGCTATTTCTCGTTCCAGTAAGGGGCTGGATGTAGCCCAGTGGTAAAGTGTTCACCTAATGCATCATGGTCTGTCTAGGATCGATCCCCGTCGGTGGGACCATTGGGCTATTTCTCGTTCCAGTAAGGGGCTGGACGTAGCCCAGTGGTAAAATGTTCACCTAATGCATCATGGTCTGTCTAGGATCGATCCCCGTCGGTGGGACCATTGGGCTATTTTTCGTTCCAGCCAGTGCACCACAACTGGTGTATCAAAGGCAGTGGTATGTGCTATCCTGTCTGTGAGATGGTGCATATGAAGGATGCTTTGTTATTATTAACAAATGTAGTGGTATATCAAAGGCAGTGGTATGTGCCATCCTGTCTGTGAGATGGTGCATATGAAAGATCCTTTGTTATTATTAAAAAAATGTAGTGGGTTATATCTGTCAAAATTATCAACTGTCTACCATCCAACAGCCGATGATTAATAAATCAATGTGCTCTAGTGGTGTCGTTAAACAAAACTTTAACTTTTCTTCTTTAAGACTATATGTCAAATTCTTCTTTAAGACTATATGTCAAAACCACCAAATATTTGACATCCAACAGCCAATGATTAATAAATCAATGTGCTCTAGTGGTGTCATTAAAGGGACATTCCTGAGTTTGCTGCATTGTAAGATGTTTCCGACGAATAAAATATTTCTACGATTAAACTTACATATTAAATATAGTTTCTTGTTTAGAATATCAGTGTCTATATATTCAATGTGTTTCTGGTCGTCTGAATAATTTTAGGAAGCCCAAACTGGATTGTGTCTTCAAATAATTTCGTACATACGAAAAAATTATATTTTAGGAAATAAAATGAAATTTAACCTAGTAAAAATATTAGGACGATCAGAAACATGTTTAATATACAGCCACTAATATTTTATGCAGAAAGATATAGTTGGTATGTAATTACAATCACTGGAAAGTCTTTGTTAGCTGATAACATCTTAAAAAGTGCAGCAAACTCAGGAATGTCCCTTTAAACAAAACTTGGAATTTTTTTTCTCTAAGATTACATGTCAGAACCTACAAATATTTGACATCCAACAGCCGATGATTAATAAATCAGTGTGCTCTAGTGGTGTCATTAAACAAAACAAACGTTCTCGTCTGCTGTTTTAAACTTCGGACATGGTGCCCTACCAAATCACTAATTCCACTTCACCGCACACAGACATGTGATTCAAGTAATTATGTTATCTTTGAAATGATTGGATTAGAATGAGTGGACAGACCACTGCATATGGGACTGGGGCTGTTAGGAGGCCTCTTATTAAATATGACAGATAAAACACGATCATGTTCCGCATGAACGATAACTATAAAAAAATTTTTTTTAAATAGTTCTCAGTTATATCCTTGATCATTTGTTTTTCTTCTCAGTTTTTTTTTATAATTCTTTTTCGGGTTTTGGTTTGTTTGTGGTGAGAGTTGTGACAGGGATTTTATTCTTGATCACATTTTTTATTTATTTTTTTATATATATATTTTTTTTTTTAATAATTCTTTTTCGGGTTTTGGTTTGTTTGTGGTTAGAGTTGTAATGGATATTTTATCCTTGATCACATTTTTTATTTATTTTTTATTTTGGAAAATATTTAATTTTCATGAATATTTTTAGCATTAAAATACTTTTTTCATCATCACAAGAACTATAACAGAAACATCATATTGATATTTCAAGCCTCAGAAAATTACCAGAACGATTGTTTCGTTTGCGTGTCATTCGCGCGTCATTCACGCAAATCTAATTTAGCGTAACCTATTTTCCGTTCGCACATTACATTTAGGACGTTATTTACATGGACGTAACGGGTTACACAAAAACAAAATGGGTTACCTGAATTTATTTTTGCGTAAACCGATAAATGGTTTACGCAAATATTGAATTCTCAGAGGTCTGTATTGCTGCTCTTTATGTACCTGTTTGGATAAACCTTACCAAACCTGACAAATCATTAGTCGACCAACGAAACGAATTCAACTTTACATTAATCACCACAAATTGGACTTTAGCTTTACATTAATCATCGTAACAATTTGTGCCGAATGTCGTAATGAAATTACCACCAATAAAACGTCAGAAAGATGCATCAAGTTTGGCATTAATAACAATTTCAGCCGCTTGTCTCGAATGGTTCTCCATAATAAAAAAACAGGATGTGAATGTTTGTTTAACGATGCTTCAGCACATTATAAACTATAGCTATTTAGTGTCTATCATGTTTATTTTGCCATTTGGTCAGAGGAAAAGTTTGTTTTGTTTAACGACACCACTAGAGCACATTAATTAATTAAGTAATTAATTAATCATCGGCTATTGGATGTCAAACATTTGGTAATTCTGACTCGTAGTCATCAGAATAAACCCACTACATGTTTTCTAATGCAGCAAGGGATCTTTTATATGCACTTTCCCACAGACAGGAAAGCACATACCACGGCCTTTGTCCAGTTGTGATGCACTGGTTGGAACAAGAAAAAAAATGCAATCAGCTGAATGGATCCACTGAGATGGTTCGATCCTACAACGCAAGCACCTCAAGCGAGCACTCAACCTACTGAGCTACATCCTGCCTCACTCGCTCCAACCAGTGCAGCACAACTGGTCAAAGGTCATGGTATGTGCTTTTCTGTGCGTACAAAAGATCCCTTGTAAAACAAGAGTGGGTTTCCACTGAAGACTATATGTCAGAATTACCAAATATTTGACATCCAATAGCTGGTGATCAAGAAATCAATGTGTTCTAGTGGTGTCATTAAACAAAACATTCCTTTATTCCTTTCCAATGACTTATTAAACAATAAGCATACCACGTCTGACACCAAACGGCCTAGACACAAACACCGCCTACTACCACCAGCCATTGCAGCAGCAGCAGCAACAACAGCAGCAGATATGATGAACTGGGCAACCAGTGCGTACAGCCGAGACTTAAAAACTAGGGATCAATCATCGATGAAAAACGTTCATGCCAAAGATCCCGGGCCGGTTACGATCAGCACACAAATATAATTTTCCATAATGAAATTAAATATTTGCCAGTGGTACAAGTTTATAGTCTAGAAAATCAACTGAGGAGTGAGTTGTTATTCGGAGACTGTAACGAGCGGAATTCAATCAAAATCATTCAGTCTTTGCCCACGTGTTCTCCGACAAGCCTGGATTATCTGGGAGGCTGACAGAGTCGTTTAGGTGAAATCTTTGTTTTATTTTGCAGCTTTTCTCGCTAATGCCGACATCATAAACAAAACAAACATGCGCATCTTCGAATTAGCAGTGAGCGTTATGAAATAATTTGTATTCGTAGACAGGCTCAAGCCATACACTTTAAGAGTATTTTTGCATTTGTCCACGCAGATATTCTGACCGTATCATTAAAAATAAGCTTCATTTGTAGCTGGCGAAATTCATCTCTTTGTCTTAGAAGTTAGCTTTATTAAATAATTTGCATTCAATGACTTTGTCTAACCCCATATCTTTGAGACAGTATTTCTGGAGTCATTAATCTTCTAACATAGACATTGTTTAACTCCATATCTTTGAGACAGTATTTCTGGAGTCATTAATTTTCTAACATAGACATTGTCTAACCCCATATCTTTGAGACAGTATTTCTGGAGTCATTAATTTTCTAACAGACATTGTCTAACTCCATATATTTGAGACAGTATTTCTGGAATCGTTAATTATCAAACATAAGAGTCCATTTAGCTCAGTTGGTTGAGTGCTCGTTTGAGGTGCTTGCATCGTAGGATCAAACCACCTCAGTGGATCCATTCAGCTGATCAGGTTTTTTCTCACTCCAACCAGTGCACCACAACTGGACAAAGGCTGTGGTATGTGCTTTCCTGTTTGTGGGAAAGTGCATATAAAAGATCCCTTGCTGCATTAGGAAAAATTTAGCGGGTTTCCTCTGATGACTACAAGTCATAATTACCAAATGTCTGACATCCAATAGCTGATGATTAATTAATCAATGTGCTCTAGTGGTGTCGTTAAACAAAACAAACCATATACTGTAGATAGTATTTCTGGAATTGTTCATTTTCAAACATAGACGGAGTCCAACTCCATATATTTGAGACAGTATTTCTGGAATCTTAATTTTCAAACATAGACATTGTCCATCTCCATATATTTGAGACAGTATTTCTGTAGTCATTAATTTTCAAACACAGACATTGTCCAACTCCATATCTTTGAGACAGTATTTCTGGAATCTTAATTTTCAAACACAGACAGAGTCCAACTCCATATATTTCAGAGGGTATTTCTGGAATCTTAATTTTCAAACATAGACATTTGAGACGGTATTTCTGAAATCGTTTCCACCGCTAATTTTCGAGTTTACTGTTAAAATAAACTTCATTCACCATTAGTGACTCTCAATGGACACAAGAATTGGCCGAATTGTCCATTTCATGGCTGCTATCCGCTCCCCAATGATCCTATGTTACAAAGACGTCAAGTGAAAAGAATTGTTGTGAGAGACACATCAGCACTCTCTAGGAAGCCAGACAGACAGACGGCGGGACCTGACTGCAACCTAAGTACAGATTAGCCAATTGAACAAGATTACGTTCGACTTCTCGAGCGAATTTTTATTGAAAAGCAATTCTACATGGTAACATTATGCTTGGAAGCAGTATTTTACTTGTCGTGGTTAATTGAAAATATGGAATTAAAACGCATTATTCACCCATGGTTATAAATGGAAAGATAGAATGAGTGAATGCATGAAATGCATGAAATGAATGAATGAATGAATGAATGAATGAATGAATGAATGAATGAATGAATGAATGAATGAACGAACGAACGAACTAACAAATTGATGGAATAAATAAACGAATGAACAAACAAATTGATGGAATGAAAAAGTGCATGAAATGAATGAACGAACGAACAAACAAATTGATGGAATGAATGAATGAATGAACGAATGGAACGAACGAACGAACCAACCAACGAACGAACGAACCAACAAACAAACAAACAAACAAACAAACAAATTGATGGAATGATAAAATTTGTTTTGTTTTACACCACTGGATGTCAGACTTTTGGTAATTTGGACATAAAGTTTTAAAGAAGAAACCCGACACATTTTTCTGTTAGTAGCAAGTGATCTTTTATATGCACCATCCCAGACAGGATAGCACATACCACAGCCATGAATGAATGAATGAATGAATGAATAAAAGAATGACACCTGTGTATAAAAAAGCTATTGATCATTCATTCATCCATCCATCCATCCATCCATCCATCCATCCACATAGTCCAAATCCAAATTACATAGTAAAAAAAAGCTGCTCTTTATTCTATCATATTATACTTTGAGTGGGACAAAATAAAAAAATAACACTAATACCTTATTCTGCAGTCCAATAGCCAATGATGATTAATAAATTAATGTACTCTAGTGTTGTCGTTAAACAAAAAACCAATAATATTTAAATATGTTTAGCTCTCCAGAGTGAGACCAAATTCAAACTTAACACTAATACAGTATTCTCCACCAAAATAATACATAAATGTATTTATCTAAGTTTCATATTAACACACAGCACAATATATATGTCAGCCCACAGATGAAACCCATGTTAGATGGAAATCTCTCCAAGTATTCTTCTAGTGAGACTAAATTCAAAATTAACACTAATACGGTATTCTCCACTAAAATAATATGTAAATTTATTTATTTAAGTTTCAAATTAATACACAGCACAATATATATGTCAGCCCCCAGTTGGAAGCCATTATGTTAGATGGAAATCTCTTCAAGTATTCTTCAAGTATTCTTCAAAATTAAAAAATAACACCAATTTGTTATTCTGCAAAATAATATGTAAATGTAATTATCTAAGTAATAAATTAATACAAAACACAATATAATGTCAACCCACAGTTGAAATCCATGATGTAAATAAACTGGAATTATTCTTAGAGTGAGAAAAAATTCAAAATTAACAGTGACACCATATTCTGTAATATAACATGTAAATGTATATAGCTCTGTAATAAATTAATACACAGTACAATATATATATATATATATATATATATATATATATATATATATATATATATATATATATATATATATATATATATATATATGTGTGTGTCAGCCTCCAGTTGGAGCCCATGATGTAACACAGAAAACTCTCCAAGAATGCCCATCTGGAAGTGATTTCTACAGCAGGACAATCCCCAGCCTGGTTTACCTGGGTTTACCTGGCCACCACCGCCAGCATGTGTTTCTCGTTTTGGCAGGTGCCCCACTAAGGTGCACGCTGAGTTCACAAACAAAGTACCTGAGTTCACAAACAAAGTACGTACTGTTCCAGTGTTTACTAGACTACCGCTGGCACACCTATGAGTCAAATGATCCCACTTGTGTCAGCCGTATGTTTTTCATTCTGGAGAACTGGTCCAAGAGTTTCAGGTGCCAGGTTGATTAAGGTGATGTTACACACCTGTCATTCCATTAATAAAAGACGAACAAAATTATACTTCCACAACCACCGGCATTGATGGTATTGTGGCTAAGACATTTGACTTACGGGTGGTAGGTATTGGGTTTGGAGCCCGGTACCGGCTCATTCCAGTAATAAAAGATTAATAAAATCATACTTTTACCACTCTGCTTGTTACCGGCCCCGGTCGGACTGCTGGTGCTCCCTTGCACCTGCCAGTGCAGGCGGTCCCCCCTCCAACCCACCTCACCCCTTTCTTGTCCTGGACCAGGACAGGCGTGCGCTACAACAGCTTGTTCTGAATGTACACGTTAAACACTCTGACCTGACGTAACCATACTTTCACAACCACCGGCCTTGGTAGTATCATGTTTAACCCACTGGACATAAGGTTGGTAGGTACTATATTCGCAGCCCAGTACTGGCTCATTCTAGTAATAAAAGATGAACAAAATCTTACTTTCACAACCACCAGCCTTGGTGGTGTCGTGGTTAAACCACCAGACATAAAGCTGGTAGGTACTGGGTTCGCAGCCCAGTACCGGCTCTCATTTCAGTAGTAAAAGATGTACAAAATCTTACTTTCACAACCACTGGCATTGGTGGTGTCGTGGTCAAGCCATTGGACATAAGGTTGGTAGGTACTGGGTTCGCAGCCCGGTACCGGCTGCATCCAGACCGAGACTGAACCTCCCTTTTACTTTATATTGTAACATGTTGTTGCATTGTGAACGTCTGTTACTAAGATGTTGCCACGTGTACAGTCTGGGATAGTTCAGACTGTCGTGCAGGTGGATGGATGGAAGGATGGATGCATGCATGGATGGATGAATGAATGAATGAATGAATGCATGGATGGATGCATGGATGGATGGATGCATGGATGGATGCATGGATGGATGGATGCATGGATGCATGGCTGGATTTGTGTGTGTGATTGTGTGGATGGAGAGAACTATGAAATATGAAATACGCAAATAAAAATAAATGAAATATCAGAAAAAATGTATGGATGGAAGGATTATTAAAATTAAATTATAATAATGTCATGCAAAAGAAACATTGAAGAAAAGCAGCTTTTAAATCCAATCAACGGACAGACACTAAACCCAAACAACAAAATTTCACTTATTAATATCGAAATAAATATTTTTATTGCATTAATAATAAATAAATTATCGTCAAAAATCATTTTCCTTTCAACATTTTCAATGTAATCATATTCCCTTCCTTGCACCAAACAAAAACAAGCACTTTCTTCCCATTACTGTGACTGCAACATCACGAAACAAAAGTGTAATGGCACCGTCTTTATGGCTTCAATTTAGCGAGAACAATAAATCGTGCCCGATACACGCAAAACGGGACACCTTTATTCGCTCATCAGGACGGGATTGTTTCACATCCGTGACTCACTCCACGGCAAGACACCGCGAAGACGACGACGACGAAGAAGAAAACGCTCGCACAATAGAACAATCAAGGACTAAAAACCTCAGATGACAATATGACTTGATTCACGCCGGCTTCTCCCAATATAAATGACGAGACAGATGTATTGGAGATCGGTAACTCGACCTGGAGACTCAGGGGTGGGGGGTGGGGGGAGGGGAGGGGGGAGGTGAAAGAGGAATACCTTACAACGTGGACGTCCATCAAAGAGTGCGGCCAAACATTGAAGTGCATTCTCATTGGTCGATGCAATTTGAGATGTGTGCAACCTTTGTGCAGAGCTAATATTGACAAATGGCACAATCCGTGATTAATTTCTGAAACAGTTTTGATTCATTTGATATCGTCGCTGCTTGTTGGGGGGCAAATAATCCTGTATTTCTTTACAAGTGTTTTGGTGTAGAGAACATGATGCATGAATGCATACACAAACATTTTACACTTCTTTATATTATTAAAGATTTCTCAAATGTTCACTTTACTGTCATTTACAGGTCAGATAAAATTAAATTTAAAATTCCATTACTATAATACAAATATTTGTTTTATGTTTGTTTTATATTATTAAAGATTTCTCAATGTTCCACTTTTACTGTTATTTACAGGTCAGATAAAATTAAATTGAATTACTATAATCTAAATATTAGTTTGTTGTTTCTTTTATATTATTAAACATTTCTCAAATTTTAACTTTCACCACTTATTTAAAGTTAAAATTAAAGGTCAGATTTAAAAAATAAATAAATACATTACTACACTATAAATAAATACATTACTACACTATAAATAATTACATTACTACACTATAAATAAATACATTACTACACTATAAATAATTACATTACTACACTATAAATAAATACATTACTACACTATAAATAATTACATTACTACACTATAAATAATTACATTACTACACTATAAATAAATACATTACTACACTATAAATAATTAATGATCAAAATGTTATGAATAATGATTGGACAATATATTAAGAGAATAATAATAATAAATATGAATAAAAATAAATAGATGAAATATGGATAATACTGAATTATTAATTAAAATTAATTTTTCAAAAAATAAAATAAAACACACCTTAACAATCAATAGAAGAAATAATAACTATATTAAAAATATTATCAAATAAATGAATGGGTGAAATATTAATAATAGTGAATGCATGAAATATTAATAATAATGAACGGATGAAATACAGATAATAATAAATGGACTTAGTATAATGAACGGATAAAAATAACATTGGATGAAGGATTAATATATAATGGTTGTGAAATAATTAGTGGACACAGATACTTTAACAATAGCCTAATGCTTACACTGTGAAACCTGGGGATCTAATATTTATCCGGTTTAGACAGGATCCGGTGCCCTGTCATGGACAAAACTCTCTGGCGAAGTCGGAGGATGTGCCCACGACAGGCATGCTTGAACAGTTCTTTGATGGACGCATGCCAAAAATAACCCACACCCAGGATCTGGTAGTTTGAAGGTCCCGTTTTAGAAATGAAAAAAAAAAAAATGTGATCATAAAACTTGACCAGTTTTGACAGTATTCCGGTTTGTTGAGGGTCCGGTTTCGACAGGCTCTTTCATATATTAACAATAAAACTATTAATACTCAACAATAATAACAATAACATTTATGAACAATTACACTAAAATCATTTCCATATTTTCATAATTAAACATCCATAAATAAAAACTAAACACCCTTCTGGACTGGACCCGTATCAAATGCGTGTTCATTATGTCTCCTTCACTGTACAATCTAAAATTGAATCTGCTTGTTGTGTGTGCTTATCAACAGAGAAAGGTATTGGCTGTCATTGTGTGAATAATAAAACACGGCACAGAGTCATGTGTGCTGGTCAGCAAAGCCATAAACAACGGACTGATGCTTAACTTAATGTCCCCGGCTTTAAATTAATAAAACATGTTGAAGTAAATATGTCTTAGGTGGGGTGTGGGTGTGTGTGTGTGTGGGGGGGGGGGGGGGGGGCATAGGCCAAGTTTAACTTGGTGTTTGGGTGCCACCTGAGTAATGGAAGGTTGCAGGTTGAGGTAAATATTTCTTAGGTTGGGGAGGGGCATACGGTGGAGGAGTGGGTTAGCTTGGTGGTTGGGTGCCGAGTAATGGAAGATTGCAGGTCGAAATAAATATTTCTTTGGGGGGGTGGGGGGTGGGGGGGGAGGGGGGTAATAGACCAAGTTTAAATTGGTGGTTGGGTGCCAACTGAGTAATGGAAGATGGCAGGTCGAAATAAATATTTCTTTGGGGGGGTGGGGGGTGGGGGGGGGGGGGGGGGTAATAGACCAAGTTTAAATTGGTGGTTGGGTGCCAACTGAGTAATGGAAGATGGCAGGTCGAAATAAATATTTCTTTTGGGGGGTTGGGGGGGGGGGTGGGGGGTGAGGGGGGTAATAGACCAAGTTTAAATTGGTGGTTGGGTGCCAACTGAGTAATGGAAGATGGCAGGTCGAAATAAATATTTCTTTGGGGGGTGGGGGGTGGGGGGGGAGGGGGGTAATAGACCAAGTTTAAATTGGTGGTTGGGTGCCAACTGAGTAATGGAAGATGGCAGGTCGAAATAAATATTTCTGGGGGGGGGGGGGGGGGGGGGATGGGGCATAGGCCGAGTTTAACTTGGTGGTTGGGTGCCAACTGAGTAATGGAAGATGGCAGGTCGAGGTAAATATTTCTTACGTAGGGGAGGGGCGTTAGGTGGGGGAGGGGGGTTAGGTGGGGGAGGGGGTTACCTTGGTGGTTGGGTGCTCAGTAATAGAAGATTGCAAGTTATGGTAAATATTTCTTAGGTGGGGGAGGGGCATAAGGTGGGGGGGGGGGGTTAGCTTGATGGTTGGGTGCCATGAGTAATGGAAGGTTGCAGGTTATGGTAAATATTTCTTAGGTGGGGGAGGGGCATAAGGTGGGGGGGTAGCTTGATGGTTGGGTGCCATGAGTAATGGAAGGTTGCAGGTTATGGTAAATATTTCTTAGGTGGGGGAGGGGCATAAGGTGGGGGGGTAGCTTGATGGTTGGGTGCCATGAGTAATGGAAGGTTGCAGGTTATGGTAAATATTTCTTAGGTGGGGGAGGGGCATAAGGTGGGGGGGGGTAGCTTGATGGTTGGGTGCCATGAGTAATGGAAGGTTGCAGGTGGGGGGGTAGCTTGATGGTTGGGTGCTGAGTAATAGAAGGTTGCAGGTTACAGTAAATATTGGGGGGGGGGGGGGGGGGGCATGGTCATAGAGTTTAACTTGGTGGTTAAGCAATGTTTCTGCCATGTGTCTGTATGGTGCTATGGAAATGAATGTAACCACAGTCAACAGGGGATATGTGGGGCCTCCCCCATGGATTTCAGTTTAGGATTAGGGTAAAAAAAAATCACATAGTAATGATAAGAGTAATTAATTTTGTCAAAAAGTTAATTTAAAAAAATAAATAAATCTGCAAACAAATTTGGGTATGGCGCCATACCCATTTTACCCTCTGGCAGACACCCTATTAGTGCCAGCTGGACTAATGGAAGGTTGCAGGATCAATTACACCTTTGTGAGCTTTTTAGATGGTCTAATTAGAGAAAGAAAAAAAAACATTTCACACCTTGGCATATTTTAAATTGCAGCCATTATGTGTATATATTTACAAACTTTCCGCCATTATTTTATTTATTATTGGACAGGGGAAAAAAGCTTGTTTTGTTCAACAACACCACTGGAGCACATTGATTAATTAAACATCGGATACTGGATGTCAAACATATGGTAATTCTGACTTGTAGTCAATAGAGGAAACCCACAAAAAAATTTCTAATGCAGCAAGACAAGAGAAGAGAAGAGAAGAGAAGAGAAGAGAAGAGAAGAGAAGAGAAGAGAAGAGAAGAGAAGAGAAAAAAAGAGAAGAGAAAAAAAGAAAAGAAAGAAACAAGAAAAGAACACATATAGTCACACATGCACATTAATATTCAGTATGTGCATTATTCAAGACATTTTTATCTTTCTTATCTTTACAACATGAACATCATCTACTAATCCATCATGTTCTATTATTACTAAACATCTTTTAATTTCCTTTATCACACAACGATGACTAAGAGAACCCTCTCTTTCTGGCCATGATGGAAATGACAGAACATCATCGAAATCAAGTCATCGGGGCCTCGGAAAGACAAACGGCCGAAAAATTATTAAAACAACCCAGAGAATAATCTGGCTACATTAATCCAGCAAGTAACGTGGGGGAACGAGAGATATTAAAAGGTTGCCGAAGATCGTGAATGGCCATCTGACGATATGCAAACACGTGGCACAATGCCGCTTTGTGCGTGTGTGGCAATGGGTTGCCGGCGACGACGCACTGTCAATGGGCTGATGGGTAGAGAGCTGGGAGGGGGAGAGAGGCTCGTGTTCGACAATGGTAGCTAATTCAACATCCCTCTCAAGAAATTAACTCGTTGTGTTGTTGTCGCTCACCGGAGATGATTCACCCACAAAGTCTGTTCTTCGTCTCCACCTTTTGTTTCCATTCCGCCTGTAATAGTTGTATTGCTTATGACACACCATAGTATCAAACTTTTCCATCTTTACATCTTCTCCCTCTCCATCCACCTCTGTTACATTTTAGCGACTTTTCTCTCGCTTGCACAATCAGACACATCGAAGTTATGAACACCATAGTATCAAGCGTTCGATTCCGCCTGTAATAGTTGTATTGCTTATGGCTTATTGCTTATCAAACTCTCTCATCTTTACATCTAATCCTCCCTCCCCCCTCCACCTCCGTTACATTTTAGTGACTTTTCTCTACCTGTAACAGTTGTATTGTTTGCATAATCAGACACATCGAAGTTATGACACATCATAGTATAAAACATTCTCATCTTTACATCTTCCCCCTCTCCATCCACCTCCGTTACATTTCAGCAACTTTTCTCAAGCTTGTAACAGTTGTATTGTTTGCACAATCAGACACATCAAAGTTATAACACATCATAGTATAAAACATTCTCATCTTTACATCTTCCCCCTCTCCATCCACCTCCGTTACATTTCAGCAACTTTTCTCAAGCTTGTAACAGTTGTATTGTTTGCACAATCAGACACATCAAAGTTATGACACACCATAGTATCAAACATTCTCATCTTTACATCTTCCCCCTCTCCATCCACCTCCGTTACATTTTAGCAACTTTTCTCATGCTTGTAACAGTTGTATTGTTTGCACAATCAGACACATCAAAGTTATGACACACCATAGTATCAAACATTCTCATCTTTACATCTTCCCCCTCTCTCCATCCACCTCCGTTACATTTTAGCAACTTTTCTCAAGCTTGTAACAGTTGTATTGTTTGCACAATCAGACACATCAAAGTTATGACACACCATAGTATAAAACATTCTCATCTTTACATCTTCCCCCTCTCCATCCACCTCCGTTACATTTTAGCAACTTTTCTCAAGCTTGTAACAGTTGTATTGTTTGCACAATCAGACACATCAAAGTTATGACACACCATAGTATCAAACATTCTCATCTTTACATCTTCCCCCTCTCTCCATCCACCTCCGTTACATTTTAGCAACTTTTCTCAAGCTTGTAACAGTTGTATTGTTTGCACAATCAGACACATCAAAGTTATGACACATCATAGTATCAAACATTCTCATCTTTACATCTTCCCCCTCTCCATCCACCTCCGTTACATTTTAGCAACTTTTCTCAAGCTTGTAACAGTTGTATTGTTTGCACAATCAGACACATCAAAGTTATGACACACCATAGTATAAAACATTCTCATCTTTACATTCATTCCCCTTCACTTCCATTACATTTCAGTCAATTTTCAAATCTGTGCATAATTTATTTCCCATATTTAATGTTTTTAAGTAGTTATGACACACCATAGTATAAAACATTCTCATCTTTACATTCATTCCCCTTCACTTCCATTACATTTCAGTCAATTTTCAAATCTGTGCATAATTTATTTCCCATATTTAATGTTTTTAAGTAGTTATGACACACCATAGTATCAAACATTTTCATCTTTACATTCCCCTTCACTTCCATTACATTTTAGTCAATTTTCAAATCTGTGCATAATTTATTTCCCATATTTAATGTTTTTAAGTAGTTATGACACACCATAGTATCAAACATTCTCATCTTTACATTCCCCTTCACTTCCATTACATTTTTAGTCAATTTTCAAATCTGTGCATAATTTATTTCCCATATTTAATGTTTTTAAGTAGTTATGAACACCATAGTATCAAACATTTTCATCTTTACATTCCCCTTCACTTCCATTACATTTTAGTCAATTTTCAAATCTGTGCATAATTTATTTCCCATATTTAATGTTTTTTAAGTAGTTATGACACACCATAGTATCAAACATTTCATCTTTACATTCCCCTTCACTTCCATTACATTTTAGTCAATTTTCAAATCTGTGCATAATTTATTTCCCATATTTAATGTTTTTAAGTAGTTATGACACACCATAGTATCAAACATTTTCATCTTTACATTCCCCTTCACTTCCATTACATTTTAGTCAATTTTCAAATCTGTGCATAATTTATTTCCCATATTTAATGTTTTTAAGTAGTTATGACACACCATAGTATCAAACATTTTCATCTTTACATTCCCCTTCACTTCCATTACATTTTAGTCAATTTTCAAATCTGTGCATAATTTATTTTCCCATATTTAATGTTTTTTAAGTAGTTATGACACACCATAGTATCAAACATTTTCATCTTTACATTCCGCTTCACTTCCATTACATTTTAGTCAATTTTCAAATCTGTGCATAATTTATTTCCCATATTTAATGTTTTTAAGTAGTTATGACACACCATAGCATCAAACATTTTCATCTTTACATTCCGCTTCACTTCCATTACATTTCAGTCAATTTTCAAATCTGTGCATAATTTATTTCCCATATTTAATGTTTTTAAGTAGTTATGACACACCATAGCATCAAACATTTTCATCTTTACATTCCGCTTCACTTCCATTACATTTCAGTCAATTTTCAAATCTGTGCATAATTTATTTCCCATATTTAATGTTTTTAAGTAGTTATGACACACCATAGCATCAAACATTTTCATCTTTACATTCCGCTTCACTTCCATTACATTTCAGTCAATTTTCAAATCTGTGCATAATTTATTTCCCATATTTAATGTTTTTAAGTAGTTATGACACACCATAGTATCAAACATTTTCATCTTTACATTCCCCTTCACTTCCATTACATTTTAGTCAATTTTCAAATCTGTGCATAATTTATTTCCCATATTTAATGTTTTTAAGTAGTTATGACACACCATAGTAAACAGGGCTAGCTCTGGGTATGTAGAACATTCTGCCAAATTATCTATTAAATTAAACAAATGGCACAAATCCACCATTATTTTCCACAAAATATCAATCAATACATGAAGTTACTTCGCCAAATTAAAATAAAATTCGCCATTTGTGTTTAAAATTTGCAATTGCCACAGCTAGCCCTGTAGTAACAAACTTCCTCACTTTTCTAATCATTTCCTATATTTAATACAATTTTAAGCAGATTATGAACATAATTAGTGAATAAACTATTCTTTTCACATATATCGTATTATATGGGGTTTTTTATTTAGTTATGACACCGCCCAATATCAAAGGTTATCCTCCCCTTATCTTCTGTCAAATTTGAGCCAATTTTCTAAACTCTGTGCACTTTATTTCCCATATTTAATGCTTTTAAGCAGATTATCAACATTTAAAACACAAACATTGGAAAGAATTTTAGACATATTATGGCAAATTCTTTCAACAAGATTCCACATCACCCCCACCCACCACTACCAAAACCACCACTCATTACATTTTATCCACACACATTCATTACATTTTAGCCAATTTTCTCATTTCTGTGCCCAATTTATTTCCCATATTTGATGTTTTTAAGCAGATTACCGATATGAACATTTAAAGAACACAAATTGCAATGAATTTTAGACATACTATGGTAAATTCTTCCACCAAGATTCCACCCCCAAATTAAATTTTATCCCTCCCCCCCCAAATTACATTTTAGCCACTTTTCTAATCTCTGTACCCAAATTAATTCCAATATTTAATGCTTTTAAGCAGATTATGAACATTTAAAGAACAAAAATTGCAATGAATTTTACACATATTATGGCAAATTCTTTCACCAAGATTCAACCCCCCACCCCCACCCCCAATTACATTTTAGCCACTTATCTAATATCTGTGCCCAATTTATTTCCCATATTTGATGCTTTTAAGCAGATTGTGAACATAATTAGGTCAAACGTTTTGGCGTTTTTTAAAAGGAATTTAGATGTGATGGACAATTATTAGGACAAATGACTGATTGATTATTTATCCATGTTTATCAACCAAACAGCTGTTTCAGAGTGGGATGTAGCCAAGTGGTAAAGTGCTCGCTTGATGTGCCATTGGATTGGAATCGATCCCTGTCAGTGGGCCTAGTGAGCTATTTCTTATTCCAGCCAGTGCACCACAACTGGTATATCAAAGGCCGTGGTATACATGTGCTATCCTGTCAGTGGGATGGTGCATATAAAAGATGTCTTGCTACTAATGGAAAAATGTAGCCGGTTTTCTCTCTAACACTACATGTCAAAATTACCATATGTTTGACATCCAATAGCCGATGATTAATAAATCAATGTGCTCTAGTGGTGTCGTTATTAAAACAAAACAAACTTTTCATCTCTAAGACTGTATGTCAAAATTACCAAACGTCTGATACACAATAGCCGATGATTAATAAATCAATGTGATCTAGTGGTGTCGTTAAACAAAACTAACTTATATATATTTCTGTATTTCTATATATACATATAAAGGTAAAACCATTCCATAAAATCTTACAAATCAATGTGCTCTTGTGGTGTCATTAAAGAAAACTAACTTTATTTATATATATATATATATATATATTATATATATATATATATATATATATATATATATATATATATATATATATTTTTATATTTTCATATTTCAATAAAGGTAAAAACCATTCCATAAAATCTTACAAGTGTATGTCAATAACGATAAAGACCATTAAAGATCCTTGGAGGAAAGTAGACGTCAAAACCATCGAATTAAAAAAAAGCCTGAGAAGCTGGGTGTCTGTATTTTCCCACTGTCTACCTTTGTCTCCTCCATCACAGTCAGTCTCTCTCCGAGCCGTGTGTCCTGCTTTCCCCTGCCAACCGAAGCATGCAGCAGTGGTGGCAGCACTCTAATGGCAAAAACAGACACCGCCTGTAAGATTCTGTAACTGCAGGGACAGCAAGGTGGGGGAGGGGGGGAGGGAGGGGGGACAGGTTTTTTTTTAAATTCCTCCTCCAATGATTGTCGAGGTCTCAGATTTCAGGCACAAGCAGACACACCAACACCACTGTAAGATTCTGTAACTGCAAGGACAGCAAGGTGGGGGGAGGGGGGGGGAGAGAGAAACAGAGGAAAGGTTTTTCATTCCTCCTCCATACACTGTCGAGGTCTCAGATTTCAGGCAAAAGCAGACACCCACACCGCCTGTAAGATTCTGTAACTGCAAGGACAGCAAGGTGGGGGGAGAGGGGAGAGGGGGGGGACTTTTTTTTTTTTTTTCATTCCTCTTCCACTGACTGTCGAGGTCTCAAATTTCAGAAAGAGGCAGCGCCACAGACTTGGTGGCGCCAACCCCTACCTTGACTCATAACAAACACCTTTGGAATGTCCACAGCCAGTGATAATTTTGACATTTGTTCCAACACGGCATAAATATTCTCCTTGTCAGACGGGGCCCAGTGTCTGTAGCGGCCTGCCTCCACTTAATGACATATGTAATGGCTTCTGTGTAGCTTAATCACACGAATGAATGTAAATATATTCTATGGGGTTTCCTCCATGATGGTGGTGGTTGTGGTGGTGGTGGTGGTTGTTGTGGTGGTGGGTGGGTGGATGCTGAGATGGTAAGTAGACTGGGAGATATAGTGTGTATACCACCACCAAATCAAATTATATACAGTGAAACTCCTCTAAACCGGACACCCTAGGGACCAAGTAAAAAGTCTGATTTGTAGAGGTGTCCGGTTTGGAGAGGTTCTCTTCTGTACAGATGTTTAAAAAGGGACCATGAAAAACGTCCGGTTTTGAGAGGTTTCACTGTAGATGACAATAGTATCTAGAGGCTCAAATCATTCCCTTGAAGTTGTGAAAATAGACACTAAGTTCGGTTAACCTACAAACCTGTATCACATTTTTAATAAGGAAATGTTTTATTTAACGATGCACTCAACACATTTTATTTACGGTTATATGGTGTCGGACATATGGTGAAGGATCACACAGATATTGAGAAAACCTGCTGTCGCCACTTCATGGGCTACTCTTTTCGATTAGCAGCAAGGGATCTTTTATATGCACCATCCCACAGACAGGATAGTACATACCACTGCCTTTGATGTACCAGTCGTGGTGCACTGGCTGGTGCAAGAAATAGCCCAATGAGCCCACCGATGGGGATCGATCCCAAACCAACCACGCATCAAGTGAGCGCTTTACCACTGGCCCACGTCTTGCCCCCAAATTATATAGATGACAATAGTAACTAGAGACTAAAATCATTCCCTTAAAGTTGTGAAAATAAACACTAAGTTTGGTTAATCTACAAACCTGTATCACATTTTTAATAAAGTTCTAATAGAGTGTAATAAAGAGTGTGTAACATTGAAACTGGGAAATACCCTTAAAAATACTCTACAGCTCGCCACCATAGATAGCCATTACTTCACTTTTAGTTTTGTTTTGTTTAACGACACCACTAGAGCCAACCCACAGACAGAATAGTACATACCAAGACCTTTGACCAGTTGGATCTATATGTAGATATCCTTGTTTCCTTTGACTAGTTTACTGTAGATCCTCAACTGCTATTTGTAATGTTTCAATTATTTGGTTAACGAATCTTTGAACAGCAGAATCCCGATTTTTAAAATCTCAAACCTGGTCACATTTTTCATCTATATACAGAGACACATTTGAATATTTGGCACCCCTAGGCCGTAACTATTTTTGCACCACCACCACACACACACCCCCCCCTCCCCCACTACTTGAAAAGTGATTTCATTCAGCATGTAATTTTTTTTTTTTTTTAATTCTGCTCTAAAATTTGGCACACCACACTAGGCCTGAGCCTAGATGGCCAGGTGCACTAATATGGCTCTGTTTATATGTAGATCAGTAGCGGATCCGGGGGGGTCCAGGGGTCCGGACCCCTCCCTCTTTATGAAAACCAACCATAACCTTTAAGGAGAAACATGATTATATTAACTGTTCTGTGCAAAAGGAGAGATCAGTCATCACATTTGGACACACACACACCCCCACCCCACCCCCACACTTTCAAAAATCCTGCATCCTCCCCTGCAGATACTTGTTTTCTTGGACTGGTTTACCATAGTATAATTACCAATATGACAGACCATACTAAATGCAGTGGCAGATCCAGAAAATCCATTTGGGGGAGGGGCAGTGACATGAAGTTGAATGCCAAGGGAACTTTGGGGGAGGTTTGGAAGCGGATTGTAAAAAAAAAATGAAAATTAATATATAATAAAATTATAACTATCGCAAAATTAGGGGAAGCCTAGGGTCCCTGCCCTTCCCTCCCCACCTAGATCCGCCTCTGAAATGTCCAAGTTAATTAAGCTTGGCCCTATCTCGCCTGTACGCTCACTCGTGCATGTATCGCCTAACTCACTACACAAAGTCATTATGTTAACATCGAACATTAAATCATTTCCCTTTTTTTCTCTTTCTCTTTTTTTGTTGTATATTATCATGTTTGTTGACCATTCCATCACACACTCACAGAGAAATACCCTGCCATAAATGTGGGTTTCTATGGTAACTGCTGGGACACCATTTGGAGCAGGGAAAGGGAGAAAAAAGGAAGGCAGCGAGGAGATGTCACACTCAGAATCAGTAGCTGGCATAAAATTCCCAGACACACACTCACTGATAGCATTGGTAATTGATGCACCTGTGTTGGACAACTTGGAGGCCTAGACTTTATCATGGCTTTTGTATTTATTGGACAACTTGGAGACCTAGACTTTATATCGGCTTCTGTATTTATTGTACAACTTGTAAACTTAGACTTTATGACATTAAAAATATTTTCTGGTTTAGAATATCAGTGCCTGTATATTCAATGTGTTTCTGGTCGTCTTAATATTTGTAATAAGCCCAAACTGGATTTTATCTTCAAATAATTTCATACATACGAAAAAATTATATTTTTGGAAATAAAATAAAATTTAACCTAGTACAAATATTACAACGATCAGAAACACGTTTAATATACAGCCACTGATATTTTATGCAGAAAAATATATCTTATGTGTAATTACAATCGTTAAAAAGTCTCTGTTAGTCAATAACATCTTAAAAAGTGCAGCAAACTCAGGAATGTCCCTTTAAATGAAACAATGTATACAACTTGTTTTATAACAATGTTGTCCTGTCAAGCCAATGTGATACATTGTTTGAACTATGTCATGCAGGACTTCTAGATTATGGTAGCCTCACTCCTGTGGCTAGTGATATTCAATGTTGGTCTATAAAATAACTACTGTTACCATGCCCGATGGCTAGTGAAAAAAAAAGTTGTCAAATGCTGCATTTAAGTCTATTTTATACAAGTGTATCCTGGCCCCACTGGTACCTCTCAAATGTTAGTGTTTTTAAGCTCTATCTCCCTCTTCAGGTGACAAATCTGATTATTACTATTAGTAAAATTGTATTTACTTTAAAAGTAAAGTAGGGCTTGTGGATTTTTAATCATGGCTAGTAAATTTTAAAAATTACTGATCCCATGGCTAGTGGACTTTATAACAATTCTAGAACAACTGATATTTAAAATTTTCTGTTAAAAAAAAACAAGAAGATTTCTCTGAATGCTCATGTCAGGGTGGGTGGGTATTTATTGCTGCTAAGAAAGTGTTAAAAATTAAAATGGCACGAAATAATAATAAAATAATAATAATAACATCATTTTTATCTGAAGTTAATTGTGTTTTTATTATTTATATTGACGTTTAAATTAATGGAAGATGCACAATGAATATACTAATGAAAACACCACACATGAGGCTAAGTGATAGCATATTGGACGTATTCTCAGAAATTTTTTATCGTAATAAACCCTGGTTGCACATGACAGCATACTAAAAGAATCCTTCATATGTATCCATGTGGGATAGGGCTATTCCACCCGAGGGTACATAATTTATGTACCCAAGGGTGGAATAGCCCTGTCCCACATGGATACATAATGGAGGATTATTTTTCTTCCATCCAGTAGATGAAAAACAAGCATTTTAGAAAAACGTGAAAAACATACATTTTAATTTTTTTTATCTTACATTGAAATAATCATAACCACTGAAAAGATCGTACCCAAAACTGGTTTATACTTTTAAATAATAGTATAATTTCATTATTAAGGTTTCCTTGTTTTTATGAAATATAAAAAGCATTTCCTGCATTATTTTGCCGTTTACGTGACGTCACTTAATGTTAGTATCAGCTCAAACAACAGAAGTCACGTGGTCATGCAAGACTGATTTATTCCGCATGAGCTGACGTCATGGAATATGCCTGTCTTGCATGGCTAGGGATGGGAGAAATATATATTCCAATTTATCATGAAAATAAAAAAATTGAAAAAAGGTTTACATGCCAGTTGTATTAGCATGGATAATAATATCTTCTTTCTTACTCAAAGTGCTAAAAAAAACAAAAAAAACTGAATACACCTAATTCTTAAAATCTTGACTTGCTAAATAGCTTAACCAGTGGAAACCCGTACACGTTTTTATTATTACAGATGTGACCAAGAAAAATCCAATCTATTATACAGATTTTTTTTTCTCTTACTTTGTCAAAGACAAGACAAAACTGCCCATAAAAATATTTGTCTTTACTGTTATTCTCTGTAACCGTAAACACATATTTGTAAAACCGTTTCCGAAGGCACACACTGGACAATGCTGTCTCAGTTTATATCCAAAGGGCTAAAAATCCAATATATTTAATCCTTAAAACCTCATGTCTTTAAGCTTCACAGACTACAAGACGGAAATTTGCAGTGGCAGATTGGAGGGGGGAGGGGATGGGTTTGAGAAATTTTGTTTCTTTAAATAAACTGGAGAAGAAAAGAAAAGAAAAGAAATATTTAATTAACTGAAGGTTAACAGTGTGTGTGTGATGTATGTGAGTTTGCATGTATGCATACATGTGTGTGTGTGTTGTGTGTGTGTGTGTGTGTGTGTGTGTGTGCGTGTGATGTGTGTATGCGAGTGTGCGTGCATGTGTGTGTGTGGGAAGTGTGTGTGTGTGTGTGTGTGTGTGTGTGTGTGTGTGACTGCCTATGTGTTTTGTGTGTGTATGTCTGTTGTAAGCATGTTGTATGTGTGTTGTGTGTATGCATGTTGTATGTGCATGTGTGTGTGTGTGTCTCAGAGAAAGAAAGACATACGCACATACAACATGCTTACAACAGACACACATAACACACAGACAGTCACACACACATACCACACCACACCATACACGAACACAACATACACATACACAATGCACATAACCACACACATACAACACACACACACAACTCTACCTCCTCCCCCTCACCCTCCCACCCACACCAGAAATGTACCCTCTAGCTCCACCACTGAGTTAAAGAAAAGTAAATCATCTATTACGATTACTGGAATATCGAACCAGCACAGTCCCAGAGGAAAAGCAAAACGATGTTTCCATTGTACTGCGGTAATGTATCTCTTGTTTGCATGTTTGCCAGCCGTAATTGTTATTGAATGTTTAAGTCGGTTGTATCTCCGCGCGGCTGGAAGTGGCCGGATTATACCTGGGATCGCAACACCTGTAATTGTCACCTTTCACAAACAGCTGAGTGTCAAATGATGCGCGGTTCACGGCCCAGCCGGCCAGAGACACTTGTGTTAATTACAGACCAGGAACAACAGTAAGACCGATCAGTGCCGGGATTGAAATATTCAGTCACTAGTTGTCATGTAATAATTAATATTTACCACCAGTGTTAATTAATATTTACTACCACAAATGTTAATTGATATTTAACACCTATGTTAATTAATATTACAACCAATGTTAATTAATATTTACTACCACAAATGTTAATTAATATGTACCACAAATGTTAATTAACATTTACTACCAATGTTAAGTAATATTTATTACCACAAATATGAATAAATATTTACCAAAAATGTTAAAATTTTAATATTTACCAAAAATGTTAATTAATATTTACCACAAACGTTAATTATTATTTAACACAAATGTTAATTTATATTTACCACAAATAATAATTTATATTTACCATGCAAATAATAATTAATATTTACTACCACAAATGTCAAATAAATATTTACCACCAATGTTAATTAATATTTACAATAACAAATGTTAATTAATATTTACCACCAATGTTAATTAATATGTACCATAAATGTTAATTAATATTTACCACAAATGTCAATTAATATTTAACACAAATAATAATTAATATTTACCACAAATGTCAATTAAGATTTACCACAAATGTAAATTAATATTTACCACAAATGTTAATTCATATTTACCACCAATGTTAATTAATATTTATTACCACAAATGTTAATTAATATTTACGACTAATGTTAACTAATATTTACAACTAATGTTAATTAATATTTGCCACTAATATTTAACATAAATAAAAATATCCATTTTTAGCAGTTATGGTATTTATTAATATTAATGAACATTAAATAAATTACTCTGTTCATGACAATTATATGCTTTTTCTTTCCTTTTTTCTTTTCTTTTCGTAACAGCAGCAAAAATATTAATGGTTACTGCAAATGTTAATTAACAAATGTTAAAATAGTCATATTAATTACTTGTAAAAAAAATTCCTTTTTTTTTCCTGTACTAGCATCTCAGTTAGTAATAGTTTTAATTTAATAGCAGCAGCAGCTAAACTATTAAGCATGTATGGGGACTGAAATATTCAGTTTACAGCTTTTATATACTAATTAATATTCATTACAAATGTTAATTAATATTTACCAGTTACTAAAATCTGAAATATTATTTATGTTAACAAATATTTATACTGAAATAATTTGTTGAAAAAAACAAACAAGATGAAAATAGATAACTTTTTTTTATAATAAATGTTTATTTTTAAACTTAAAGATGTTTCTTGTTTGTTTGTTACAAATGTAACGAAATCCAGATTTACCTAGGTCATAATTAATGGAAATATTTTATGTCCCTATATACCGGCCTCGGTGGCGTCATGGTTAGGCCATCGGTCTACAGGCTGGTAGGTACTGGGTTCGGATCCCAGTCGAGGCATGGGATTTTTAATCCAGATACCGACTCCGAATCCTGAGTAAGTGCTCCGCAAGGCTCAATGGGTAGGTGTAAACCACTTGCACCGACCAGTGATCCATAACTGGTTCAACAAAGGCCATGGTTTGTGCTATCCTGCCTGTGGGAAGCGCAAATAAAAGATCCCTTGCTGCTAATCGGAAAGAGTAGCCCATGTAGTGGCGACAGCGGGTTTTCTCTCTCAAAATCTGTGTGGTCCTTAACCATATGTCTGACGCCATATAACTGTAAATAAAATGTGTTGAGTGCATCGTTAAATAAAACATTTCTTTCTTTACTATTGACAGGGGTGGGACATAGCCCAGTGATGTGTGGTCGGTCTTGGGATCGATCCCCGTCAATGGGCCCATTGGGCTGTTTCTCACTCCAGCCAGTGCACCACGACTGGTATATTAAGGGCCGTGGTTATGTGTTATCCTGTCTATGGGATGGTGCATATAAAAGACCCCTTGCTGCTAATCGAAAAGAGTAGCCTATGTAGTGGCGACAGCGGGTTTCCTCTCTCAATATCTGTGTGGTCCTTAACCATATGTCCGATGTCATATAACCGTAAATAAAATGTGTTGAGTGCATAGTTAAATAAAACATTTCCTTCCTATACTGTTGACAAGCATTTGTTAAAGAAGAAAAGAGATATGGAATGGGTAATAAGAAAGTTAAAGTCGAAGTTTGTTTTGTTTAACGACACCACTAGAGCACACTGATTTATTAATCATCAGCTATTGGATGTCAAATAGTTGGTAATTCTGACATATAGTCATTCCAAACAGTACTTCACAAGGGATGGGATTTTTTTTTAGGCCACTGAATGAAAAAAAAGAAGAAAAAAAGTTTCTTTTATTTAACGACACCATTAGAGCACATTGATTTACTAATCATCGGCTATTGGATGTCAAACATTTGATAATTTTGACATTAGTCTTAGAAGAAAGCCACTACATTTTTCCATTAGTAAGAAGAGAGCTTTTATATGCACCATACCTCAGACAGGATAGCACATACCACAGCCTTTTATATACCAGTCATGGAACACTGGAAAGAGACTGACAAACAGAAAATGGCCAAGAGGTGAGAAAGGGACGAATTGATGGACACATTGGTGTAACAGACACAACAAACTGACAGACAGACACAGACAGACAACACATGGACAGACACACACACAACGCATGGACAGACACACAACACATGGACAGACACAGACATATACACAAAAAATTTAAAAACTAAAAAACTAAATTATGAACATGGTTGAAATAACAGTGTTAATAACAGGCTCCCTGCCAACGTGTGTGGCAAGCCCCTCCCCCCCCCCCCTCCTTTTCCTTCCCCCCAAACAAGGTGTTGTTTGTAACTCTGCAACGTGAAACCACAGGCGACCAGGCTGCTGATAACAGGTATGATAACAGGTATGCCAACCTGCAGACACTAATTGCTTGATTAACTCGGTGACTGCTCTATTTCCCCCCATCACTATGTAACCTCTGACCTCCTCCCCTGGCAGGTAGTTCGGTACAGGTGTTCTGCTATCTATGTGTGTGTGTGTATTTGGTAACGGTGAAATACAGTGTATATATCTCACTCAAAAGCTAATAATAGTTACTCCACTACCTGTGTGCTGTTTGTTTGTGGGATGTGAAATACTGAAAAATACCGCACATGATAATATTAGTAATAGTATATGTCGGTTATCACAGCTTGTCATTACCTATGTACCGGTAGCACATAATGTAAAACATGCTATATAGATGTTATATGTTAATGATGTTATAGTACAGAATACGGTTTACACCAGAATTTTTTTCTCTCAGAAAGATGAGCTTAAATAAAAAGTGGTATCACAAAGTGGCCAAATATAAGTAGCATAGAATGAATGAGTGAGTGAGTGAGTGAGTGAGTGAGTGAGTGAATGAATATTTAAAGACACCCCAGCACAAAAATGTAAAACACCAGAGAATCTGCACTTATGTCCCCTCCCCACTCCCCCCACTCAACCCCCCAAATACATGTGGATAATATTGGAATGTACATTCTACAGTACAACATTGTTTTAGGTGGTGTTGGGAAGAAGATCTATATATATAATCTTGATTACTCCCTAATAAAAACTAAAAATGCAAGTATCTCCTCCAAATCCTCCACTGAATACATAATTTTAACAACACATGAAAAGACCTCTTAAATTGATAGACGCCCTCCAAAATATCCACTGAATATAGTTTTGATTACACACTTTACACAGAGATAGGTAAATCTAAACTGCTTGTCCCCCCCCCCATGCCCCTCCCCTCCACTGAATATATTATTTCAACAACACACGAAAAGACCTTGTAAAATGATAAGACCCCCTCCAAAATACCCACTGAATATAGTTTTGATTACACACTTTACACAGAGATGGGTAAATCTAAACTGCTTGTCCCCCCAAGCCCCCGCCTCCACACCCATCCCAAATCCTCCACTGAATACATAATTTCAACAACACATGAAAAGACCTTGTAAAATATTAGGCCCCCCCCCCCCCTCCAAAATATCCATTTTCTTGATTACATACATTACACGGAGATTGGTAAATCTAAAATACTTGTCTCCTACCCCCCTCCACCCCCCCCCAAATCCTCCACAGAATATATAATTTGAACAACACATGAAAAGACCTCCTAAGATCTAGATTAAGACATTAAATCTGGTCTAATTACAAATCAGAGATGAAAATAATTCATCAAATATTAAGAAGTGTTAATAGCTTTCTTTGATGGCGACTCTTGAAGACTGCATCACCTGGCTGCCGATTAGTCCGTGAATAATAGAAAAAATCACATCTTGGATTCATAAATACTAAACACGGGAGAATACCCCCACTTGATACGATCGCAGAGCTTGATGAAAAACGCTGAGATCACCGCTTGAAACATTGATACAAAGAAGTTTTCGTTTTGTTTCTCCATTGTTTGCTGCTCGCATTATACTCCAATCACAACCTTCTTCCGAAAAATCCCCATTAACGCTTTCCAATAAAAGCAACTTTCCTGTGTGGAAAAAGAAGCAGATGACACGAGTTTTAATCTGTCAACAGTGGTTGGACAAAAGCCGACGAATATCGCCATTTCCCGATCAATAGTATTAAGGTGTAATCAATGACTGGCTTGGACAAAGAGGTATAGAGAAGCTCGCGAAGAAAACATCTCAACCTGTAATTATTAAAGAAGTCAAGCCATGCTTTCGCGTACAAACCCGGCTACCTTGGAATGACCGACCAACCAACCGCGGCCGAACATACAGACAGACAGGTTTTAGTTTACACGCACGAGACTGGTAGATGAAACACCACCCACCCAGACTACCTTGAATGGGTGATCAAACAACCCCACCCAGGCTACCTTGAATGAGTGATCAAACACCCCCACCCAGGCTACCTTGAATGACCGATCAAACACCCCCACCCAGGCTACCTTGAATGACCGATCAAACAACCCCACCCAGGTTACCTTGCATGACCGATTAAACACCCCCACCCAGGATACCTTGAATGACCGATCAAACAACCCCACCCAGGATACCTTGAATGACCGATCAACCAACCACGGCCGCCAGACAAACAGGTTTTAGTTTACACGCACAAGACTGGTAGGTCAAACACCCCCACCCAGACCACCTTGAATGACCAATCAAACACCCCCACCCAGGCTACCTTGAATGACCGATCAAACACCCCCACCCAGGCTACCTTGAATGACCGATTAAACACCCCCACCCAGGCTACCTTGAATGACCGATCAAACACCCCAACCCAGGCTACCTTGAATGACCGATCAAACACCCCTACCCAGGCTACCTTGAATGACCGATTAAACACCCCCACCCAGGATACCTTGAATGACCGATGAAACACCCTCACCCAGGCTACCTTGAATGACCAATCAAACACCCCCACCCAGGCTACCTTGAATGACCGACCAACCAACCACGGCCAGACAGACAGACAGGTTTTAGTTTACACGTACAAGACTGGTAGATCAAACACCCCCACCCAGACCACCTTGAATGACCGACCAACCAACCAACTGCTATATATATGTTTACACGCATGAGATTGGTAGATCAAACAAGACTGGAGAGTTTTGTAAACACGTCAAGAGAGACTCAAGTGTGTAAACAGATAAGAAAACAAAAATCAATATCTCTTGATCTCCTAACACATATACTTTCACACCTGTGAAACGCTTATCTCACCTGCGACTAATGATAACCTGGACTCAAGTGTGTAAAAAGATTTTTTTTTAAATCTTGATCAAGATCAACATCTCCTGATCTCCAAACACATACTTTCACACCTGTGAAATGTTCATCTCACCTGCGACTAATGATAACCTCGACGAGATTATCACACCTGTCTAATACTTATATCACCTGCGATTAACGATAACCTCGACGAGATTATCACACCTGTGAAATACTTATCTCACCTGCGACTTAACGATAAACTTGACGAGATTATCACACCTGTTCCACCTGGCCGAGTCTGTTATTGATGTTCGCGGATCTCAAGCACTTCATAGCATGTAATTACACACACACACACACGGTGGAGAGCAATAACTCCTGATTGAGAGAAATAAAAACTAATACAGGTATTATTCGACAGTGTCGAGTGCGCTGATTAGCCCATTGTTGCGAGTATTTACGTATTAAGTGACAATTATTTAAAGGTGTCTCACTCGTTTTGTTACGAAGCTTTTGATAACGGTAATAAACTCCTCTGCTCAAGTGCAAAATAAACATACTGGTTGTAAAACAGTTTGTCCTTTTAATGGACTATTCTTTGTAGCTACTCAACCAATGGAAATATAATTTTTATTCCTTTGTTAAGGATATAGTCATTAAGGACTGCAGAAAATGTTTTATTCCTTTGTTAAGGATATAGTCATTAAGTACTGTAGAAAATGTTTTACTGAGAATAAGAATAAGGGAACATTCACATTTAAACCTAATTTTACGAATGTTCAAGCTGCAGTATTCGAAACAAGCGCTTATCCGTTTGTCCCGACAAGTGATAATCTGCTGGGACAAGTAAAATGTGCCTTAGTGGTTGTCCAGTGGACAAGCAAAATGTGCCTTAGTGGTTGTCCAGTGGACAAGCAAAATGTGCCTTAGTGGTTGTCCAGTGGACAAGCAAAATGTGCCTTAGTGGTTGTCCAGTGGACAAGTAAAATGTGCCTTAGTGGTTGTCCAGTGGACAAGTAAAATGTGCCTTAGTGGTTGTCCAGTGGACAAGTAAAATGTGCCTTAGTGGTTGTCCAGTGGACAAGTAAAATGTGCCTTAGTGGTTGTCCAGTGAACAAGTAAAATGTGCCTTAGTGGTTGTCCAGTGGACAAGTAAAATGTGCCTTAGTGGTTGTCCAGTGAACAAGTAAAATGTGCCTTAGTGGTTGTCCAGTGAACAAGTAAAATGTATAAAGCTGTTTCATTTTGAGCAATCAAAAACACTGTCCTTGCTAAAACTAACAGGTTATTTAGACAAGTAAAAATATTGATGGACAATTAGATTTGTAGATGTACCTGTCCGGTGAACTAGTGAAAAAATATGCTTATTTCTATCACTGAACTGTACATGATAAAGTGTAAGGGGGTAATGTCAGCATACGGTTTTATTTAATGAATGTTAAGAAATATATTACCAGTATAATTTCAGAATTTTTAAATACAGTTTTTAGACAGCAAAAAAAAAAAAAAAAAAAAAAAAAAAAAATAGATAATAATTATTGTAAACTTGTGCAACTGCTGATGATAGTGAATAAATAAACGTATTACATCTAGACAGCATCGTAAACTTTTAAAATGGTTTTGGTTTTTGATGTAAACTGGAAAATTATATTGGTAATATATATGTTTTTGAAAGCAAAGAAATGAGAGAGAGAAAAAAAAGCAAAGAAGCTGTCTGCCACACACAGGTTATTTATTCCCTGGGAATGAATGAACGAACGAACGAACGAAATAACGAAGGAATGATCGACTGACTGAATGAATGAATGAATGAATGAATGAATGAAGGAAGAAAGAAATATTTTATTTAACAGCGCACTCAATACATTTAATTTACAGTTATATGGCATCAGACATATGGTTAAGGACCACACAGATACTGAGAGAGGAAACCTGCTATCACCACTTCATGGGCTACTCTTTTCGATTAGCAGCAAGAGATCTTTCATATGCACCATCCCACAGACAGGGTAGTACATACCACAGCTTTTGATATTCCAGTCGTGGTGCACTGGCTGGAACAGAATGAATGAAGTATTCAATCAATCAATCAATGACCGACTGACTGGTTGAACGAACGAACGAACGAACGAACGAATGAATGAATAAGGACACACCATAAAAAAATAATGAATGAATGCTTAATAACCATTTTGGCACAAAAATACAAATCGGCAAACAAAGGTAACTATAATATATATGATTATTTACCGTAAAAATTAAAATTATATAATTGTATAATTGTTTTTATAAATAATTTTTACAAGCCATGCGGGCTTGTATGCTAGTCAAGCTAGAAGAAAGAAAGAAATGTTTTATTTAACAATGCACTCAACACATTTTATTTACGGTTATATGGTGTCAGACATATGGTTAAGGACCACACAGATTTTGAGAGGAAACCCGCTGTCGCCACTACATGGGCTACTCTTCCGATTAGCAGCAAGGGATCTTTTATTTGCGCTTCCCACAGGCAGGACAGCACAAACCATGGCCTTTGTTGAACCAGTTATGGATCACTGGTCGGTGCAAGTGGTTTACACCTACCCATTGAGCCTTGCGGAGCACTCACTCAGGGTTTGGAGTCGGAATCTGGATTAAAACTCCCATGCCTCGACTGGGATCCGAACCCAGTACCTACCAGCCTGTAGACCGATGGCCTAACCACGACGCCACCGAGGCCGGTCAAGCTAGAAGAGTCCTATATGATTTTTGCAAGGCTCAGGCTCCTGGACTCTCCTCAGAATCGCACACTGGCCATACATACATACATACATACATACATACATACATACATACATACATACATACATAACTGTGATGGGAGCTGTATATTAATCCACGTAACACTTTATCAGTCTTAAACACCGTCCATACGGTAACATCTTAAACGGTTCCCCATAATCTAAGATAGGAGAACAGTTAATTACTCTCCTTAATATGTTTCACGTCAGGGGCCTAATTCACTAAACTCTAGCAACTTTGCGATCTCACATTGCAATGCCAAAAGACTTGCAAAGAGGATGCTTTGTTGTCTAGCAGAGCCTAAGAGACCTTTGTGAATTAGGCACCAGGTCTGTAATATTTGTTAGCCCAACTTTAATGGTTAACATTTTGAAAAAATCATACAGTACACCATATTCTTTTTTTTTCTCTTTTTTCTTTTTTTTTCTTTTTTTTGTTGTTGAAACGAATCAAAGAAGTAAAGCAGATTGATTTTTCCCCCCCAACATACAATATTTACAAAGAAGCGAAGCAACATTTACATAACTGGTTTATTCGAAGACAAACAGCAACACATCATGCAACCACAGCAATAGGGGCGACAATCTGCCGATTACATACTCCAGTAGGTAGCAACAACAAACTTGGCACGCAGTTTACAGCGGAGGACGTCCCTCCATTAACTCTGGTCCTTATTAAATATGAATTAGTCTGCACTGAAATGTTAGTTACGACATGATCGAGTCTTATTAATGTAGTCTTTTATCTGCACCATCCTGGCTCGAATTGAGCATACAAAGGCGAAGTACAAACGTGGACTGAATCACGCTCATTAGATGGGTACAACGCTCCGAATGGAAGGGATTCTGAATTGCATTTCAATTGGTGGTGATTGTGCTGTTTCTTTTCGTAAAGACACCCGTCCCGATGCGAGGAAGAAACGATTGTGCTCACACCGAGTGATTAAACATCATCCCATTCAGACTACAAGCAATAAACCATCTCGTTTTTTTCTTCTTTTTTTCTCTCTCTCTCTCTCTTTTTCATGGTGATTCTTTTCAGTTACAGAACACAGTGGTGTGAAAAGCATCGACAACAAAACAACCGTTACATTCAAGTCCCACTATTTGATGTTTTTCTTTTCTTTTTTTCCTCTTTCTTTCTCATACAAGATGAAACCAGTGAGGCAGAAAATGAAAAAAAATATTAAAGGTATCTTAATTTGCGACCAACACAATTCGCCTTAATTTTTTTTTGGTGTGTGTGATTTTTTTTTTTTTTTTATGATTATTATTATTATTAAAATTAGTTGCCATGTATGAAAACGGCATAACGAACCATTCGCGTCATCCTGTTCATACCGACAAAAGGTTCTAACGAGAAAACAGGAAATTTTGCTTTTAGAAAAAAAGTGAAAATCTTAAGAACTTGACACTTATTAACAGGCAATCTCTCAAATTTATTTCACACATAGCGATTTAGGCTCATTTTACTGACAGACGTTAGGAAAGACTAACGAAAATGACATTTGTACTTTAAAAACAAAATTGGTTAATACTTTCACTGACACAAATCCTATCTACAGGTAACAGCCGAGTAAGAATACATATATACAGTCAAACCTGTCTTATTAAGTGGTCACACAAGGGAGTAGATAAAAATGGCCACTTAAGACAGGTGGCCGATGAGTACAGTTGCCACATTAATAGTCTTTAAAACATTTGTTGTTGTTTCTTGTTTTACCGTCTGTACTGCTAATCAACGGATGTGTGCTTCACAGTTGCCTTTAAATCATCTTATAACATGTCTCCTTCAGAAAAAATGCAAATGGAATGTATTAAATTAACCATATATATATATATATATATATATATATATATAGAGTCAAACCTGTCTTAAGCGGTCACACAAGGGAGTAGATAAAAGTGGCCGCTTAAGGCAGGTGACCGCTGAATACAGGTGGCCGCTAGAACAGGTTTGACTGTATATATATATATATATATATATATAAAATTTGTTTTAATAAAGTATCGACAATTTAATATAACAGTACTCGATTGCTCTAGAAACTTACAATCTACAGTGGAACTCCTCTAAACCGGACAACCTCAAGTCCGGTTTTAAGAAGTATCCAGTTTAGAGAGGTTCTCTTATGTACAGATATTTAAAAAGGGCCCATGAGAAACGTCCGGTTTTAAGGAGATTCCAGTTTACAGAGGGTCCGGTTTAGAGAGGTTCTCTTATGTACAGATATTTAAAAAGGGCCCATGAGAAACGTCCGGTTTTGATGAGATTCCAGTTTACAGAGGGTCCGGTTTAGAGAGGTTCTCTTATGTACAGATATTTATGAGAAACGTCCTGTTTTGAGGGGATTCCAGTAAACAGAGGGTCTGGTTTTGAGAGGTTTCACTGTATTAGTCTAATGTCAAAAATATTTAGTTTGATATTTACTGGATTTATAACATGAATTAGCTTTACGGTGAATTCTCTATGAAATATATTTTCCATAAGTCAATTTCAATTGTCACATGGTGATTAACACCTCAACCCATGTATTTAAATCTATGTATAAAAATTCCTGGGATTATATTTTTTCAAAACGGTTTGGATACTTTTTATTCATTCTTTCATTTATACTTATTTCCGTGCTTATATCCAGTTATGGTTCAAGCATGTTGTCGTGGGCACAAAATTCAGATGTCCTGGGCTGTCTGTTCATGAATGAATGAATGAATGAATGAATGAATGAATGAATGTTAACGAGACCCAAGCAATAAAAATGAATGAATGAATATATGAATGAATGAATGAATGAATGAATGAATGAATGAATGAATGAATGAATGTTTAACAAGACCCAAGCAATAAAAATTAATGGTTGGATGGATTGAATGAATGAATGAATGAATGGATGAATGGATGGATGGATGGATGGATAGATGGATGGATGAATGAATGAATGTTTCAGACCCAAGCAATAAAAATGAATGAATGAATGAATGAACAAAAAGAATCACATGCTTTGGGTGAAAGTCGGTACCAGGATGTGAACCCAGTACCTGCCAGCCTCAAGTCCGATGGCGTAACCACTACACCACCGAGGCCAATTGATACACTTTCTTTCTATCACTGTATATATGATACTACAGTCTCCAACTCGATCAATACCGCGTACTAACCATAACAGCACTATTTCCACAACCTAATATAACTCCATCCATTATGTGTCATGCTGAACAAACAAATAAGTGCCTTGTTTCACCCAATCCCGGCAAAAGACTCTTCAGACAAAAGAAATATTTATTACATGCGTTCAATAAAGATAGCCCGACTCAATTCGGCAGAAATGATTTGATATTTTCGTTATGTGTTCCACTTTCTGCGATTATCGACTGGTATGGCGTAGCCAGCTCTTGCCAGTCGCATGTTATTACATAAACGATGCTCCCCGTTCATGTTAATAAACAAAAATTAATGTATTTTGTCTGGAGTTCTGTTGACAAAACTGTCCAAGCAGGGCTGGACGGGGTGTCGATCGATAACGATGTAGGCTTAATCTTCGATCTCTTCTTCGTCTTCTATTACTTCGTCCCCTACACTTGCGTGTCAAAAGTAAATAGTATTGCAATCAAACAATCTATTTTTTTTTTTTACATCTGTAGCAAATTGCTGAATAATTAATTATCTTTAGTGTATTTATATACAAGGAGTAGGTTGTGTGGTGGCAGGTTTCCTGTATCCCTCCCCTCCCTCCCTCCCTCTCTCTCTCTCCCCCTCCCTCCCCATCTCTCTTCCCTCATCTCTCTCTCTCTCCCCATCTCTCTCTCTCACTCTCTCTCTCTCACTCTCTCTCTCTCTCTCTCTGTCTCTCTCTCCCCCTGCCGCCTAGTCTGCCTGTCTGTCTCCCTCCCTTCCCCCTCTCTCTTCCCAACCCCACCATTGAAATAACAATGTTAAACGCCAAGTGACTATGCAGTTATAATAACAATTAGCTATATTACTTCGTAGAGTTTTCTCTATCAGCATATTTTTATAATAAATAAGATTGTAAACTTCTTAAACGACTATAGCCAAGCAAGATGTCTGCCATCGTAATCTACTGAGCTCCTCCCCACCACCTCCTCCCACCTCCTCCCTTACATCTGTCACGTCAGAATCCATTCCACAAGGAGCCATCATTAATTTCAGTCTAACCACCTGATTTGTGCCAGATAGAGAAAATACCTACAACTCAGGCTTATCTGAAACAAGAATTCTGAAACATGTGTCATCTTCTGAAATATTCCATAAATTTCAAGTCTTTTTTTTTTTTCCCTCTCATACGGTGTACAGAACTCAAATAATCGTTGCCCTCTTATCCAGGAGAGTTCACTATAGCAGGAGATAACCATTGGTTCCTAATCTGAATGGATGATTAGATTATCCAGGCCGTGCCGAGGCAGCCATGTTTATCTGATTCTGAAATACCTGAAAGTAATGAGAGCCGTGTCACTGACAACTGCAATCTATCGGCAGCGGAGAAATTTCATTACACAGGTTCATTTGTCAAAATTGTCCATCAGATAATGGGGAGCAAATTACACAAAACTTCAGCTACAAGCAATAAATTCCATTGTCCCTGCCTTCCACAATCACCCCCACCCCAACAACCTCACATATTATCAATGGAATAATTAATGGAGAGCAAATGATCATCAGGCAATGAAATATTGTTCTCTTTGTACAATTGGAATTTTGTATCAATACAAAATTCAAATTGTACAAAGAGAAAAATATTGCACTGCCTGTCCCTCCTCCTGCAGAAGACAAAAATCAAAATAGTATAATCAAACAACCTCACACATTATCAATGGAATAATGGGGAGCAAATGAGACAAAATTTAAATTGTATAAAGAGAAAAATATTTCATTGACTTCCAATAGCAGATGATTAATAAATCAATGTGCTCTAGTGGTGTCATTAAACAAAAGAAACTTTTAACTTTCATCACCCAGCTCTCCTGCAGAAGACAAAAAGCAAACAAGAAACAAACAAAATAAATAAAGTTCATCAAAAACCCAATTTTTTAATGCAGAAAAATCTTACTCTCTGGTATATTTTTGCCTGTTCTAGCAGTTTAGCTGGCATATTTAAATAAATTATAATATATATTTGTCAGTTGCTTATTTACAAACAACATCATCAACATGACAAGACAATAAATAAAGCATAGTAACCAGCATCTGTGGCAAATATGTCAAGACATAAAGATGGCTTCCTTTGTTACAACCATCTTCCTGGCCACCATGCACCTTAGGAACAGGGAATGAGACAAGGGTGTTACATAAGCCCATCTCTGTTAATTACAGGCGGGCAACTCTCAAAATAAACAATTGTCAGTGGAAGGCTGCTTAATATGATTGATGAGCAAGAAAAGGGGGATGACATGATGTTCACCTGAGTCCAATAATTCTTGTGAATGAGAGGTAGCACAGGAAACAAAGACAATTTGTATCCTGTAATGAGCAGTTGGAATTTTATTGGATTCAAGGGGAGAATCTTCCACGATCAGATGCTGAGGATGGGAATCAAGTGGAAATGGTGAAATTCCAATTATAGGTTAATAACGTAATAAAAATTTCAAAGTATATTAGCAGAATTCTATTCTTGTGCAAGAAATTCATAGATTGCTAACATTTTAAAGGGATTCAGGTTCAAATGGTCATAAGGAGAGAATCTTCCAAGATCAGATGCTGTGGAAGGGAATCAAGAGGAAATGGTGAAATTCCAATTATAAGTTAATAATATAATACAAAATTTAAAGATATTAGCAAAATTCTATTCTTGTGCAAGAAATTTATAGATTGCTGACATTTTAATGGATTCAGGTTATAATGGTCAATTTCTAATTAATTATACATAAAATAAAAGTTTCTAAGTACAAATACAATTTTTAAAAATCAATTTTTATGCAAGAATTTTTTTTATTAGCATTTTGAAGAAAAATATCAAGTAGAAATGTTAAAATTCCAATTACAAGTTTACCATATAATAAAAATGTCAAAGTATATTAGCAGAGTTTTATTTCTGTGCAAGAAATTTATAGACTGCTAAATTTTGAAGGGATATAGGTTGAATTATATATGCAGCTTTAACAATGCAACAGAAAAAAGTTCAAGTATAATAACAAAATTCTATTCTTGTCCAAGAAAAAAAAATATATATTAGCAGTTTGAAAAAAAGTTTTAAGTAGAAATGGTGAAAGTAGTAAATTCTGAAATACCTGTTTACACATAATATTTAACGAATCCATTTACAATTTGATATTAAAACCAATATACTAAACTACAATGAAAACGTACCACCCAATTTCAAGTCATTATTGTTATCACACATCAGGCTGCAATAAATAAAACATACAATAACCCTTACCCTTGTAATATTGACATTTTTCATTGACGGTTATATAGCATCGGACTTATGGTTGAGGAACACAGATACTGAGAGGAAACCCGCTGTCACCACTTTATGGTCTACTCTTTTCAATTAGTAGCAAAGGATCTTTCATATGCACCATCCCACAGACAGGATAGTACATACCATGGTCTTATGTTACACCAGTTGTGGAGCACTGGCTGGACGGGGATCATCGGTTGTTGGATGTCACAAATTTGGTATAATGTGTTGAGTGTGTCATTAAATAAAAGATTTCCTTCCTTCCAACAGCTGATGATTAATACATCAGTGTGCTCCAGTGGTGTCATTAAACAAAAACATACTTTGGGATGGTGCATATAAAATATCTCTTGCTACTAATGGAAAAATTCCTGTCCTGGATGTAGGAGCCAGCCAATGCCGGCACCTGTGCCCAGGATAACCGGCCTCGGTGGCGTCGTGGCAGGCCATCGGTCTACAGGCTGGTAGGTACTTGGTTCGGATCCCAGTCGAGGCATGGGATTTTTAATCCAGATACCGACTCCAAACCCTGAGTGAGTGCTCCGCAAGGCTCAATGGGTAGGTGTAAACCACTTGCACCGACCAGTGATCCATAACTGGTTCAACAAAGGCCATGGTTTGTGTTATCCTGCCTGTGGGAAGCGCAAATAAAAGATCCCTTGCTGCTAATCGGAAAGAGTAGCCCATGTAGTGGCGACAGCAGGTTTCCTCTAAAAATCTGTGTGGTCCTTAACCATATGTCTGACGCCATATAACCGTAAATAAAATGTGTTGAATGCGTCGTTAAATAAAACATTTCTTTCTGTGCCCAGGATAGGCATGCGTTACAACAGCTTGCTCTGAATGTGCACGTTAATTCTCTTGACAACTGACAATGGAAAAAATGTAGCGGGTTTCCTCTGACTAATATGTCAGAATTACCAACTGTTTGACATCCATTAGTCGATGATTAATAAAATGTGCTCTAGTGGTGTCGTTTGACATCCATTAGCTGATGATTAATAAAACAATGTGCTCTAGTGGTGTCGTTAAAACGAAACAAACTTTTTTTTACCCCATTTGATATTCAACCAAATACATGTTATTCCCACCTACTGATTTATATGTTTTCAGGATGAGAATATGCAAAAAACAAACTTAAATTAAATAACATAACAATTGCATGATCGCGGCAACATCAACACAATAAACAGTCCACAGACAATTTACTTCACCCCTCATTGCTTAGTTGTTCCAGAAAAAAAACAATTATTAAAAACGTGACTCCTACGAGGGACCGACCAGATGGGAATCCCCATGGATACAAAACGGAACACCCTGTTGGTATCCATGTGACATCATTATTTGCCATCAAGAGGATTAGTGAAGTGCACGCACCATGAAAAATCATAATTTAATCAAAGTCATAACTTAATCGAAGCCACCTGCATCAAAAAGGGTATGTGTATCACCAAATTTGTGAGATGGTAGAAATAAAATAAAAACCTATTATGAACATTCGTAATAAAAAAAAAATAATAAAAAAATTCCACCTAGATCAATAAAATAATCTCTCGTGCACTTAAGGAAATTAGAAATGGCAGTTAACCTTTTTTAATTCTGTTTTTTTCTCTTTTCATTTAGTTTAGTTTAGCTGCAGTTTTTCATTACTTAATATACATAGTTAGCATTTAAAAATATTGATGTTTCTCACGAGTTAGTTAAAATACAAAAATGATAACCAGATTTTAAACTTTTTTTTTTTTTTTTTTTTACAATAAACCTAAGAGGCAGGCCATAGGATTGATCCCAGTCAGTGAGCCCAATGGGCTATTTTTTATTACAGCCAGAGCTCCACATCTGATATAACAAAGGCTGTGGTATGTATTGCCCTGTCTGTGGGATGACTCATATAAAAGATCCCTTGCTGCTAACAGAAAAGAGTAGCCCATGGCATTGCAGCAGCAAGTATCCTCTTTCATTGTCTGTTTGGTCCTTAGGCAGGGTTTCACCAGTGCACCACTACTGGTATATCAAAGGCCATGGTATGTGCTATCCTGTCTGTGGGATGATGCATATAAAAGATCCCTTGCTACTAATGAAAAAATGTAATGGGTTTCCTCTATGATCTATGACTGTCAAAATGACCATATATTTGACATCCAATAGCTGACTATGTGTCAGAATTACCAATTGTTTGACATCCAATAGCCGATGATTAATAAATCAATGTGCTCTAGTGGTGCCGTTAAACAAAACAAACTTCTTTTTAGGCAGGGTTTCTGCCAGAGGGTAAATGGGTATTGCACCATACCCAAATGTTTTGCAGATTTTGACAAAATTAATTACTCTTATCATTTACTGTATTATTTTCTTAACCCTAACCCTAAAACTAACCCATTTTCTTTCTTGGGGAGGTCCCTATACCCACTGTTGACTGTGGTTGCATTCAGCATACACACTGTAAATATTCAATCCCGTAACACCATACCCAAAACTTTCTGGGCGGATCGTAGCCCAGTTTTAAAGTGGGATCGATCCCTATCGGTGGACCCAGCCAGTAAACCACAACTGGTACATAAAAGGCTGTGTTATGTGCTATCTTGTCTGTGGGATGATGCCTATAAAAGATCTCGTTACTAATTGAAAAATGTAGGTGGTTTTCTCTCCAAGACTATATTTTACAATTATCAGACATCCAACTAGAAGGAAGGAAGGAAATGTTTTATTCAACAACATACTCAACACATTTATTTATAGTTATATGGCGTCATAGGACCACACAGATATTGAGAGAGGAAACCCGCTGTCGCCACTTCATGGACTACTCTTTTCAATTTGCAGCAAGGGATCGTTTATATGTACTATCCCACAGACAGGATAGTACATACCACGGCCTTTGTTACACCAGTTGTGGACATCCAATAGATTATGATTATTAAATCAATGTGCTCTAGTCACATCATTAAAGGGACATTCCTGAGTTTGCTGCATTGTAAGATGTTTCCGACTAATAAAATATTTCTACGATTAAACTTACATATTAAATATATTTTCTTGTTTAGAATATCAGTGTCTGTATATTCAATGTGTTTCTGGTCGTCTTAATATTTGTTAGGAGCCCAAACTGGCTTTTGTCTTCAAATAATTTCGTACGTATGAAAAAACTATATTTTAGGAAATAAGATGAAATTTAACCTAGTACAAATATTAGCACGATCAGAAACACGTTTATTATACAGCTGCTAAAACTGTATGCAGAAAAATATATTTAATATGTAATTACAATCGTTAAAAAGTCTCTGTTAGTCGATAACATCTTAAAAAGTGCAGCAAACTCAGGAATGTCCCTTTAATAAAACTTTTAGCGACAGACAGCTGGCTGAAGTTAGGCCGGGACAGTCTCTCTTTTTCAAATGACCGATCCATTTATCCAAATTATTGAGATTATTTAAAAATGCATCGATCACCAATGTTCGGCTCCATGACACGTATGAACGACATCATTCCATCAGACAAATGTTTTCCCAACTAGAAATATCCAATCAAATCAAAGAGAACGCTACAGAGAGGAGCCAAACGGTGATAACGTCGGACTGCATTCATCTCGTGGGTCAAAAGTCACATCAGTTATGATGACTCATCACAAGGTACATGGATTAATTTGGAATAGTTTTCACAAAACAAATTTCAAATTGTTTTTAGACATTTGTGCAAGTTGTTCAACATGTCAGTATAAAAGTAAAGTTCGTTTTATTTAACGACGCCACTAGAGCACATTGATTTTTTATCTTATCATCGACTATTAGACGTCAAACATATGGTCATTCTGACACTGTTTTTTTTAGAGGAAACCCGCTGTCGCCACATAGGCTACTCTTTTATGACAGGCAGCAAGGGATCTTTTATTTGCGCTTCCCACAGGCAGGATAGCACAAACCATGGCCTTTGTTGAACCAGTTATGGATCACTGGTCAGTGCAAGTGGTTTATACCTACCGATTGAGCCTTGCGGAGCACTCACTCAGGGTTTGGAGTTGGTATCTGGATTAAAAATCCCAGGCCTCGACTGGGATCCGAACCCAATACCTACCAGCCTGTAGACCAATGGCCTAACCACGACGCCACCAAGGCCAGTATGTCAGTATAAAATATGGGTAGGTTTACTTCTTATCTTCCAACCATAATATTCATAATACATAAAATAAAAATTGAAATAATAATAAAATTGAAATTTAAAAAGAAAAAAGAAAGAAAAAAGATTTGTGTAGACATATTAAAATAGACGTGTGCCAAAAATATGTAAGATTTGTTTTGTCTCCCCCCCCCCCCCTTGATAAAATGTAATTTGTCATCTTTTATTATAAAAAATTACGTCTTCCTTTGTTTATATGTCTTTTAATGTTTTAACACATCTGTTGTCCGTTTATCCATCCATTTTTTTTTAATCATAACATACAAAGAAAAGTAATTAAACAGAAAATAAAGCTAGGTGACGGAGTGATTGTAATTTGTTGGACTGGTGGTTGTATTTTTTTTAAATCACTCATCAAAACTTTCACTCGAAGTTGGCAAACGGACTGGCACTTTATGCACCCCTGCATATCATTTCAACACTTCTGACCAAATGTTTGACATCCAATAGCCGATGATTAATAAATCAATGTGCTCTAGTGGTGTTGTTAAACAAAACAAACTGTAACTTTGAACACTTCTGAGTTACAACTGAAATTGTTTTTTTTAAAGCTACATCCCTCTCTGGGATCAAAAGCACCACTGCTAATCATCTCACAAAGAGAAAGCACAAAACAACACACAAAAGGGACTTAAAGGTGGGGGGGGGGGGGGGGGGATGTAATATCACCATACTACTACCAACCACCTCAGAAAAAGATATAATAAAACAACACAGAAAAAGGACGGGGGGGGGTAATATCACCACATCACTGTCAACCACCTCAGAAAGAGATAGCATGGAAACAACACAGAAAAGCGACAGCTAGAGGAGGGGTGCAATGCCACCATGAAAACTCTACAACATAAATTATCAGCCAGCATGCATGCATTCAATGTAACCATCCTCCAAGGTGTAATACCATTAATGAAGCGAGTGCGTATTTACATTTGCCTTCAATTCTGTTAGCCCATCAATCACCCCATTCGACAGAGGTTAGCGAGAAAGTGCCTCGGTGTTAAAGTCGTCAGACCGGCAGCAGTTACCATGACAGGTGTTAGGATCAAAGAACAGAAACACCATCCACCTTTTTGACCCAAGACTTGTAAATATTCCTCCAATATTGTTGTCAAAACTGGGGACTGTATTTCAAACATGGTATTGTACTTTAATGCAAGTGGATGTTTTGATGATAACCAGGGTTCACCCTGTCCATTGACCAATTGCTAATTTTTATACAAAGTGGCTACAATATTTGGTCTTTGGCTAATACAGTTTTCTTTAAATTAGCCACTTTTGATTAATTTTGAAGAAAATATCTGAAAATTGGCTAAAACTAAATTTATATTTGTTTCATTGTGAGCTTGGATAATGTATTGTTAAATACATAACACATTGTTAAATAGATAACACATTGTTAAATACATAACACATTGTTAAATACATAACACATTGCTAAATAGATAACACATTGCTAAATAGATAACACATCGTTAAATAGATAAAACATTGCTAAATAGACAAAGCATTGCTAAATAGACAACACATTGCTAAATAGGCAACACACTACTAAATAGACAATGCATTGCTAAATTGATAACAATGTGTTATCTACTTAACAACTGTTAAATGTGTTAAGTAGCTAACACATTGTTAAATAGATAACACATTGTTAAATAGATAACACATTTACTAAATAGATAATGCATTGCTAAATAGATAACGTATTGCTAAATAGATAACACATTGCTAAATAGACAACGCATTGCTAAATAGATAATGCATTGCTAAATAGATAACGTATTGCTAAATAGACAATGCATTGTTCAGTTTTTACAGCCTAAGAACACTAGATTCAAAGCTGTATAAATTAGTAAGACAAAATAATAATAATAATAATAATAATAATAATACAAAAGATATTTTAAATTGTGACAAAATATTTTAAAAACACCCTCTCAAACAAAACAGTAAAAATAATCTCCTAAATTCTGTATCAGTGGAGTATTAACAATGTTCCATTAGCAGCAAGGGATCCTGTTATATGCGCCATCCCACAGACAGGACAGCACATACCACAGCCTTTGATATAGAAATTATGGAGCACTGGCTGGGAGGAGTGATGGGTCATAGGATCAATCCCTGTTGGTGAACCATTCAGGATTTTATCTCATCACAACCAAGACAACTAAAGAACCCTAGTTTAAAATGTGCTGAGGTGTCGTTAAATAAACATTCCTTTCCTTTCCTCTCTCACTATCACATTCCTTTTTTGTTTCCAACATTCCTCTCCTTTTCCCAATGACAAATCTTTACAAACAGGTAAAACACAAACAACTCCACATAAACCCTACAACAATTGATCTTTCATGAGCCACAAAAAAAAAGTGTCATCTTTGATCATTTCTTTGTAGCAGACATTGAAAAAACATGATACAATTCTTTACATTGGCTCTCGGTGAATCCCACATTAATAATACCTTTCCGATATTAATATTCTCTAAACCTCCTCACAATCAGCTTCGTCTGTTGTCGCGGTAATTTACCCACTCCATGTTTCCCCGTCTAATTACAGTTGGCCGTACAACTGAAAACAAGCTCTGTGATTAATTAATGCAGCGAAAAGAGCCCGTGAAACTGCCTTTGTTCTCGATTTTATATCGAATTATGAAAATTGTATCAGATAATTGGCACGATACACTTCCTTCCATATTATTATTTTTTTCAACTGTCCAACTGAGAAAATAAAACAATCAATATTTTAACCTGCAATTTGAAGTGAATTTTTGGTTTGGGCTAGTAGAAATGATCGACCATATTGCTATAAAATACATAGGGCACTGGTCAAAGCTTCTGTGACACTGAGAGCTAGTGACTTTCTCAAACATTTGTTCAACACTGGAGTTAATAGGGCAGGACATAGCCCAGTGGTAAAGTGCCCGCTTAATGCGCAGTCAGTCTGGGATCGCTCCCTGGCGGTGAGCCCATCAGTCTGTTTCTCATTCAAGCCAGTGCACCATGACTGGTATATCTAAGGCTGTGGTATGTGCTATCCTGTCTGTGGGATGGTGCATATAAAAGATCCCTTGCTACTAATGGGAAAATGTAGCAGGTTTCCTCTCTAAGACTATAAGTCAAAATTACCATGTATGTGTCAATAAATATTATTTGTTACCATTTGTGACACAAACATGTATAAAGTTTAAAGTTTGTTTTGTTTAACAACACCACTGGAGCACATTGATTAATTAATCATCAACTATTGGATGTCAAACATTTAGTAATTCTGACTCGTAGTCATCAGAGGAAACACACTACATATTTCCTAATGAAGCAAGGGATCTTTTATATATATATATATATATATATATATATATATATATATATATATATATATATATATATATATATATATATATATACTCTTCAAAAAAAGAAACGCAAAAGGGTATAAATGGGTTATAACTCCGATTTTATGTTTCCTACCGGTTCATGCTTTGTGAATATAAGGTCATTGCATGTCCCAAACACATTCCCACGGTTACATTCGATAAAACGCAGCTACTGTACAATAAAGTTCCAAAATGTGAATATTCGCAAAAACGCAGCCACGTGCAAACCATGTCACCACTGCAAGTGCGTTGTCTGCACGTGCAACATGAACACCGACAGTATAAAAGTGCAGGGTGTTCGCTTGCCTGGCCTCTGTATCTGGCCGACAGTTGACAATCCAGGACATGCCACGTCTCAGTGAACCGCAGAGAAACAATGCCATCGGCCGACTAGACGCAGGCGAATCCAGAACGGCCGTTGTCAGGGCATTCCATGTGTCCCCAAGCACCATCTCCAGACTGTGGGACCGTTACCAGCAACATGGATCAACACGTGACCTCCCTAGATCCGGTCGACCACGGGTCACTACCCCCGGGCAGGACCGGTACATCCGGGTACGCCACCTTCGGGAACGATTGACTACTGCCACCTCCACAGCCGCAGCAATACCAGGTTTGCGCAGGATATCCGACCAGACCGTACGGAACCGCCTACGTGAGGTAGGAATTCGTGCCAGACGTCCAGTTCGAGGTGTCATCTTAACACCACAACACCGTCGACTCCGACTGCAGTGGTGCCAGATTCATCGACAATGGCCTCAACTGCAATGGAGACAGGTGTGGTTCAGTGACGAGTCCCGATTTCTGCTCCGACGTCATGATGGAAGATGTCGCGTGTATAGGCGTCGTGGTGAACGTTATGCGGCAAACTGCGTGCAGGAAGTGGACAGATTCGGCGGGGGTAGTGTCATGGTGTGGGCAGCCATCTCACACACTGGCAGAACTGACTGGTCCACGTGCAGGGCAACCTGAATGCACAGGGCTACATTGACCAGATCCTCCGGCCACACATCGTTCCAGTTATGGCCAACGCCAACGCAGTGATCCAACATGACAACGCCAGGCCTCACACAGCACGTCTCACAACGGCTTTCCTACAGAACAACAACATTAATGTCCTTCCTTGGCCATCGAAATCACCGGATTTGAACCCAATTGAGCATCTATGGGACGAGTTGGACCGACGCCTCCGACAGCGACAACCACAGCCCCAGACCCTGCCCGAGCTGGCAGCAGCCTTGCAGGCCGAGTGGGCCACCATCCCCCGGGACGTCATCCGTACTCTGGTTGCTTCAATGGGCAGGCGGTGTCAGGCAGTTGTCAACACACGCGGAGGCCACACCCGGTATTGACTCCAGATGACCTTGACCTTGGTGGTGTGTCCTATCACTTACTCACAATGGACTAGAGTGAATTGTGAACAATCCTGCAACATTTGGTAATTATCGGACTCACCATTCAATAATTAAATCAATTCTCCAAATGTTACGACAATGTGGTTTTGCGTTTCTTCTTTTGAAGAGTATATATATATATGCACTTTCCCACAGACAGGAAAGCACATACTACAGCCTTTGTCCAGTTGTGGTGCACTGGATGGAATAAGAAAAAACCTAATCAGCTGAATGGATCCACCGAGATGGTTCAATCATGTGATGCAAGCACCTCAAGCAAGCACTCAACCGACTGAGCTAAATTCCGTCCCCAAACATATATAGTGGTATATACAAATATATTGTAAAATGTACTTGTTTAACAAACAGGATACCTTAAATAAAACATTTCCTTCCTTCCTTCAAACAGGATAGCACATATCATGGCCTTTGATATACCTGTCATGGTGCGCTGGCTGGAACTAGTAGTAGTCAAATGGGCCCACTGAAGGGGATCGATCTCAGACTGACCAACCACTGTTAGGATAATGAAGCACACACTGGCTGTATCAAAATGACTATTCTAAGTAAGCAACCAGTATTCAAACAGAAGTAATCGGCAATGTATATCAGTTATTTTTAAACACGATCATCAGCACACACTGGCTGTATCGAAATGACTATTCTAAGTAAGCAACCAGTATTTTAACAGAAGTAATGGGCAATGTATATGACAATGAAGCACACACTGGCTGTATCGGAATGACTATTCTAAGTAAGCAACCAGTATTCAAACAGAAGTAATGGGCAATGTATATGACAATGAAGCACACACTGGCTGTATCGAAATGACTATTCTAAGTAAGCAACCAGTATTCAAACAGAAGTAATGGGCAATGTATATGACAATGAAGCACACACTGGCTGTATCGAAATGACTATTCTAAGTAAGCAACCAGTATTCAAACAGAAGTAATGAGCAATGTATATGACAATGAAGCACACACTGGCTGTATCGAAATGACTATTCTAAGTAAGCAACCAGTATTCAAACAGAAATAATGGGCAATGTATATGACAATGAAGCACACACTGGCTGTATCAAAATGACTATTCTAAGTAAGCAACCAGTATTCAAACAGAAATAATCGGCAATGTATATCAGTTATTTTTAAACACGATCATCAGCACACACTGGCTGTATCGAAATGACTATTCTAAGTAAGCAACCAGTATTCAAACAGAAATAATCGGCAATGTATATCAGTTATTTTTAAACACGATCATCAGCACACACTGGCTGTATCGAAATGACTATTCTAAGTAAGCAACCAGTATTCAAACAGAAGTAATGGGCAATGTATATGACAATGAAGCACACACTGGCTGTATCGAAATGACTATTCTAAGTAAGCAACCAGTATTCAAACAGAAGTAATGAGCAATGTATATGACAATGAAGCACACACTGGCTGTATCGAAATGACTATTCTAAGTAAACAACCAGTATTCAAACAGAAGTAATCGGCAATGTATATCAGTTATTTTTAAACACGATCATCAGCACACACTGGCTGTATCGAAATGACTATTCTAAGTAAGCAACCAGTATTCAAACAGAAATAATGGGCAATGTATATGACAATGAAGCACACACTGGCTGTATCGAAATGACTATTCTAAGTAAGCAACCAGTATTCAAACAGAAATAATGGGCAATGTATATGACAATGAAGCACACACTGGCTGTATCGAAATGACTATTCTAAGTAAGCAACCAGTATTCAAACAGAAGTAATGAGCAATGTATATGACAATGAAGCACACACTGGCTGTATCGAAATGACTATTCTAAGTAAACAACCAGTATTCAAACAGAAGTAATCGGCAATGTATATCAGTTATTTTTAAACACGATCATCAGCACACACTGGCTGTATCGAAATGACTATTCTAAGTAAGCAACCAGTATTCAAACAGAAATAATGGGCAATGTATATGACAATGAAGCACACACTGGCTGTATCGAAATGACTATTCTAAGTAAGCAACCAGTATTCAAACAGAAATAATCGGCAATGTATATCAGTTATTTTTAAACACGATCATCAGCACACACTGGCTGTATCGAAATGACTATTCTAAGTAAGCAACCAGTATTCAAACAGAAGTAATGGGCAATGTATATGACAATGAAGCACACACTGGCTGTATCGAAATGACTATTCTAAGTAAGCAACCAGTATTCAAACAGAAGTAATGGGCAATGTATATGACAATGAAGCACACACTGGCTGTATCGAAATGACTATTCTAAGTAAGCAACCAGTATTCAAACAGAAGTAATGGGCAATGTATATGACAATGAAGCACACACTGGCTGTATCGAAATGACTATTCTAAGTAAGCAACCAGTATTCAAACAGAAGTAATGGGCAATGTATATGACAATGAAGCACACACTGGCTGTATCAAAATGACTATTCTAAGTAAGCAACCAGTATTCAAATGGGCAATGTATATGACAATGAAGCACACACTGGCTGTATCGAAATGACTATTCTAACTAAGCAACCAGTATTCAAACAGAAGTAATGGGCAATGTATATGACAATGAAGCACACACTGGCTGTATCGAAATGACTATTCTAAGTAAGCAACCAGTATTCAAACAGAAGTAATGGGCAATGTATATGACAATGAAGCACACACTGGCTGTATCGAAATGACTATTCTAAGTAAGCAACCAGTATTCAAACAGAAGTAATGGGCAATGTATATGACAATGAAGCACACACTGGCTGTATCGAAATGACTATTCTAGGTAAGCAACCAGTATTCAAACAGAAGTAATGGGCAATGTATATGACAATGAAGCACACACTGGCTGTATCGAAATGACTATTCTAGGTAAGCAACCAGTATTCAAACAGAAGTAATGGGCAATGTATATGACAATGAAGCACACACTGGCTGTATCGAAATGACTATTCTAAGTAAGCAACCAGTATTCAAACAGAAGTAATTGGCAATGTATATCACAATGAAGCACACACTGGCTGTATCAAAATGACTATCCTAAGTAAGCAACCAGTATTCAAACAGAAGTAATGGGCAATGTATATCACAATGAAGCACACACTGGCTGTATCAAAATGACTATTCTAAGTAAGCAACCAGTATTCAAACAGAAGTAATGGGCAATGTATATGACAATGAAGCACACACTGGCTGTATCGAAATGACTATTCTAAGTAAGCAACCAGTATTCAAACAGAAGTAATTGGCAATGTATATCACAATGAAGCACACACTGGCTGTATCAAAATGACTATCCTAAGTAAGCAACCAGTATTCAAACAGAAGTAATGGGCAATGTATATCACAATGAAGCACACACTGGCTGTATCAAAATGACTATTCTAAGTAAGCAACCAGTATTCAAACAGAAGTAATCGGTAATGTATATCACAATGAAGCACACACTGGCTGTATCAAAATGACTATCCTAAGTAAGCAACCAGTATTCAAACAGAAGTAATGGGCAATGTATATGACAATGAAGCACACACTGGCTGTATCAAAATGACTATTCTAAGTAAGCAACCAGTATTCAAACAGAAGTAATCGGTAATGTATATGACAACGAAGCACACACTGGCTGTATCAAAATGACTATTCTAAGTAAGCAACCAGTATTCAAACAGAAGTAATGGGCAATGTATATGACAATGAAGCACACACTGGCTGTATCGAAATGACTATTCTAAGTAAGCAACCAGTATTCAAACAGAAGTAATCGGCAATGTATATCAGTTATTTTTAAACACGATCATCAGATGTTGTAAACAAGGTCATATTAACTGACAGTATTTCAAACAAAATCTTCATATAATATTAGGTTGCATGTCACAAGAGCATTCTAAATATTACTTATTATTAAATAATATTATAAAATAATTAGTGTTTAAACTGTTGTTCAGCAAACCGCCAAATGCAATTTAAAACTGAATTTGGCACATATGTCATTACTACCATACAGGGTTTCTGTCAGATAGTAAAACGTGAATGGTGCCATAACCAAATAGTTTAGCCATTTTTTTTTTAAGTTAACCATTTGACAAAATTAATTACTCTTATCATTACTGTATAATTTTCTTAAACCTAATCCTAATCCATTTTTATTCTGGGGAAGGCCCCCATACACCCTGCTGACTGTGGTTGCATTCAATTCCCTAGCACCATATCTAATTTCTTTCTGGCAGAAACACTGCCATATGGTTAAAAATATTTTGGTGCATATCAAAGTGATACATCCCACTAGAATGCCAAGTGGGACGTGACACTTTGTGACGTCATTGATTAGCGCACTACAACCATACAGGAACATCAACCAAACAACTGAGTGATATAAATTAACATCGATTATGGGTAATAAATAGAATTTTAAACTTGCTACCATTTTGCATCATGTTTATGTCCCTCGTGAAATAATTTTCATTGTCACTCGCTAAAGCTCGTGAGAAATGAAAATTATTTCACTGGGGACACAAACATGATATGAAATGGAAACTGTTTAATATTTTACAATTACTAATTTGCAAAAAAAGCTATTTTGAAGGCATTTCTATGTGTCAAAGCTTTTGTATTTTATTCTATCTATGTGTAAAGTTTTTGTTTTTCATTCTATGTGTAAAGTTTTTGGTTTTCATTCTATTTAGCTAAATGTTGGTTGAATTTGGCTTCAGATTTTCTGGTCAAATTCGATAAATTGCTATTCATTTTTGGTGTCCAGCTAAAAGCCTAAATAAAGTAAGGTCAGATGAAAGAACGGTGCTATTCTGAATATCAATAATGTTCCAGGATGAAAATTACATTGGTCAGAAAATATGGAAAACTCTGCAAAGGTACATAATATATGAATATGATCTTTTGAAAGAGTAAAGTAAAGTTTGTTTTATTTAACGACGCCACTAGAGCACATTGATTTTTTTTATCTTATCATCGGCTATTGGACGTCAAACATATGGTCATTCCGACACAGTTTTTTAGAGGAAACCCACTGTCGCCAAATAGGCTACTCTTTTACGACAGGCAGCAAGAGATCTTTTATTTGCACTTCCCACAGGCAGGATAGCACAAACCATGGCCTTTGTTGAACCAGTTATGGATCACTGGTCAGTGCAAGTGGTTTACACCTACCCATTGAGCCTTGCGGAGCACTCACTCAGGATTTGGAGTCGGTATCTAGATTAAAAATCCCATGCCTCGACTGGGATCCGAACCCAGTACCTACCAGCCTGTAGGCGTCACCAAGGCCGGATCTTTTGAAAGAATATTCAAGAATACCATACACAGTAGTCTCTCCAGGATTCAGGAAAGGGATGGAGGGAATCGGTAGAGCTGGTTCCACTTATAGGAAGGGATGGTACCTAAGATTTGCAGGGTACAATGGTCTCTCCAGGATTCAGGAAAGGGATGGAGGGAATCGGTAGAGCTGGTTCCACTTATAGGAAGGGATGGTACCTAAGATTTGCAGGGTACAATGGTCTCTCCAGGATTCAGGAAAGGTATGGAGAGAATCGGTAGAGCTGGTTCCACTTATAGGAAGGGATGGTACCTAAGATTTGCAGGGTACAATGGTCTCTCCAGTATTCAGGAAAGGGATGGAGAGAATCGGTAGAGCTGGTTCCACTTATAGGAAGGGATGGTACCTAAGATTTGCAGGATACAAGTACTTCGAAAATGTCTTGTAAACGACGATGAACCTGATTACTCTGGTGGTTCAAGACGATGGCCTGACTTGTGATTTTGGATGGCGGCCTAAATAAACGGACGGCGGATATTACTATCGCTGCCAGTAGATGGCAGGTGTATTGGAAATTAGTCTTAAGAGATGACAGGCCCGCCATTGTTATGACATGTAGCGAGACCCCTGCATACAAGAATATTTTAATTTTAACCGATATGCTCAGATAATCAAAGGCTGAATTAAACACAGGTATATATAACATCTTTTGAAACAATATTCAAGAATACCATTTATTTTTAACCAAAAATCCTCTGATAATAATGAAAACGTCTTTATGGATGAAACAACAGGATTCGAAACAGATGATGATGACTTTAAACCATACCATAAAGACTTTATTTTTAAACCCGATAATCAAATAACTGCTGAGGGACACAAGAGGACAGGATCCGGACCAATTTGTGCCTGTAGCATGCTCCTAATGAGGAGTCTGCCAGTGTCTGATTCACCTGGAGTCACTTAATGATCTGCAGCACACGGTTTAGCACCAAATTATCACTTTAGTCAAAAGGATGACACCAGTATCTGCAGGCCATTTCACATTCCAGCAAGTCACCTAGGACTTTTACCTTGAGCTAAAGGTATGGTATAACTGCACAATTTTTTTTAATTATTTAAATAAAATTATCCCTTTTTATAAAAGGTCATTATTTTAAGGTGATTTAGTTGTAACGAGTCATCTAGACTTTTACCTTGTGTGAAGATGCTCTTTAGCATCTTCACACAAGGTAAAAGTCTAGATGACTCGTTACAACTAAATCACCTTAAAATAATGACCTTTTATAAAAAGGGATAATTTTATTTAAATAATTAAAAAAAATTATGGTATAACTGCACAATTTTGTTTTATTTAAATGAAATTATCCCTTTTTATAAAAGGTCAATATTTTAAGGTGATTCAGTTGTAACAAGTCACCTAGACTTTACCTTGCATGATGATGCTAAAGGTATGGTATAACTGTACAATTTGTTATGATTTAAACAAAATTATATTCTTTTTTTCGAAAGGTCAATATTTTAAGGTAGTTTAGTTGTAACAAGTCTCATCTAGACATTCCTTTTTTTCATTTTCTCTTTTGGTTGTTTTTGGTCTGAATTAGTTTGTTTCATTTGTTCTGTTAGGGGGGGCTGGAGGGTTTTTTTCTGGGGAGGGGGGTTCTGACAGAGTGTACGTAGAGTAAAATTACATACCTTAAACTCTTGGAAATGAATGGATATATTTATGTAATATTTAGATAGATTATAGTAAAATAACTGCTGTTTAACTTTTGTTAAGTTGATTAAATGTTTGGGGGTGGGGTTTTTTAATATATTGTGGACATGACATTTAAAATACAATCCTTTGGCAAACATTATGTAAATCAAAAATCATTATCAAAAGTCGCATGGTGTGAATATGCCTTAAAGGTAGGGACGACAGTGTGACAGTGTGTTCACTGGAGCGACACATTCACCATGGTGCATGTACTGATTATCATCATTAAACACAGGTTTACTAGCCCACTTGTTTCTTCAAATTACCCACTGGGTACCACGCAGGCAGTCAATGCAATCATATTCAGTAAATTACAATCACCCTGCAAGATGTTCATAAACTAAACACAGTTTGAGTGTGGTCTGAAATGGTCTTTAGTCGTTATTAATTTCATTTTATTTTTGTATCCAATTGAAAGTTAAAGAGTAATTGTCCTGGGTACATACACAGATGAGGTATTTGGTCTGATGTCTGCCCAGGATTAAGGTTAATGATTAGTGGTTACTGAGAGAGAGAGAGAGAGAGAGAGAGAGAGAGAGAGAGAGAGAGAGAGAGAGAGAGAGAGAGAGACAGACAGAGAGACAGACAGAGAGACACAGAGACAGAGAGACAGAGACAGACAGAGACAGACACAGAGACAGACAGACAGAGAGACAGAGACAGAGTAAGATAGAGACAAAGATAGAGACAGAGAGATAAAGAGACTGAGAGTGAGAGAGACAGACAGAAAGAAAAAGAGACTGAGAGAGATAAAGACAGGGAGAGGGAGAGACAGAGTCAGACAGAGACAAAGATAAACGGAGAGGGAGAGCAAACAAGAGAGAGAGAGACAGACAGACAAAGAGAAAGACAGAGAGAGAGAGAGAGAGACAGGGATAGGGACAGGGACAGAGACAGAGACAGAGACAGAGAGACAGAGAAACATACAGATACAAACACTGAGACAAATAGAGACAGAGAGATAGAGACAGAAAAAGACAGAGAGACAGACTGACAGAGAGAGACAGAGAGGGAGAGAGATACAGAGAGAGAATGAAAAAGTAAGAGACAGAGAGAGAGAGAGAGAGAGAGAGAGAGAGAGAGAGAGAGAGAGAGAGAGAGAGAGAGAGAGAGAGAGAGAGAGAGAAACAGAATAACAGATCCATCTGTTCTTTCAAATACAAACACACCCTTCTGAGCTATGTAGGGGTCAATACAGAATTTATATGAACATTTATGGTCTAACCACCAGTTAATATTTTCATCATTTAATGTGGTAACAAAATTTTTTTTATGCTGAACTATATTATACACAAATATGATATGCATGATTTTCTGAGGCCTGTAATTCCATACATAATTCTCTGTTTCAAATCCTACACTTGGAAAATGAATTTTGCTCAAATCATAGAAACAATTATTGTTTTTCTCCATTAACCTGTGGTGAGATTTCCAGAATCCTCCAATTCTACCATTTCTGCTATTAACACTTTTTATAAAATTACCTAAGGCAGACAAAAGAAAGGCATAAATATTTAATTGGGGAACTCTTTAATTGGTAGGTGGAGATGTTGCAGCAGTCGAAAGCGGATCATAATTTAACAACAAAATTTCTAAATCCACACCCATACATCACAGCCACATAAATTATTGGTGTTAGTGTGGGCCGGCATACAAGTGCCAATTACAGGTGACAGAAAAAGAGAGCTAAAGCGAAAAAGAGAGAGGAGACAATCTGAAAGATGCAGTAGATTAAATTTTAAAGGTGTTTTCCTTTGGGGGATTTATGACACAGAGTGACAGTGTAATACAGTTTGTAATCACTACATTGCCTACTGCTGTTTTTAATCACCGGGTTGTGTGGTACGGTGAGGGATTAACGTATTGACAGATGAGCCTCTTACAAAACATTGGCAGGCAGTTCACACATGACTTAAGAAGTGAAATGATAAGATCTGTATTAAAGAGAAGAGAGAGAGAGAGAGAGAGAGAGAGAGAGAGAGAGAGAGAGAGAGAGAGAGAGAGAGAGAGAGAGAGAGAGAGAGAGAGAGAGAGAGAGAGAGAGAGAGAGAGAGAAAGAGAGAGAGAGAGAGAGAGATATATTAAATAAGAAACTAACAGACAGAAAGATGGGGAAGGGGAGGGGAGGGGGAGGAGAGGAGAGAGCGAGAGAGAAAGAGAGAGAGAGAGAGAGAGAGAGAGAGAGAGAGAGAGAGAGAGATTAAATAAGAAACTAACAGACAGAAAGATGGAAGGGAGGATTAGACGGGTGGGGGGGAGGGGGTGGTGAGGGGTAAGGAGCAAAGGCAGACAGACACATAAAGATACATATAGACAGAGACAGTGAGAGGGTGATGGGCAGTTTTTATATGCTTCTCCACCCTGAACCTATAATATATTTTTTTTAAATACATTTACAAAATTCTTAATTACAATGAAATATATCACAACCATAAAACTAAAACCTGTATTTTTAACAATGCTAATAATGAAGAAAAAAAAATCAATCAACTACAAACCCGCAGACATTATTGTTTAAACCTACAAAGCATAAAACCCACCACTAATGATGTGACCAATTTAAACTTAAAACCACCATCAACACAAGGCTTTCCTTCGCAAACCCCGTGCCATTTCTCCACCAGGGGGCACTGTGGGCCAGGCCAATTACGAAGTTTGTGCTAATTTAACACCTGGTCGGTCTTAATACCTATCGGAGAAAGCTGCGAGTCCTGGGGGATTCAGGTAATGCTGGTATTCTCCCGAGATGTGCAACTTAGCTTCCCATCTGTATCACCATTCAAAGTTTTGACATGCATGGCAGATCGGCACAAAGAACGACAATACATCATTTGTTCGTGGGTGTGACGCCGTGTGCTGTGCTGTCGGGCAGTATAATCGGGAAGTGTGCCACTGGTTAGGGGACAAGGGCAAACCGTTTGGTCCAGGTAACGGGAGGTGGGTCGCAAGTAAAGAGTCGCGTAACTTAATGACACCTTACACGTAAAGAAACAAACAGTTGTGTGACCGTTTTACGGTTACACGAAAAGAAACAAACATTTTTGTGACGGTTTACAGTTACAAGTAAAGGAACAACTAATTGTGTGGCCATTTATGGTTTACAAGTAAAGGAACAAACATTTTTGTGACTGTTTACAGTTACACGTAAAGAAACAAATATTTGTATGAGTTTACAGATGGATGGATGGATGGACGGACGGACGGACAGATGGACAGACAGACGGATGGATGGATGGATGGATAGGTGGATATATGGATGGATGGATGGATGGATGGATGGATGAATGGATGGATGGATGGGGATTGAATTGATGGCTGTATGAATAGATGTATGGACAAACAGATGGTCTGATGGACACATGGAAGGACAGACAGATTAATTAATATACAATAGATAAATTAAAATAAATTATTTAAACTTGTACATTTGAACAGACATAATACAGATGTATATATGGATGGATGGATGGATGGATGGACGGACAGACGGATGGATGGATGGACGGACGGACGGACGGACAGACGGATGGTGGATATATGGATGGATGGATGGATGGATGGGTGGGATTGAATTGATGGCTGAATGAATAGATGTATGGACAAACAGATGGCCTGATGGACACATGGAAGGACAGACAGATTAATTAATATACAATAGATAAATTAAAATAAATTATTTAAACTTATACATTTGAACAGACATAATACAGATGTATATATGGAAGGTATGGGCATAGCTAATTCTTTAAGTGGTTTGGGTTCTACGAAAAAAAGTTAAGTTTTTTTTAACGACACCACTAGAGCACATTGATTAATTAATCATCGGCTATTGGATGTCAAACATTTGGAAATTCTGACCCGTAGTCAAAAGATGAAACCCACTACATTTTTCTTAATGCAGCAAGGGATCTTTTATATATGCACTTTCCCACAGACAGGAAAGCACATACCACGGCCTTTGACCAGTCGTGGTGCACTGGTTGGAACAACAAAAACCCAATCAGTTGAACAGGATCCACTGAGGTGGTTCGATTCTGTGATGCGCAAGCACCTTAAACGAGCACTGAACCCACTGAGCTAAATCCCGCTCCTTATATCAACAAAGACGCACAAAGCTAACACAACACAAGACCCATCACATTAATCCACTGCATCTTACAATCATTCAAAGAACTACGATTACAAAGGTTTGAGATTTCCTCCCTTCCCCCCCCCCCCCCACCCCCGATTCCAGATTCTGTTGAAAGAGACAGAGGGTGAAAAAAACAAATAAATGAATCGACTGCTGTTGTCCAGTGCGACACAGATGTCAGATGATGCAATGTCTTGAGAGAGAGAAAAAAAAAAGAAGGAGTCTGATTAATTAAAAGATAGAATTGAGTAGAGGTAGCTTTTATCTGATTAGAAGTTTGCATCAGTTTCACGACTCATTCCAAAAACGTCTCGTTTTGTTCCTTCGCTTCACTCACAGGAAATTGGCTTTCACAGTCGGCGAATATTTGCATATCTTCCGAGTTAAATAAAAACAACGGTGCAAAACTGAATTAAGCCGTCATATGCCGAAAAAGAAGATTTTGACAAGAGTAAGATCGTGGATAAAAATGTTCACAAATAAATTTAAATCTCCATCTTAGGCATAAATCAAGGATCCTACCCAAGACATCACTATTGTATTCTAAGTGTTAAATTATTCTTCAATTCAACAAAGAATTCAGACAGCCGTTTTAATAAACTGATAATGATCAAACTGATTTCCATAACACTTAAAAGAAAACACTCGAAGTTAATAAAGCTTATGAAATCCATGTGTATATGAAAGATTTAACAACTTTGTAAATAAAAGCAAAATGAACAGTTTATAATTATACAACTTATGTATTCTGTACCAAGAAATTAATTGAATAAAAGCAAAGTGAACAGTTTATAATTATACAAGTTATGTATTCTGTACTAAGAAATTAATTGAATAAAAGCAAAGTGAACAGTTTATAATTATACAAGTTATGTATTCTGTACCAAGAAATTAATTGAATAAAAGCAAAGTGAACAGTTTATAATTATACAAGTTATGTATTCTGTACCAAGAAATTAATTACAAATACCTGTGCGCTATGATGTTGGCAATATTTAGTGTACACAGCGATAGAAATCTACTTGTCCACCAATATTTAGTGTACACAGCGATAGAAATCTACTTGTCCACCAATATTTAGTGTACACAGCAATAGAAATCTACTTGTCCACCAATATTTAGTGTACACAGCAATAGAAATCTACTTGTCCACCAATATTTAGTGTACACAGCAATAGAAATCTACTTGTCCACCAATATTTTCACTTGTCCAAATAAATGTTTTGTTTTATTCAAGTACAAACACTTCATTGAACATTTTTTACTTGTCCACTGGACAACCTTTGAGGTACATTTTGCTTGTCCGAGCAGATTTTCACCTGTTAGGACAAATGGACAAGTGCTTATTATCGAACACTGTGTACACACACATAAGCATTATTTTAATACTCAATCGTCAATGACTCAATTTATTTTAGATACCAATTTCATAAAATTCCTTTATTAGAATCTTAGATATATATAAATTAATTTTATTCAGTTTTCAACAGAGTGGAAAATAATGGACAAAAAAAAGTTCATGAATTTCATCAAAACTTTTATCAACTGGGTTGTTATTGATGTAAATGATCGATTAAAAAAAAATCCATAATCAGTTTGTAGCAGAAAATGTAACTGTCCATTCAGTTTAGATGATATAGAACTAATATTAATATACAGGGGTTTGTGCTTGTGTTCATATGTACATAAAGAAAACGAACGAATGAATGAATGAATGAATGTTTAGCAACACCCCGGCACAAAAATACACATCAACTATTGGGTGTCAAACAAAGGTCAGGACATTAAGAATACGTCCTAATAATTCAAATCTTAAGGGGGGGAGAGAGAGATGTCGCTCAGTGGTAAAGCGCTCGCTTGATGAATAGTCGGTCTAGGATCAATCCCCGTCGGTGGGCCCATTGGGACATTTCTCATTCCAGCCAGTGCACCACGACTGGTGTAACAAAGGCTGTTGTATGTGCTATTCTGTCTATGGGATGGTGCATATAAAAGATCCCTTGCTGCTAATCGAAAAGAGTAGCCCATGAAGTGGCAACAGCAGGTTTTCTCTCTCAATATCTGTGTGGTCCTTAACCATATGTCTAACACCATATAACCATAAATAAAATGTGTTGAGTGTGTTGTTAAATAAAACATTTCTTTCTTTCTTTCAAATCAATCGCAAGTTTAAATAATTCTGATAACCGATTGTGTAATCGAAAGTTGATTGTTTGATGCAGGTCTTCTAGAATTTGTATTAAATCCACTAGCCATGGTATCAGTGATTTTAAAAATTTACTAGCCACAATTAAAAATTCACTAGCTCTGCTGTACTTTAAGTCAAAACAAGTTTACTAATTAATATTAATAATCGGATACGTCACCTAAAGAGGGAGATAGAGCTTTAAAAAACTAACATATATGGGGGGGGGGGGGGGGGGTGGTGGGGGCAGGATATTCATATTTACAAAATAGACTTAACTGCAGCATTTGACAAATTTCTTTTCACTAGCCGTCGGGCATGGCAATAATAGTTATTTACTAGCCCAACACTGAAATTCACTAGCCAGGGGAGTGGGGCTACCATAATCTAGAAGCCCTGTCTGGCATGGCAATAGTAGTTATTTACTAGCCCAACACTGAAATTCACTAGCCAGGGGAGTGGGGCTACCATAATCTAGAAGCTCTGCTTGATGCAAATTGATTATACCCAATAATCGTTGATGAAGTCGGAACCGATTTCCAATACTACCTAATATATCGCATTCATGTGTAAAAACAAATCAAAGCTGGTTCAGTATCAGTATCAATATTTTGGGGGTAATTTACCTCGGTATTGGTGCAGTATTCGGTATTCATAAAAACCCAATACCTATACCAATATCGAGCAGGTTTTAAGACTAATGTCGTCAGATATACTTTTATAGTGTTTTACTTGTCGGCCATGAATATTTTTCAAAACCAAAATTTCTGTATTTTGAGGGCACGGTTCATGGGTATTGACATGATACCGATAATGGACGGTATATACCAGAATATCACCCAAGTCTAATAAATATCACCTATCAAGTTTCTGTAGAACCAGAAAAAGAAAAAAAGACCTCATTAATATACATTACTACATTACTAACAAGAACCTGAAGAAAAAAAAATCTTCTTTTTTTTCACCAATTTTTTTCCCCCTCTATTCTTTTTACTGCAGAAATGATTAATACTTTTATGGTAATTAGTGCCAGCAGCATGACTCATCAACGACCAACAGCAGATAATTATTAAAGTTCACACCGTGCCCGTCGGTGGACACAAAACATTTGTTAATGGACCAAGACACCTTGGCAAATTGGATGAAACTTAATCAGATTCTTTCAAATGTCAATTGGAAATGTCGGGAGACCCCCATTTTAATTTTACCTCACTGTGCATATGTTTTTTGCACTTTTTTCCTATTTTCACTTGCAGAATGATTGATTATAGGTGTGGGGTGCGACTGTTGAATAATTTAATTTGTCATTACAAAGAATTAAATTTTCAAGCATTTAGGGGATTAGATCGTTTGAAGTGTAATTTCTTGATTAATATAAATGAAGAGAAAAAAAAGATTTGTAGGGAAAAACCAGGGCTGTAGCTACTGGGGGGGGGGGGGGGGGGGGGGGGTGCAAGAGGGGCAGTTGTCCCCACCTCGAAAAAAATCTGGAAAGCTTTATACAAACATAAAGAAAATTATCTTCTTAACCGTATAAGGAGTTTTAGACTATTAACTAGTCAGTTGCCCCCCCACCCCCAACAAAAGATCCTAGCTATGGCCCTGAAAATGTAACCTGCATGTGTGCTTTGTAACAGAACAAATACAGAGAACATATTTAGTTTTTCTAAATTTTGATTAGCAATAATTGATAATGAATTTATAAATTTTGCTCATTATGCAAATCAATTATTTTATTTAATTGAACACACCCATATACACACAATCCCTCCCAAAAAAAAAACCTCCAAATAATAATTTTTTTAAACTGTACCCGGGGGAGGGGGGACACAAGCAATAATTTTATCTCCACTTATATAGGGTAGAAAACAAACAAAAAACATATATTTTTTCATCCTCATGTGGGAGGGTATAGGCACCCCACCCCCAACTCTCCCCACCTCCACGCCACCATCAGCAGTTGGGTGGGTCATAGCCCAGTGGTAAAGCATCCACTTGATGTGCGGTCGGTCTAGGATCTAGGACCGTCAGTGGACCCATTGGGCTATTTCTCGTTCCAGCCAGTGCACCACAACTGGCATAACAAAGGCAGGCATCGAAATAAGTCGAGAACGGTCGTTCAGGTTACCGGGATGTTACTACATGTAAGAGAAGTCGAGAACAGTGCATTCCAGACTTCCACGTTTCATTTTCTCACAAGGAATTGCATCGATGTTCGCGCGTACTTGTGCAATTGCAAGCAATTATTTTCATTCTGCATGTAAGCAACGTCCACATTAAAAGTAGTAGTAACAAAAAATAAAGTTTGTTTTATTTAACGACGCCACTAGAGCACATTGATTTTTAATCTATCATCGGCTATTGGACGTCAAACATATGGTCATTCTGACACTGTTTTTTAGAGGAAACCCGCCGTCACCACACAGGCTATTCTTTTATGACACGCAGCAAGGGATCTTTTATTTGCGCTTCCCACAGGCAGGATAGCACAAACCATGGTTTTTGTTGAACCAGTTATGGATCACTGGTCAGTGCAAGTGGTTTACACCTACCCATTGAGCCTTGTGGAGCACTCACTCAGGGCTTGGAGTCAGTATCTGGATTAAAAATCCCATGCCTCGACTGGGATCTGAACCCAGTACCTACCAGCCTGTAGACCGATGGCCTAACCACGATGCCACCGAGGATTCAATTCTAACTTTCATATATAGTTGTGCTAACCTATAGGTTACCAGCCTATATCTTGTGGTAACCTGTAAATGGGTTACCAGACACAATGCTCATTTCGATGCCTGAAAGACCGTGGTATGTACTACCATGTCTGTGGGATGGTGCATATAAAAGATCCCTTGTTGCTGCTAATCGAAAAGAGTAGCCCATGAAGTGGTTACAGCAGGTTTTCTCTTTCAGTATATGTGGTCCTTAACCATATGTCTGATGCCATATAACCATAAATAAAATGTGTTGACTGCATCGTTAAATAAAACATTTTGTTCCTTTGGATTTGGAACTGGGGTTAGGCCAACTGTCAACACACACACGCACGCACGCACACACACACACACACGCACGCACACACGCACACACACACACACACACACACACACCTCCAACACCCACAACCCCACCGGCAGTTCCTATGGGCCTGCAGGAAAAAAAACTTAATATTATGCAGTTAATCTTGTTTATGATTACTCCAAGAACAAACAGGATGTAACAGATTTGAAACTGGGGTTAGGCTGACTGTCAACACTCCCTGCCAATACCCCCACACCCATACCCACTCCCACCACCAATACTATCCTATTGACCAGCACAAAAGGAACATACTATTAAGCAGTTGATCTTGTTTGCGATTATTCCATCAGCAAACAGGATGTAACAGATTCTGAAGCTGGGGTTAGGCTGACTGTCATCACCCTCAACCCCCCCCCCCCCACCCCCCACCCTCAGTTCCTATTATCCTGCACAAAAAGAACATACTATTAAGCAGTTGATTTTTTTTGTGATTATTCCATCAGCAAACAGGATGTAACAGATTCTGAAGCTGGGGTTAGGCTGACTGTCATAACCCTCAAACACCACACACACACAGACCCTCCGTTCCTATAGACCTGCACAAAAAGAACATAATATTAAGCAGTTGATCTTTTTTGTGATTATTCCATCAGCAAACAGGACGTAACAGATTCTGAAGCTGGGGTTAGGCTGACTGTCATCACCCTCAAACACACACACACACACACACACACACACACACCACACACACCCAAGTTCCTATTAGCCTGCACAAAAAGAACATACAATTAAGCAGTTAATCTTTTTTCGTGATTTCTCCATCAGCAAACAAACATAGAGGATGTAACAGATTCTGAAGCTGGGGTTAGTCCAACTGTTATCTCTCATTACATAATACTTATACAGATTGTCAACCAAGACACCAAGAACAATACACTATTAACAAAATCCCCTCTCATCCCCCCCCCCCCCTCCCCCCAAACAAATCCTGCTATCCATACATCTGTCGGGAACACCACTCAAACCAGGAAGTGTGTAGGGGTAAAACCAGGAAGTGTATAGGGGTAAGTAGTACTGATAGATACACTGTTCAGCTAACAGGTTGCCTGGCCAGGCAAGACCGACTCCATTAGAGGTGAATTAATCTCGTTAGGTCACACACATGTAGAGTCAGATTACAGGCATGTTTGTTTACAGGTCTGTGATGTAACCCCTTGTAAAACCGTCCTCCTTCCCTTTCTTTGTGTTTGCTCTCCTGTTGAAGGACCGGCCTTGGTGGCATTGGGGTTAGGCCATCATCGGTCTACAGGCTGGTAGGTACTGGGTTCGGATCTCAGTCGAGGCATGGGATTTTTAATCCAGATACCGACTCCAAACCCTGAGTGAGTGCTCCACAAGGCTCAATGGGTAGGTGTAAACCACTTGCACCGACCAGTGATCCATAACTGGTTCAACAAAGGCCATGGTTTGTGCTATCCTGCCTGTGGGAAGCGCAAATAAAAGATCCCTTGCTGCCTGTCGTAAAAGAGTAGCCTATGTGGCAACAGCGGGTTTCCTCTAAAACACAATGTCAGAATGACCATATGTTTGACGTCCAATAGCCGATGATTAGATAAAAAATCAATGTGCTCTAGTGGCGTCGTTAAATAAAACAAACTTTACTCTCTTTTTTTCCTGTTGAAGGACCACACAGGTATTGAGAGAGGACACCCGCTGTCACCACTTCATGGGCTACTCTTTTCGATTAGCAGCAAGGGATCTTTTATATGCACCATCCCACAGACAGGATAGCACATACCACGTCCTTTGATGTATCAGTTGTGGTGCACTGGCTGGAGCGAGAAACAGCCCAATGGGCCCACCAACGGGTATCGATCCCAAACCGACTGCGCATCAAGGGAGAACTTTACCACTGGGCTACATCCCGTTCATCGAAATAGGAAGTAAATTATACCCAGCTTGTTAATAATGTTTGTTTTTGTTTTTCTGGAGAATACAGGCCAAGAGAAATAAAGTTAGTTTTAAAGTTTGTTTTCTTTAATTTTTGCAGGTGAATTTCTATTTCATTAAACAATTCAATTTCTTTCAAAAAGAATATTTTCAATGTTTTTAGTTCTATTTACATTCTGTAGTCCTATGATGAATATTATCAACATCTGCCATATTTAAAGTAATGTTCAATTCTCAGTCGGTCGAGTGCTTGCCTGAGGTCCTTGCATCGCAGGATCGAACCACCTCAGTGGATCTATTCAACTGATTGGGTTTTGTCTCGTTCCAACCAGTGCATGACAACTGGTCCAAGACCATGGTATGTGCTTTCCTTTATGTAAGAATGTGCATATAAAAGATCCCTTGCTGCATTAGGAAAAATGTAGCGGGTTTCCTCTGATGACTACAAGTCAGAATTACCAAATATTTTACATCCAATAGCCGATGATTAATTAATCGATGTGTTCCAGTGGTGTCGTTAAACAAGACAAACTATTACTATTATTTATTTCTTAATTTTCCAACCCTACTGTACAACTGTTAATAACCAACGTCAATGTACAAGCAACAATTAAGAAGTGTGCATGAACGACAGATGAAAGGAAACAAAGAGGAAGAATAATTTAAAAGTTTTGAGGTCATGCTTCATTAGCCACGGATAACCCTGCAAGATAGACTCGCTGACTGAACTCACTGATAAGAGGAAGTACATGAAAAGACGGGGCCACTTATGTACTACTCGTGTACGAGTCATGTGACAAGCAGGACATATTCAAGCCAAAACCTGGTCAAGTCATTAACAGACATGGGGAGATAAGAAAACTTCTGTCTGATCAAAGTTATCATCAACGTTTTAATCAATACAAACTATACAAGTCTTGTACTCCCAGTCTCTCTCTGTCTGTCTGTCTGTCTGTCTGTCTCTCTCGCTCCTTTCTTTGCCTCCCTCACCCTCTCTACCTCTCCATTCCTCTCATTCCCACCCTCTCCCTCCCTCTCCCATCTCCCCCCCCCTCTCTCTGGGGGGCACACTTTTATATTTACACACTTTTACACTATTATAAAGCTAATATAAAGCAAAATATCTGAAAAGTAGGGGGCACATCCCCCCCCCCCCCCATTTCCTACTCTAACTCACTGTCTTTTTCTTTGTCTCTCCCTCCTTCCCTCCCTCTATTTCTCTCGCCCTTCCTCCGTGCCTCTCTCTGCCTCTTTTACCCTCTCTTTACCTCTACCTAGCTCTCTCTCCAACTTTCTCTCCTTCCTTCCATCACTCCCTATCTCCCCTCCCCTCTCTCTCACTTACTCACTCCCTCCCTCACTCCCTCCCTCCTCTCTCTCTACCCCTCTCCCTCACTCCCTCCCTCCTCCTCTCTTCCCCTCTCCCCCCCCTCCCTCCCTCCCCCTCCCCCTCTCCCTCTCTCTCTCTCTCACTCACTCACTCACTCTGTGCCTGCCCTCTCCCCTTCCCATTTCTATCAACTTCTCTGTATACACATTTAACACCTATATAACAAAGGCATTACCAGCATGTCAGCTACACCATTTCCTTATTAAATAGGATTATTTTCTTCTTTTTTAAGCTCATGCAGTTCAAACAACATTTGATCCATTTATTGGTTCCTGCCATGTCATGACTTCTTCAGCCCATAACAGGCAGTAATTCCATTTACACTTGTAAGTTGTCCTTGAACTTAGATCTAATCAGGCGGCAATCACCTCCAACAGTGGGGGGGGGGGGGGGGAAGACTAGTTCATTCTCAACAGGCAGGGAAACAGACCAGTTTATTCTCATATACCAATTAAAGCTGAATGAAAGTTAAACTTTGTTTTGTTTAATGATACCACTAGAGCACATTGATTTATTACTCGTCGGCTATTGTATGTAAAAAATTTGGTAATTCTGACGTCTAATTTTAAAGAGGAAAAGTTTGATTTATTTAACAACACCACTAGAGCACATTGATTTATTTATCATCGGCTACTGGATGTCAAACATTTGACAATTCAGACAAATAGTCTTAGAGAGGAAACCTGCTACATCTTTCCATTAGTATCCTGGGATCTTTTATATGCACCATCCCACAGACAGGATGGCACATACCACAACCATTGATATACCAATCATGGTCCACTGCCTAGGATGAGAAATAGTCCAATGGGCCCACCGACGGGGATCGATCCCAGACCAACTGCGCATCAGACAAGCGCTGTACCACTGGGCTGTGTCCTGCCCTCGAACTTGAATAACTGAATATTTAACAACACTCCAACACCAAGAGTAGATTGGTTATCAGGTGTCAAATAAAGGTAAGGTTAAAGTTTATTTTGTTTAACACCACCACTAGAGCACATTGATTAATTAATCATCAGCTATTGGATGTCAAACATTTGGTCATTCTGACACACTGTCATTAGAGGAAACCCGCTACATTTTTCTTAATGCAGCAAGGGATCTTTTGTATGCACTTTCCCACAGACAGGAAAACACATACCACAGCCTTTGATATACCAGTTGTGGTGAACTGGTTGGAACCATTTAAAGGTAAATATATGAATGAAGTGATTAAATTAAAGTTGAAGTTTGTTTTTGTTTTGTTTAACAACACCACTAGAGCATGTTGATTTAATAATCATTAGCTATTGGAAAGAAAGAAAGAAATGTTTTATTTAACGACGCACACTCAACACATTTTATTTACGGTTATATGGCGTCAGACATATGGTTACGGACCACACAGATTTTGAGAGGAATCCCACTGTCACCACTACATGGGCTACTCTTTCCGATTAGCAGCAAGGGATCTTTTATTTGCGCTTCCCACAGGCAGGATAGCACAAACCATGGCCTTTGTTGAACCAGTTATGGATCACTGGTCGGTGCAAGTGGTTTACACCTACCCACTGAGCCTTGCGGAGCACTCACTCAGGGTTTGGAGTCGGGTTTTTTTTTTTTGTTTTTTTTAAATAACTGTAACAACCAAGATTACTCAAGCATTTCTTTCATCAGTAAACTCAGTTCCCAGGAAGAAAAATTAGCCATTAAGATATATATATTAGACCCCCAAAAAGCCATAGTTTAAAATCTACTGATCCAGGTGTCATTAAACAAACATTCCTTTCCTTTCCTTTCCCTCTATCTCTGGTCCGTGGACCAGCCAACGTTCATGGATATCCCCACCACACTGGTACTGGCAGGCATTAGGAAGCATGAAAATTAGCCATTAAGAATATATTACACCCCAAAAACCATAGTTTAAAATCTGTCATTAAACAAACATTCCTTTCCTTTCCCTCTATCTCTGGTCCGTGGACCAGCCAACGTTCATGGATATCCCCACCACACTGGTACTGGCAGGCATTAGGAAGCATGAAAATTAGCCATTAAGAATATATTACACCCCAAAAACCATAGTTTTAAAATCTGTCATTAAACAAAATTCCTTTCCTTTCCCTCTATCTCTGGTCCGTGGACCAGCCAACGTTCATGGATATCCCCACCACACTGGTACTGGCAGGCATTAGGAAGCATGAAAATTAGCCATTAAGAATATATACACCCCAAAAAACCATAGTTTAAAATCTGTCATTAAACAAACATTCCTTTCCTTTCCCTCTATCTCTGGTCCGTGGACCAGCCAACGTTCATGGATATCCCCACCACACTGGTACTGGCAGGCATTAGGAAGCATGAAAATTAGCCATTAAGAATATATTACACCCCAAAAACCATAGTTTAAAATCTGTCATTAAACAAACATTCCTTTCCTTTCCCTCTATCTCTGGTCCGTGGACCAGCCAACGTTCATGGATATCCCCACCACACTGGTACTGGCAGGCATTAGGAAGCATGAAAATTAGCCATTAAGAATATATTACACCCCAAAAACCATAGTTTAAAATCTGTCATTAAACAAACATTCCTTTCCTTTCCCTCTATCTCTGGTCCGTGGACCAGCCAACGTTCATGGATATCCCCACCACACTGGTACTGGCAGGCATTAGGAAGCATGAAAATTAGCCTAATGTGGAAGAGGTCCCCTCACAGCATGACCCCACTGAGCCCCAACTGTCTGAGTTATGTAAGCAATGAGTTATGCAAGTGCTTTCTCCTACTGTTTGGAATCACCGTAACCCCGGGCTCCGGTTACAGTTTAATACAGGTCCTCCTGCCCGTTCTTTGTTCACATGGATACATGTACGACAAGCAGAAAATACATCAGGCAGTGGTGTCCTGTCTTGGATACATACACCAGGGAATCTTGGGAGATGTGTCCAAGACAGTTGTGCTTGAACCTTGTAAGCGCGAGTCAAATGGTTGATTGATCGATTGATTGAGAAGGCTGTGTTTGTTAAATTAACCGGCCTCGGTGGTGTCGTGGTTAAGCCATCGGTCATAAGGCTGGTAGGTATAGGGTTCGCGGGACGGTACCGGCTCCCACCCAGAAAGAGTTTTAACGACTCAGTGGGTAGGTGCAAGACACTCTTCGTTAAATAAGACATTTCCTTGGTTGTGATGGAAGACACCCCAGAGAATGTGTTCATTAATGAGGTTAAAGCCTGCAAGCCAAGAGTGAAAGAAAGAAAGAAATATTTTATTTAACGACGCACTCAACACATTTTATTTACAGTTATATGGCGTCAGACATATGGTTAAGGACCACAGAGATATTGAGAGAGGAAACCTGTTGTCGCCACTTCGTGGGCTACTCTTTTCGATTAGCAGTAAGGGATCTTTTATATGCACTATCCCACAAACAGGGTAGTACATACCACGGCATTTGATATACTAGTTGTGTGCAAGCCAAGCACCTCTTTGTACACAGCAGGTGGTTTCGGTTGGCTGTTATTTAAAATCGCTACCTCACTTAAAAGTAAAGTTTGTTTTATTTAACAACACCTCTAGAGCACATTGATTTTTATCTTCTCATCAGCTATTGAAAGTCAAACATATGGTCATTCTGACATATTTCTTTAGAGGAAACCCGCTGCCTCCACAAAGGCTACTCTTTCCGATAAGCAGCAAGGGGTCTTCTATATGCACTTTTCCAGACAAGACAGCACATACCATGGCCTTTGATGAACCAGTTGTGGACCACTGGTTGAAACGCAAAATAGCCCAAACTGCAAATGGGTTTATTGAGAAGGATCAATCCGATGACCGACCCCTTCACAGGCAGACATGCTACCACTTGAACTACATCCCACTCCTGGACTACCTTACTTTGTCAAACAAGATGTTCTGTTACAGCTCATTGGGCTGTATCTGTTGTGTACAAACAGGGTGGGGAGGAATATGTATACAGGAAAACAAAACAGGTGTTAATTTTATAAATCTGATAAACATGATTCTATAAACTGGAGAATTTTTTTTTTTTTTTAATGAACACAATTTCCCACAGAATTTCCCACACAAGAGAAGGAAATATTTTAACTAACAACGGTCTCAACACATTTTATTTACAGTTATATGGCGTCGAACATATGGTTAAGGACTACACAGATATTGGGAGAGGAAACCTGCTATCGCCACTTCATGGGCTACTCTTTTTGATTAGCAGCAAGGGATCTTTTATATGCACCATCCCATAGACAGGATAGCACATACCACGGCCTTTGATGTACCAGTCGTGGTGCACTGGCTGGAGCGAGAAATAGCCCAATGGGCCCACCGACGGGGATCGATCCCACACCGATCGCACATCAAGCGAGCGCTTTACCACTGGGCTACATCCCGCCCTCCACACAAGAGAAAGAAAAGAAAGGAATGTTTTATTTAATGATGCACTCAACACATTTTATTTACGGTTATATGGCGTCAGACATGGTTAACGACCACACAGATTTTGAGAAGAAACCCACTGTCGCCACTACATGGGCTACTCTTTGTCGATTAGCAACAAGGGATCTTTTATTTGCGCTTCCCACAGGCAGGATAGCACAAACCATGGCCTTTGTTGAACCAGTTATGGATCACTGGTCGGTGCAAGTGGTTTATACCTACCCATTGAGCCTTGCGGAGCACTCACTCAGGGTTTGGAGTCGGTATCTGGATTAAAAATTCCATGCCTCGACTGGCATCCGAACCCAGTACCTACCAGCCTGTAGACCGATGGCCTAACCACGACGCCACCGAGGCCGGTCCCACACAAGAGAATACACAGGTATACTCAAAAGCAAAACAAAATAATAATAATAATAATAATAATAATAATAATAATAATCTGTTTATGATGAACTGTAACAAAAACCAAAAGAATCTACCCGGCATAATTTTTGCTCCTAACCTGTCTTCCAAAGAACACAATTTTCTACAGGTTTTCCCACACAACAAAATACATACATATATTCAAAAGACAAAAACAAAAACAACTTCTGTGTATTAACATGAACCAACTTAGGAACTACTAGTATATCCTTATTACGCACCATATCAAACATACAAAGAACTCACCTGGCATAATTTCTGCTCCTAAAACTGTCTTCCAAAGAACACAATTCCCCACAGGTTTTCCCACACAACAGAATACACACTTATGCTCAAAATCCCAAAACAAAAAAAACTTCTGTCTACCAACATGAACCAACTTAGGAAAACTACCAGTAATATCCTGACTAAGCGCCACGCCAAACGTAGAATTAAACAACTCACCTGGCATAATTCTTGTTGAGGTCTTCTAGGCAACCTGTCTACCAATGATTTGACCTCTTTCCTAGAGAGCCGAGGTCCCCCACCATGCAGGCAGTAAACATTTGACATGGGCCATTTCCAGAGCGCCTCCAGTGCCAGATTCTCTCAACACCTGATCGGGTTACACAAGCACTGTGGACTTGAAGGTACTCATTAGAGAGACCCATACACAGTACCTGTTGTGTGTACTCATTAGATAGACCCATACACAGTACCTGTTGTGTGTAGTCATTAGAGAGACCCATACACAGTACCTGTTGTGTGTAGTCATTAGAGAGACCCATACACAGTACCTGTTGTGTGTAGTCATTAGAGAGACCCATACACAGTACCTGTTGTGTGTAGTCATTAGAGAGACCCATACACAGTACCTGTTGTGTGTAGTCATTAGAGAGACCCATACACAGTACCTGTTGTGTGTAGTCATTAGAGAGACCCATACACAGTACCTGTTGTGTGTAGTCATTAGAGAGACCCATACACAGTACCTGTTGTGTGTAGTCATTAGAGAGACCCATACACAGTACCTGTTGTGTGTAGTCATTAGAGAGACCCATACACAGTACCTGTTGTGTGTAGTCATTAGAGAGACCCATACACAGTACCTGTTGTGTGTAGTCATTAGAGAGACCCATACACAGTACCTGTTGTGTGTACTCATTAGAGAGACCCATACACAGTACCTGTTGTGTGTAGTCATTAGAGAGACCCATACACAGTACCTGTTGTGTGTAGTCATTAGAGAGACCCATACACAGTACCTGTTGTGTGTAGTCATTAGAGAGACCCATACACAGTACCTGTTGTGTGTAGTCATTAGAGAGACCCATACACAGTACCTGTTGTGTGTAGTCATTAGAGAGACCCATACACAGTACCTGTTGTGTGTAGTCATTAGAGAGACCCATACACAGTACCTGTTGTGTGTAGTCATTAGAGAGACCCATACACATTACCTGTTGTGTGTAGTCATTAGAGAGACCTGTTGTACGTAGTCATTAGAGAGACCCATACACAGTACCTGTTGTGTGTAGTCATTAGAGAGACAGTACGGTCATTGACCCATACACAGTACCTGTTGTGTGTAGTCATTAGAGAGACCCATACACAGTACCTGTTGTGTGTAGTCATTAGAGAGAGGTACGGTTGACCCATACACAGTACCGGTTGTGTGTACTCATTAGAGAGGTACGGTCGACCCATACACAGTACCTGTTGTGTGTAGTCATTAGAGAGACCCATACAGGTACCGGTCATTAGAGAGACCCATACACAGTACCTGTTGTGTGTAGTCATTAGAGAGAGGTACATTAGGTCGACCCATACACAGTACCTGTTGTGTGTAGTCATTAGAGAGAGGTACGGTGTGACTCATTAGAGAGACCCATACACAGTACCTGGTTGTGTGTAGTCATTAGAGAGAGGCACGGTCGACCCATACACAGTACCTGTTGTGTGTAGTCATTAGAGAGAGGTACGGTCGACCCATACACAGTACCGGTTGTGTGTACTCATTAGAGAGGTACGGTCGACCCATACACAGTACCTGTTGTGTGTAGTCATTAGAGAGAGGTACGGTCGACCCATACACAGTACCTGTTGTGTGTAGTCATTAGAGAGAGGTACGGTCGACCCATACACAGTACCTGTTGTGTGTAGTCATTAGAGAGAGGTACGGTCGACCCATACACAGTACCTGTTGTGTGTAGTCATTAGAGAGAGGTACGGTCAACCCATACACAGTACCGGTTGTGTGTAGTCATTAGAGAGACCCATACACAGTACCTGTTGTGTGTAGTCATTAGAGAGACCCATACACAGTACCTGTTGTGTGTAGTCATTAGAGAGACCCATACACAGTACCTGTTGTGTGTAGTCATTACACAGTACACAGTACCTGTTGTGTGTAGTCATTAGAGGGGTACGGTTGACCCATACACAGTACCTGTTGTGTGTAGTCATTAGAGAGACCCATACACAGTACCTGTTGTGTGTAGTCATTAGAGAGACCCATACACAGTACCTGTTGTGTGTAGTCATTAGAGAGAGGTACGGTCGACCCATACACAGTACCTGTTGTGTGTAGTCATTAGAGAGGTACGGTCGACCCATACACAGTACCTGTTGTGTGTAGTCATTAGAGAGAGGTACGGTCGACCCATACACAGTACCTGTTGTGTGTAGTCATTAGAGAGGTACGGTCGACCCATACACAGTACCTGTTGTGTGTAGTCATTAGAGAGGTACGGTCGACCCATACACAGTACCTGTTGTGTGTAGTCATTAGAGAGAGGTACGGTCGACCCATACACAGTACCTGTTGTGTGTAGTCAGTAGAGAGAGGTACGGTCGACCCATACAGAGAGAGGTACGGTCGACCCATACACAGTACCTGTTGTGTGTAGTCATTAGAGAGAGGTACGGTCGACCCATACACAGTACCTGTTGTGTGTAGTCATTAGAGAGGTACGGTTGACACATACACAGTACCTGGTGTGTGTAGTCATTAGAGAGGTACGGTTGACACATACACAGTACCTGGTGTGTGTAGTCATTAGAGAGAGGTACGGTCGACCCATACACAGTACCTGTTGTATGTAGTCATTAGAGAGAGGTACGGTCGACCCATACACAGTACCTGTTGTGTGTAGTCATTAGAAAGATACGGTCAACAGTATATGGTGAACAAATATAAATATCTTAGATACTTGTACCTGTGTGTGTTGTCCACCTTGGTAAATAACAAGGCTTCAAATTCCGAGATCAAAGGTTAATTTTAATTCATGTCATTATGGTGGACAAACAAATATTTAAAATAATATTACCTGTTGCCTGGTCATTTTAAAATAACTGTACATTTGAACAGACAGGTGTGTGTGAAAAACAATAGACTTCTACCTTGACATTACCTAAGCCACCCACCTGTGTAGTCATTAGAGAGGTACGGTCGATAGAGATACAGAGTACCTGTTGAGAGTAGTCATTAGAGAGAGGTACGGAGAGACACAGACACAGTACCTGGAGTGTGTAGTCAGTAGAGAGATATGGTTGTCACATACACAGTACCTGGTGTGTGTAGTCATTAGAGGGGTACGGTCGACCCATACACAGTACCCTGTGTTAGTCATTAGAGAGAGGTACGGTCGACCCATACACAGTACCTGTTGTGTGTAGTCAAGAGAGGTACGGTCGACCCATACACAGTACCTGTTGTTGTAGTCATTAGAGAGAGGTACACTCGACCCATACACAGACCCTGTTGTGTGTAGTCCCTAGAGAGAGGTACAGTTAACCCATACACAGTACCTGTTGTGTGTAGTCATTAGAGAGAGGTACGGTCGACTTTTACACAGTACCTGTTGTGTGTACCCATCTAGAACAGACCCTGAATTCGACCCTACCTACACAGTACCTGTAGTATGTATCTCTCCAGAAAGAGGTACGGAAAACCCATACACATTACCTGTTGTGTGTAGTCATCAAGAGAGAGGTACACCCGACCCATACACAGATCCTGTTGTATGTAGTCATTCCTAGGTACCTCGACCCATGCACAGTACCTCACCCTGTAGTCTTTAGAGACCTCCACAGTCGACCCAACACAGTACCACCTGTCTGTAGTCAAAAAACAAAAATACTCGACTTCAACATAGTACCTGTCGTCTCAAGTCACACCAGACCACACCACACCACCCACACACACACCCTGTCTCACCCTAGTCATTAACAGACGGTGAATTCATCCCTACCCCCCTCATTACCTAAGTCAACCACCTGTCTAGACACATAAAAAAAATTAAAAATCTTTACTTCAGCAGATTTTCCTTCTTCTCAACCCACACACAGTACCCCACCCATAACAGACCCTGAAGAGGTTCCCCTACCTCATACACCTACCTGTTGTGTGTAGTCATTAGAAAGATACGGTCAACAGTATAAAAAAAAAAAAAAAAAAAAAAAAAAAAAAAAAACTTGTACTTGTGTGTGTTTTCCCTCTTCTTAAACCACAACATCCTCTCAAATTCCATAATCAGACTCTGAATTCTTTCCCTTCCTCCTCATTACCTAAGTCAAACACCTATCTAGAAAAATAATAAAAAATGTAAAATCTTTACTTCAAAATAACTGTACTTCTGAACAGACACACCACACCCCAGAATAACAAGACCCTGAATTCTTCCCCTAAGCCAACCACCTGTTACCAAAAACAAGAGAGAGTCAGACCAGAGAGAGAGAGAGAGAGAGAGAGAAGAGAGAAGAGAGAGAGAGAGAGAGAAAAAAAAAAAAAGATATTTTTATGTCAACATATTTTTCCTCTTTCTACAAACACAACACCCTCTCTCACCCCACCCATAACAGACCTCTGAATTCTTTCCCTACCTCCTCATCACCTAAAACCAACTGTCTAGAAAATTAAAAAAAATTAAAAATCTTTACTTCAACATATTTTCTCTTCTTCTCAACCCACACCCCACACCCCACCCATAACAGACCCTGAATTCTTCCCCTACCTCATCACCTACCTCACCCATAAGTCAACCAACCAGTCTTTAAAAAAAAAAAAAAAAAAAAAAAAAAAAAAAAAAAAAAAAATCTTTATTCCCTCTTCTTAAACCACACCACATTCTCTCACCCCACCCATAACAGACCCTGAATTCTTTCCCTACCTCCACATCACCTTAGTCAACCACCTGTCTAGAAAAAAAAAAAAATTAAATATCTTTACTTCAGCATATTTTCTTCTTCTCAAACCACACCACACCCCACCCATAACAGACCCTGAATTCTTCCCCTACCTCATGCACCTACCTCACCCATTAGTCTACCTCCACATCACCTAAGTCAAAAAAAAAAAAAAAAAAAAAAAAAAATCTTTACTTCAACATATTTTCCCCTCTTCTTAACACCACACCACATCCTCTCACCCCCTACCCATAACAGACACTGAATTCTTCCCTACCTCCTCATCACCTAAGTCAACCACCTGTCTAGAAAATTAAAAAAAAATTAAAAATCTTTACTTCAGCATATTTTCCTTCTTCTCAAACCACACCACACCCCACCCATAACAGACCCTGAATTCTTCCCCTACCTCATCACCTACCTCACCCATTAGTCAACCACCAGTCTTTAAAAAAAAAAAAAAAAAAAAAAAAAAAAAACTTTACTTCAACATATTTTCCCTCTTCTTAAACCACACCACATCCTCTCACCCCACCCATAACAGACTCTGAATTCTTTCCCTACCCCCTCATCACCTAAGTCAACCACCTGTCTAGAAAATTAAAAAAAAATTAAAAATCTTTACTTCAGCATATTTTCCTTCTTCTCAAACCACACCACACCCCACCCATAACAGACCCTGAATTCTTCCCCTACCTCATCACCTACTTCACCCATTAGTCAACCACCAGTCTTTAAAAAAAAAAAAAAAAAAAAAAAAAAAAAAACTTTACTTCAACATATTTTCCCTCTTCTTAAACCACACCACATCCTCTCACCCCACCCATAACAGACTCTGAATTCTTTCCCTACCTCCTCATCACCTAAGTCAACCACCTGTCTAGAAAATTAAAAAAAAATTAAAAATCTTTACTTCAGCATATTTTCCTTCTTCTCAAACCACACCACACCCCACCCATAACAGACCCTGAATTCTTCCCCTACCTCATCACCTACCTCACCCATTAGTCAACCACCAGTCTTTAAAAAAAAAAAAAAAAAAAAAAAAAAAAAAAAAACTTTACTTCAACATATTTTCCCTCTTCTTAAACCACACCACATCGTCTCACCCCACCCATAACAGACTCTGAATTCTTTCCCTACCTCCTCATCACCTAAGTCAACCACCTGTCTCCAGAAAAGAACCAGAGGTCTTTACTTGAGCACCTCATTCCCACCAGTATCGAGTTACGCAGAGTTCTTACTTTAGATATATTTACATATTTTAAAAGTCTCAAGACTGTCAGTTGAAGCTGCAGTAACCAGCACCACGCCATCAAGCACAGGGCTGGGCTGTGAAAAAACCCACCCACCTCTGCTAGCATTAGCAAAGATTTCCCCCCCCCCCCCCCCCCCATCCCATCCCATCCCATCCCACATGTGGCTCGACACACCTGAACCAAGCCATATCTTTTAAAGCCACATTACTCACTGTGATTATCAGGCAGAATCCAATTTAAATGACATTTATCAGACAGGAGCTGACCACCTCTGTCAGGAACCACGTTTCCATGGTAACCCGAGACAGCGGCAGTGGTTGTTCACGGAGCTTATAAATGTCCATGGAGCCCCAGGTAGCAAGGAGATTCAAAGAGATTGCTGGAGGTTGGGGGTTGAGGGGGGTCAATAGTTTATATTTATTCTATCTAGTTTATATACTCATATATATATGTCTTAGTCTGTTTGTGTTCTCTGGTTGCTGTTGTTTTTTTATTAATTAAAAAAACAAAACAAAAAAACAATCTAGCTTTAATTATTAACAAAACAAAACACTATTTTCACCACACCTCTACCCTAAAGTTGCTAACCCCCAAATATTTAAAATCATACTACAAATGGCTGGAAACCAAGGACAGGCCATTCAACGTGTCCAGATGGCCGGAATGAAAAGGTATTTTCCAGTGGGTTTCAAATCTTCAGCCAAACCCATCAGGTTGGCACCAAAACCAGTGCTTATGAATATGGATCCCATGAAAATAATTGACAAAACGGTTATCTTTCTCAAACTGTCACATCTGTTTTGTTTCCACAAATGACAAAACACCTTGAATATGTAAATTTTCCTCAACGTTATAAATATTCATCATTTCTGTACTTTTCTAGTTTTCTTAAATGGTAATGTGCTACAGGGCAACTGTTTTGGAAATAAAAAAAAAATTCTTAGACAGACGTTTAAAGGGAGAAATCACGCTGGCTCCCATTAACTCCCCTGAGACTAGTTCGAGGTGAGTAAATTTTAGCTCCCCACAGCATGTAAATGTAAAAAAAAGATGAGCATTACAAAAGATTAATATCAATGCTCAATATGATGTCTTAACGACTCCTCTAATTTAAGAGTGGGGAGCAATTAAAAATTAAAGTTTGTTTTATTTAACGACACCACTAGAGCACATTGATTTTTTATCTTATCATCAACTATTGGATGTCAAACATATGGTCATTCTGACACTGTTTTTTAGAGGAAACCTGCTGTCGCCACATAGGCTACTCTTTTATGACAGGCTGTGAAGGGATCTTTTATTTGCGCTTCCCACAGGCAGGATAGCACAAACCGTGGCCTTTGTTGAACCAGTTATGGATCACTGGTCGGTGCAAGTGGTTTACACCTACCCATTGAGCCTTGTGGAGCACTCACTCAGGGTTTGGAGTCCCCTGCCTCGACTGGGATCCGAACCCAGTACCTACCAGCCTGTAGACCGATGGCCTAACCACGACGCCACCGAGGTCGGTAGGGGAAGCAATTAATCACTCACTCAATTTTTTCATGTCGAGGTATGGATTCTTTCTTCTTTTTAAATAGTATTACTAAAGGATTAAATATCAATACTCAATATGGTAATTTATTACATAACATTTAGTGAAATATCGTAAAATATCAGTGAAAAAATTTCACTATTTCACTCTAAAATGTGTTATCGTCACTGTAGAAAGTGTCATCTTCACTGTAAGAAAGTTGGAACTATTTTGCCACGGGCATTTTAAAAATAAAGGTAAATTGCCAAAAGTTATATAATAAATAGAAAATTTTGTGTTTTTTGTCAAATATGATTTATATCTCATCTTGTGAAGTTTGCAATCATATCACACTCGTCGCACAAGCGCGACTTGTGAGATATGATTGCAAACTTCACTCGGTGAGATATAAATCATATTTGACAAAAAACATTAAATATCCTTTATATCTTACATGGCTCCCTTTGTGGAGCAATTAATTAATCATTCCTCTCAACATTTTTCATGTCGAAGTAAGGAATAACACAGCAAAACTCACCCATGGGGAATGTTGTCCATAACCCAAAAATGTCCAACTACTAGTGCAGATTAACAAAAGAATAATCAAAATATAGTATGATAGAATAAAGAAATCAAGAAAATATAATTTGTTACTCCATGAACAGACATTTATTATAATTTCCAAAATAGTTTTCCGTTTTGTTTTATGATAAGCCAAACTGGAATTATTGACCAAAACAAAAAAAACAAATTTAATTTTTCAATTTTTCCTGCAACGAGGTATAGCAGGTTAATTAATTCCACAGAGTATAGAAATTATAATAAATACGATATTCATTTCAGTACCAAGAGTCATCGGCACCACCTCGAAATACCGATAAAACATCGGTCTCTGGCAAATACCTACAGTACTTGCAACTGGCTAATGTATTGGGCTTGTCATAGAAGTATCGATTGGGCTGAAGCACCGTCCTGCATGGCGAAACCATTATTGAAGGTGACAAGCGTGTTTTAGCATCACTCACCGAAAACAAATCTGCCTGGGATTTGGGACACAAAACCTTTCCAGCTTGTGCAATTAGGTGAAGATATTCCTGTTGCTGTCCTCCTAATGCTAGCAAGTTGATACCTCAGCTACTGGCCATTCAGCAATTAAAAGATTTAGTCATTGGTAATGTTATGGACGGCGCGATCTAGTTGGTACAGTACTTACTTGAAGTGTTTGGGTCTGGGATCGATCCCCATTGGTGCACCCATTGGACTGTTTCTCGTTCCAGCCAGTGCATCATGATTGGTATATCAAAGGCCTTAAGTCTTATGGTTTATAAATTTATTTTATTTTTTTAAATTTATTTTCAGGAAACATTTTGTTCAGTTTCGTGTCGCGATTCGTTACACAGGTTTCAGAAATTGTGACACAATTTTAAAATATTAAACAGTAGTTGCTAATTAATTTTCAATTGACCAGAAATCAGAGATAGCGATACAATTTTAAAACATTAAACAGTAGTTGCCAATCAATTTTCAATTGCCCAGAAATCAGAGATTGTGACAATTTTAAAACATTAAACAGTAGTTGCTAATTAATTTTCAACTGACCAGAAATCAGAGATAGCGATACAATTTTAAAACATTAAACAGTAGACATGTACAAAACACCAGACAGAACTGTAAATTACTCCGGTGGGTTTTTCTCGTTTCAGAGGTTGCTTAACAATTTGTACTTAAAGACTTCATACATATATCAAAGAGAAGGATGTATATGGCATATGAATACCTTTACAGTTAAATCAAAAACCTTCGACAGTACTGAAACACATGTACAGTCAAACCTCTGTAAAACGGACCCTCTGTAAACCGGAATTCTCTCAAAACCGGACGTTTTTCATGGTCACTTTTTAAATATCTGTACAGAAGATAATCTCTCTAAACCGGATACCTCTTAAGACCAGACTTTTAAGTTGGTCCCGAGGGTGTCTGGTTTAGAGCAGTTTCGCTGTACAAAACACCAGACAAAACACCAGACAAAATACCAGACAAAACACCAGTAAATAACTCCAGTGGGTTTTTCTCATTCCTGATGGAACTTAACAATTTGTACTTAAGACTTCATACATATATCAAAGAGAAGGATGTATGTGACATATGAACACCTTTACAGAGAAAATAAAAAACCTTTGACAGTACAAAACCACATGTACAAAACACAAGACAGAACTGTAAATTACTCCGGTGGGTTTTTCTCATTTCAGTGAGTGATTAACAATTTGTACTTAAAGACTTCATACATATATCAAAGAGAAGGATGTATATGGCATATGAACACTTTTACAGAGAAAATCAAAAACCTTTGACAGTACAAAAACACATGTACAAAACACCAGACAGAACTGTAAATTACTCCGGTGGGTTTTTCTCATTTCAGTGAGTGATTAACAATTTGTACTTAAAGACTTCATACATATATCAAAGAGAAGTATGTATATGGCATATGAACACCTTTACAGAGAACATTAAAAACCTTTGACAGTAGACAAACACATGTACAAAACACCAGACAGAACTGTAAATTACTCCAGTGGGTTTTTCTCATTGCAGAAGTTGCTTAACAATTTGTACTTAAAGACTTCATACATATATCAAAGAGAAGGATGTATGTGACATATGAACACTATTGCAGAGAAAATCAAAAACCTTTGACAGACATGCCAGTCCTCTGAGAATTAAATATTTGCATAAACCATTTATGGGTTACACAAAAACAAATTCAGGTTACCCATTTTGGGTTTTTTAACGTAACCCATTATGACCATGTAAATGATGTCAGTAATTCAACGTGCGAACAAAAATGAGTTTCGCAAAGCTATACTTACGCAAGCAACGCAATAGCGAAACTATCACTCTCGCAAGTTTTCAGAGTCTGTGTGTGTCTGTGTGTGTGTGTGTGTGTGTGTGTGTCTGTGTGTGTGGTGTGTGTGCGTGCGTGTGTGCGTGTGTGTGTATGTGTGTGTGTGTGTGTGTGTGCGTGCGTGTGTCTGTGTGTGGTGTGTGCGTGTGTGTGTGTGTGTGTGTGTGTGTATGTGTCTGTGTGTGTGTGTGTGTGTGTGTGTGTGTGTGTGTGTGTGTGTGTGTATGTGTGTGTGTGTGTGTGTCTGTGTCTGTGTGTGTCTGTGTGTGTGTCTGTGTGTCTGTGTGTGTGTGTGTCTGTCTGTGTGTGTGTGTGTGTGTGTGTGTGTGTGTGTGTGTGTGTGTGTGTGTGTGTGTGTGTGTGGTATGTGGTGTGTGTGTGGTGTGTGTGTGTGCATGTGCGTGTGTGTCTCTGTGTGTGTGTGTGTGTGTGTGTGTGTGTGTGTGTGTGTGTGTGTGTGCCCAGGACAGCATGCTTGAACTTTAATTGGATATAAGCACGAAAATAAGTTGAAGTGAAAAAAATTAAAACACCAGACAAAACAGTAATTTTCTAGACTGGGCCTTACCCATTCTAAAAAAGTGTTTAATAATTGGTAGATATAACTTTCCTTTCTTCTCACACTCTCAGACCAAGTGTCACAATTACCATATGTTAGACACCTACTAGCTGCTGCTTAAACAATGTGCTGGGGTGTTATGATAGTACTCATTAAACAATGTGCTGGGGTGTTGTTTAACATTCCTATCCACTCATGTAAATAAGCATCAAAAATGACTCACAGAGAGTGAACAGAAAAAAAGAAGAAGTAGTATATATATTATATAGTTCTGTATTTGAGTAATTCCATCTCTTTTAAAAGCAAGTTATGTCGAACTGTTGTCATACAAAACATTCCTTTAGCAAACACACCAAGGAGACTGGTTTATTACAAGGTGTGCCTCCTGTTGTTGTTTTTTTCCACCAAGGTGGAGTCTGGTGAAAGCAATGGAATGTTTGTTTAATTAGATATCAGCACACTTCTCCGTCAGTGGCTATTAGGATAGGAACGGTCTGACATTCATTTAGACTCATTTTCCTGCTTATGTCCAATTAAGGTTCAAGCATGCTGTCCTGGGCATAATGTTTCAGCTATTTGGGCTGTCAGTGCAGGTTTATTTAACGACGCACTCAACACATTTTATTTACGGTTATATGGCATCGGACATGTGGTTAAGGACCTCACAGATATTGAGAGAGGAAACCCGCTGTCGCCACTTCATGGGCTACTCTTTTCGATTAGCAGCAAGGGATCTTTTATATGCACCATTCCACAAACAGGAGAGAACATACCACAGCCATTGATATACCAGTCGTGGTGCACTGGCTGGAACGAGAAATAGCCCAATGGGCCCGCCGACGGGGATCAATCCCAAACCGACTGCGCATCGAGCAAGTGCTTTACCATTGGGCTATATCCCACCTTGGGTCCTAAGATCAAACCTCCTCCGTGGATACATCCTCACTCATGACAGCACATACCTTGGCCTTTGATATAGCAGTCACGAGGCACTGGTTGGGATCGACGAATAGGTCCACTGAGGGGGTTTGATCCTATAACCCAGGCACTTCTGACAAATGCTGTTCTGACTGAACCAGTGTTTTTGCCAGAAAGATATTTTTTAGGTATGGTGCTATGGAATTGAATGCAACCACAGTCAACAGGGTGTATGAGGGACCTCCCCAAGAAAGAAAATGGGTTATGTTTAGGGTTAGGGTTAAGAAAGTCATACATTAATGATAAAGAGTAATTAATTTGATCAAAAAGTTAACTTAAAAAAATTAAATCTGCCAAAATATTTGGGTATGGCGCCATACCAGTTTTACCCTGTGGCAGAAACCCTGGGAAATAGAACCCGCCACTTGTTACTACCCCCCCACCCCCCCCCCACCCCCCCGAAATATTCATGCCAAAAGCATTCACTTGTTACATACTTCTTCTTACAGTCAACCGACAGGTGTTCGACACTTATCACATGACTGTCACATGACTGAAAAGATCACACATCTCCTTGAAACCCAAATCCATCAACTACCTCGCAACCAACCAACCACACAGCATGTCTGGCAGGAGACAATCACCATGGTGATTTCTTCTTAAATTTTTTTTTTATTTTTTTTTAACTTTTTTAAAGTATTCCCGGAATGTGTTACCTTGGAGACAAGTTCTAAAAGTCTTTGTGGGATCTGATTACATGAAGTGGAACAAAGCTATTAAAAGTGTCAAAATGTAAGTAACATGTACAGAAATGAGGTGGTGCACCAAACAGAAGGTGGAAAACACCGCAGATGATGGAATTGCCAGAAGCTCGCGACTGGAGACATGTATGTCTCGGTGCGCACCCAACAAAGGAAACCAAAAGAAAGGAATGTGTGTTTTGAAAACATCCTGCAGCATTCTCCAAGTTATTAGCTGTTTAACTTCACATATCAAACATTCAGTCATAACTAATACCACATTTGGTTTACACTTTAAAGAATAATAAAAACATATATTTAAACTTTCACCATAATTAATACCACATTTGGTTTAGACTTTAAACAATAATATAAAATATATTAAAACTTTCACCATAATTAATACCACATTTCATTTAGACTTTAAACAATAATAAAAACAATATTTAAACTTTCACCATAACTAATACCACATTTGGTTTAGACTTTAAAGAATAATAAAAACAATATTTAAACTTTCACCATAATTAATACCACATTTGGTTTAGACTTTAAACAATAATAAAAACAATATTTAAACTTTCACCACCCAAAGCATTCTTTTGCATCAAACCAGCTCAGTGGATCCATTCAACTGATTGGGGTTTTTATCATTCCAACCAGAGCACCACAACTGCGTGGTATGTGATATCCTGTTTGTGGGAAAGTGCATATAAAAAATCCCTTGCTGCTAACTGAAAAATGTAGCGGGTTTCCTCTGATGACTAAGAGTCAAAATTACCAAATGTTTGACATCCAATAACCGATGATTAATGCATCAATGTGCTCTAGTTGTGCCGTTAAACAAAATAAACTTTATACTTTTATTACTGTCAATCTTGTATAAAGCACACACACAACATACACACATCATAAAACAAATCATAACCAAACCCACTAATTAATCACCAAGAAAACAAACAAAACCCCAGAAAAAAAAAGTAAAAGAAAATAACAGTTTTTTTATTAACAGCAACAATCAAGATTACTCAAGTGTTTCTTTGATCAGTAAACTCGGGAGATCCCAAGCGACGTCTTTACGAATCTTCCCCCAACTAATCAATACGATGTTAACCTGCTATCGACCACGAGTATCACTACCGGCCCAGTGAGCACACCTATCAAGCAGAGATCTTTTTCTCGGAGCCCAACCACTCAAAGTTAACAATGCATTTCCAATCACAATTTGCCTCCAACTTGGAGACAACTTTCTCCTATTTCAAATAATATCGGAAGAGAGTCGGGGCGATTACAAACATGGCATTAATCTCATTAAAACAAGGTCAGTTGCTCATTTCCTCGTCATCTTTGAATCAATGATGACACATCGTATGGTTTAACAAAGTCCATGCTCATGTTTAACTGAAGTTGAAGTATGCTTTTCCAGGTACCAGGGTCCCGTGCTTATAAAACTTTTAGAGTCCAGACTCAATCTCTAACATTGACGTCACACACATACAATCTGTCCATGCTCATGTTTAACTGAAGTTGAAGTATGCTTTTCCAGGTACCATGGTCCCATGCTTATAAAACTTTTAGAGTCCAGACTCAATCTCTAACATTGACGTCACACACATACAATCTGTATGGCGTTGCCATGACGTTAATGTCTCAGACTCTATAAGAGTGTCGAATCTAGACTCTAAACAGTTTATAGAGTCCAGACTCAATCTCTAACAGTGATGTCACACACACATACAATCTGTATGGCGTTGCCATGGTGTTAATGTCTCAGACTCTATAAGAATGTCGAATCTAGACTCTAAACAGCTTATAGTGGGCGGGACATAGCCCAGTGGTAAAGCACTTGCTTGATGCGCAGTCAGTCTGGAATCGATCCCTGATCGTGCACCTTTAAGTGGGGGCGGGACGTAGCCCAGTGGTAAAGCACTCGCTTGATGCACTGTCGGTCTGGGATTGATCCCCATCGGTGGATCCATTGGCCTATTTCTCGTTCCAGCCATGACGGGTATATCAAAGGCAGTGTTATGTACTACCCTGTCTGTGGGATGGTGCATATAAAAGATCCCTTGCTGCTAATCGAAAAGAGTAGCCCATGAAGTGACGACAGAAGGTTTCCTCTCTCATTATCTGTGTGGTCCATAACCATATGTCTGACGCCATATAACCGTTTATAAAATGTGTCGAGTGCATTGTTAAATAAAACATTTCTTTCTTTCTTTCTAAACGTTTTATAAGTACCAGGCCTGGGGTTAAAAAAATACCATTGTCGGATGCCCGGGGCAAGTGGAATATGATGGCTGGGCAAGTGATAGGCAAGATCTCACTTGTCCATGGTTAGATCTTGCCCATGGGCAAGTGAACTGTTATAGGGACATTCCTGAGTTTGCTGCATTGTAAGATGTTTCCGATTAATAAAATATTTCTATGATTAAACTTACATATTAAATATATTTTCTTGTCTAGAATATCATTTTCTATATATTCAGTGTGTTTCTGGTTGTCTTAATATTTGTAAGAAGCCCAAACTGGATTTTGTCTTCAAATAATTTCGTACCTACGAAAAAATAAAAATTTCAGGAAATGTAATGAAATTTAATCTAGTACAAATACTAGAATGATCCGAAACACGTTTAATATACAGCCACTAATATTTTATGCAGAAAGATATATTTGATATGTAATTACAATCGTTAAAAAAATTCTCCGTTACTCGATAACATCTTAAAAATTGCAGCAAACTCAGGAATGTCCCTTTAAGAAATTAAATTCTCAATAAAACAGCATTACTTATATAATGGGGCAGGACGTAACCCAGTGGTAAAGGGCTTGCTTGGTGTGTGGTCCGTTTGGGACAGATCCCCATCGGAAGGAAGGAAATCTTTTATTTAACGATGCACTCAACACATTTTATTTATGGTTATATGGCGTCGGACATATGGTTAAGGACCACACAGATATTGAGAGAGCAAACCTGCTGTCGCCACTTCATGGCCTACTCTTTTTCGATCTGCAGCAAGGGATCTTTTATATGCACCATTCCATAGACAGGATAGCACATGGGGATCGATCTCAAGACCGACCATGCATCAAGCGAGCGCTTTACCACTGGGCTACATCACATATCTGTGTCACATGTCTAGACTTACATTTGAGAAAAGAAACTTGTACCATTACATAGGCTAGGACTTTTACAAGTATCAACAAGGGATCTTTCATAAATATATATATATATATATATATATATATATATATATATATATATATATATATATATATATATATATACATGTATATATATATATATATATATATATACAATGAAACCCCTCTAAACCAGACACCCTCGGGACCAAGTAAAATGTCCGGTTTTAAGAGGTATCCGGTTTAGAGAGGTTAAGTTTTGTACTAATTTTTAAAAAAGGACCATGAAAAATGTCCTGTTTTGGGGGAATTCCGGTTTACAGAGGGACCGGTTTTGAGAGGTTTCACTATATAAATACACAGCTCCCCACAGGTAGGTTGGCATAATTTGTGGAACACCGTTTTATCATTCGGATAGCCATTAGTACACATACAATTCCCTGGGCAGCCATTTTTCTTGCACGCGGCATCATCTTGCCACCGAGTTGTATATCAAAACCGTCAAGGGTGGGCATCCCAGGAAAACTTATCTCCAATCTATAGCGAGGAACTGCAAAGCAAACAGCCGCACGTCTACCGGAAACCCAGTCCAGCTAGTGCTTACGGTTAAAATCAAATTAATATCATACACCACAATCAATATTTACAATGCATCGCAGTTACGCTCTCTTCTTTAAATTGCCTCGATCGGCGCAGAACAAACAATGATCGGGACTTGGACGAGAGCATGCTCAAAAGTGGACTTCGATGATGGACTCCGGTGATGAATATTAATGGCGGCTTTTTTGCTCAAATATGTATTATGATTGCAACAAAAATAAAATAGGGGGGGGGGGGGGGGGGGGGGGGGGTCGAACAAAGACGGAAAATTATTTTTCTGTATGTTCAGAAAGCAACTGCTGGACAACGGGCCATCAAGACGTCATGGCTTATTTTCTCTACCTACATCTTAGATCGTTTGTAAAGTTTCCCAAATAATTTTGGCCATCTCGTCGCCAAGAACGGATATTAAATTAGCATTTTATTTCCAAATACTTATTGATCTCAATGAATTCATAGCAGACATTCCGTTTTCTCTCCATGCAACTCAGAATAGTAAATCTTAACAATTCAAAAAGATTTGAAGAATAGAATTTCAGGTTTATTGCAACAATCGATTTCATTCTCCATAATCCATCCATCTATTCATCCTTCTATCAATCCATCCATTTATTCATCCATCCTTCCATCTATTCATCATCATCCATTCATCCTTTTGGGCGGGACGCAGCCAACTGGTAAAGCGTTCGCTTGATGCGAGGTCTGTCTAGGATCGATCCCCGTCGGTGGACCCATTGGGCTATTTCTCGTTCCAGCCATTGCTCCACAACTGATGTAACAAAGGCCATGGTATGCACTATCCTGTCTGTGATTAATACATCAATGAAACTTTGTTTTAAACAAGTATTTGTTAACACAGGTCAGCTAAATCTTAGAATATTTCTAACAGGGCGGGACGTAGCCCAGTGGTACAGCGCTCGCTCAATGCGCGGTCGATCTGGGATCGATCCCCGTCGGTGGGCCCATTGGGCTATTTCTCATTCCAGCCAGTGCACCACGACTGGTATATCAAAGGCCGTGGTATGTACTACCCTGTCTGTGGGATGGTGCATATAAAAGATCCCTTGCTGTTAATTGAAAAGAATAGCCCATAAGTGGCGACAGCAGGTTTCCTCTCTCAATATCTTGTGTGGTTCTTAACCATATGTCTGACGCCATATAACCGTAAATAAAATGTGTTGAGTGCATCATTAAATAAAATATTTCTTTCTATTCATCCTTCCATTAATCCATCCACCCATCCAACTATATATTCATCAACACACGCACCTATCCAAACCCACTCACCTATCGATCCATCCATCCATCCAACTATATATATATATCCATCAACATAAAACACCCACAACTATCCACCCACTCACCCATCCAGCACTTGCTTAATGTGTGGTCGGTCTGGGATCGATCCATAGGTATACCAAAGGCCATGGTATGTGCTATCCTGTCTGTGGGATGGTGCATATATAAAAGATCCCTTACTACAAATTGAAAAATTGTAATTGGTTTCCTCTCTAAGACTATATGTCTAATCAGTGTTCTCACTGCTCCATTTAAGCGGGGCGCCCCGCCCCACTATTCCATTTTGCCGCCCTCCTTTCACGTTCCCCGCTCTCCTTTATTTTTGAGCGCCCTCCTTTATTTTTTAGCACCCCTCTTTATTTTCCAGCACCTATCTCTGCTATTTCCAAATACAATTTTTTTTTCACACAAAAAACAACGATCAGTCTGCATACTGTGACACTGGCCATCAAAGGAAACAAGCCGTGTTGTGTACGAAAAAGCAATTGACAAAACATTTACGACAGTTACCGTAACATAATTTAACAGTATTTTTAACAGCCTCTATTTTGTCTAATATCTGTATCCATTTGTATGTTTGACAGACACAATAAAAGTTATATTTTATGCAAGTAATGAAAACATTTTATTTTTTACGGATTCGGCAATCTCTGATTGAAAAAAACCCTTATTTGGCACCAAATTTGTCACGTGATCAGAACGATCATTCTGTCTTTTGTTTCCACTAACTATCGTTTGATATTTTGTCCTCAGTTGCAGTTTTAATTGCTTGAAACTGATGATTTTTACTTTCTGTTATTCTGTTTATTCAGTAGTTCTTTATAAAATATTGTAAACTTTTCATTTTGAGGGGATATGAACGCTTATAAAAACAACGGAAGTGGTAGTGTTTATCATTAAAGTAATTTATCTTGAGTGCCAAATAATATATACACCGTCTTTACAAAAACGAAACTTTATATTTTATCACAGCGATCGATTCATTCGATGAAAATGGAAATAACAAAAATGTATCTGACATTAGATCACTTTACAAACATCTTTATTGTTTTTCGTATATTTTGAAATCTTTATTAAAAATAATAATATTAAAACTGTGATCGGTCCAGCAAAACCGAACTGCCCGTGAATGTCAGACCAATATCATCTTCGGTTCAATTAAAAGACGAGTCTTTTTATAAACCCCTTTGCACTTTTTTGTAGGCAAAATAAGGAGTATGTCTTTTCTCAAAGTCTACCAACACAAAATAATATGGTAACCAAACTACTCTTCTCCCCCCCCCCCCCTTTTTTTTTTTTGCTTTTCGTTTATTGGTGTGGGTTGTTTTTTTTTGAAGGGTGTGGTGCCGAGCGGCCACCCTCCTTTAATTTTCACCCAGCGAGAACAATGTCTAATTACCAAATGTTTGACATCCAATAGCTGATGATTAATAAATCAGTGTGCTCTAGTGGTGTTGTCAAACAAAACAAACTTCAACTTTTTGTCCATTCACCCATCTATCCATCCATCCCATATCCATTATCCATCTACCCACCCAATATATATCCATCCATTTCCCTATCCATCCATCCATCCATCCATTCCCCCTTCCATCCATCCCCCTGGCCATCCATCTATCCACCCAATATCCACCCAATATCCATCCATTCATCCACCCACCCAATATCCATCCACCCATCCATCCATTCATCCACCCAATATCCATCCATCCATCCACCCACCCAATATTCATCTATCCATCCACCCACCCAATATCCATCCATCTATCCACCCACCCAATATCCATCCATCCATCAATCCATCAATCCTCCCAGCCATCCACCTAGCATAAATCTGCTCACAACTTGTTTCAAATGTGACAAAAACAACAGGTAAACAAATTAATTCTACATCCCATTACTCATGCATGAATCATACAAACAGTCAGTTTTAACATACAGCAGGTTGAACCTTCCATCTAGCAAGCGCTGACCTACAATTATGTTTTATACGGGAGTGGAGGTATCATAAATTTACCTGACAGTGCGGTAATTACTCGTATTTAATGTTAATTTCAACCAGAGGTAAATACCATATTTAAACACCACCTATTGGAAACCTACACCCAGCCAAGCTTGTTATGGTGTAATTAACGATGCTAACGACATGTTTCAGTAATAATTTACATTCTCAACGTACCTGACCTTTAGTTAATAACCTGTGAATATTTTCAGCAGCATGCACATTGAAAGATCAAAATATCTTGGAAAAAAAATAAAAGTGGAAGCAAAATAAACAAAACTCTATAAACGTTATGTTCTTAAAGTTGTTTCTAATGTGGGGGTAGGAGGTAGCCCAGTGGTAAAGCATTCAATTGATGTTCGGTCGTCTGGGATCGATCCCTGTCAGTGGGCCCATTGGGCTATTTTTCACTCCAGCCAGTGCACCACGACTGGTATATCAAAGGCTGTGTTATGTGTTATCCTGTCTGTGGGATGGCACATATAAAAGATCCTTTGCTGCTAATCGAAAAGAATAGCCTATAAAATGGCGACAGCGGGTTTCCTCTCTCAATATCTGTGTGGTCCTTAACCTTCGGACTACTGCAGGCGAGATATCTCGCCCGACGTCACGTCAGTCGACATACTGTACACTGTATACAGTGCATTCCCCCAATTCATATTTCCTGCCGTTTTGCACACGACACTCACCGGAAACGGAAATATAATAAAAGAAAAAAGATTTTTTTTCAAAATGGTGGCTTTTGTTTAGATTTTTTCAAATGAAAATACCTTGAAATGTTGAGTTCAAAAAGTGGTTTTCGGCAAGTATTTTTGCTTGACAACAATGGCAGCACGTCGCGGTCATTTTCAGGGATCGATAGCTGATTGTGACAGCTAATTTGATAATAAATTTGATCGTTTTACCAACAACGAAAATTACCATATATTGCAATATGAATCTTAGTTCAGGTTTAAAAAAAAATTCTGATCAGAAAACCACTGTTATTGGGAATAATGGACATAAATACTGGACAGCTGCCCGTAAGTAAACGCAACTTTTTCAATTTTTTGCCTAATTTTAATCACCATTAGCCAATCTAAAAATAATAAAAATTACAAAAAAGACATGAAAATAATACTTACCGATTCATATATGAACTTTATTTCATGTATTTATAAAACATTTAAGTGAATATATGTGAGTAAAAATTATAAATTTGTACCCACTCAACGTGGTTTTTGTAAAAAATTAATCCAGTAGTCTAAAGGTTAACCATATGTCAGACGCTATATAAACGTAAATAAAATGTGTTGAGTGTGTCGTTAAATAAAACATTTCCTTCCTTATATGCACTTTTCCAGACAGGACAGCACATACCATGGCCTTTGACATACCAACTGCGAGGCACTGGATGGAATGGGGGGGGAAAAAATGCTCAGAGAATGGATCCACCAAGGGGATTTGATCCTACAACCAAAGCATCTTAGGTGTGCACTCTACCAACAATTTTTTCTTTCTTTCTTTCTTTCCCACATGTAAATTCATCAAAACAAAACTATGTACTAACAAACATCATTCATTTCAAAAACCTGTTGATCTCGATGATAAGCTTGTGCAGAGTTTACCTACAATTATCATAAATTTGGCGGTAAACCGGGCCAAGTATAGCCAGTAATTATTTATTTGATAACGTATCTGCCTCAGCAAGCTGGAAACGGAATTATAGAGATAACAGGGCCTAGGTTTGAGAAGTCGAAACCATTAAACCCGACACCTGAGGAAGTGTGCAAGGAAACAAGTGGTCTGCTTTACAAACCAGTCACATTGCACCAATCAAGTGACACTATAACCTACACTGATGGTACAGCAGGGATTGAAAAATCAATTACCCACACAAGATATTCAGAAAAATCGACTGCCCAGATGTTTTTAAGGTTGAAAGCTAGGAAACAAGTGGTCTGCTTTACAACCAGTCACATTTCACCAATCAAGTGACACCATAAAACATATGTTAAAGTACAACAGGGCTTGAAAAATCAACTGCCTACACATATAAATAAAATGCTGTTGAGGTTGTAAGTTAAGATACAAGTGGTCTGCTTTACAGCCAGTCACATTTCACTGAAGATCCAGCAGGGCTTGAAAAATCGACAGCCCCAATGTTTTTGAGGTTGTATGCTAGGAAACAAATGGTCTCCTTTACAACCAGTCACATTTCACCAATCAAATGACACTATACCTTATGCTGAAGGTGGAGCAGGGCTTGAAACATCGACTGTCCAGATATTCAGACAAACTGTTTTTGAGGATATAAGTTAGGAAACAAGTGGTCTGCTTTACAAACCAGTCACATAGCACTATAACATATGTTGAAGGTACAGAAGGACTTGAAAAATTTACTGCCCAGATAATTTACTGTAAAGAAAAGCATTTCCAACTGAAGCTGTTTACTGTCTAATGTCAATATTTTGACACACTGGTGAAAGAAGAAACCCACTGTTGCCAAAAAAAAAAGCAGCAACTGTACTTTTCCCACCAACAGGGCAATACATACCACAGCATTCCATCTACCAGTCATGGGTATTGGCTAGACCCGGGAAAAACAGGTAAGTGGGTGGAACATAGCCCAGTGGTAAAGCGCTTACTATGATCGATCCCGTTGGTGGGTCCATTGGGCTATTTTTCATTCTTGTCACTGTTCCACGACTGGTATATCAAAGATCCCTTGCTACTAATGGTAAAATGTAGCGGGTTTTCTCTTTGAGACTATATGTCAAAATTACCAAATGTTTGACATTCAATAGCCAATAATTAATAAATCAATGTGCTCTAGTGGTGTTGTTAAACAAATCAAACTTTTAACTTTTACTTCAAAACCTGTTGGAAATTCAAATATAAATGTCATTATAAAAGTCCAGCAGGGCTTGAAAAATCTATCATCCAAAATTAAAAAAAAAAAAAAAATTATTTAATTTTGACCTTTTATGTGCAATGACCCTAAAACTGAAAGATATATATCTCACTTGACTTATTAGTTCTAACAGACTTGTACTAGCTCTAGGTGAATGTCTGAATCAGTTAAGGGATCTCTTGAAATGTACACCCATATTATTAACATATAATGTAAACAATTATTGTTTAATGTAAATGTTTTTTTTCTGATAACTGATAATAATACAAAGATTACATCTACACTATGGAACTGATGGTAAAGGTTTCATATTTCAGTCATCATTCATAGAATAACCATCTAGATTAACATCAGCTAATCTTAACATAAACACATCCATTTTATGATAGGGAGAGGGACATTAAAATGAATAATTATTAAAACATTCAGACTATTTAGGGGAACTGGAGACATAAAGAAGTTTAAACATTGTTTTGTTTAATGACACTACAGCAAAAGATTTAACGATGCACTCAACACATTACAATTACAGCTATATGGTGTCAGACATATGGTTAATGACCACACAGAAGAGAGGAAACCTGCTGTCACCACGCAATGGGTTACTCTTTCCAATTAGTTCCTATCGGTGGGCCAATTGGGTTATTTCTTGTTCTTGTTACAACAGTCATGGTGCACTGGCTGGAACGAAAAATAGCCCAATGGACACACTGACTGGAATCGACCCTAGACCGACTGCACATCAAGCGAACGCTTAACCATTGGACTACATCCCACCCTAACTTATGGAACGACAAATAGCTCAATGGGCCCACCAACAGGGATCGATCCCACATCAAGCGAACGCTTAACCACTGGACTACATCCCACCCTAACTTATGGAACGACAAATAGCCTAACAGGCCCACCAACAGGGATCGACCCTAGACTGACTGCACATCAAGCGAATGCTTAACCACTGGACTACATCCCACCCTAACTTATGGAACGACAAATAGCTCAATGGGCCCACCAACAGGGATCGATCCCACATCAAGCAAACGCTTAACCACTGGACTACATCCCACCCTAACTTATGGAACGACAAATAGCTCAATGGGCCCACCAACAGGGATCGATCCCACATCAAGCAAACGCTTAACCACTGGGCTATGTCCAGCCCCCCCCCCCCCCCCCCCAACCCCCAAAATGCACAAAGGGGTTATTTCACAAATATTCCTTTTGAATTATTTTACTTGTCTGGTATTTGGAATGTGTGTATCTGCTGTTGTAAGACAGTGTCTACAACTCTACCAGCCCTGTAGATGGTGAAAGGTATCATTTTCCATCATAAATCAAGGTATCGCCTTCCTATCACGGTCTATCTCGGCCACATGATGTGGATATGACCGACTGGTGCGGCACTTGCGATAGCGAGAAACAAAGACTTCTTTCACTCACCATGCAGGAACACAGACAACCTTTGAAACCGATGGAGTTGACACAACAGGTTATGAAAGTGTTATTACAGCTTTCCAACTCACTTAAAGGTGCACGATCAGTGTTAAAGAAGGTTAGAATTTTTTTTTTATTTAACGACGCACTCAACACATTTTATTTGCGGTTATATGGTGGCGGACATATGGTTAAGGACCATACAGATATTGAGAGACGAAACCCGCTGTTGCCACTTCATAGGCTATTCTTTTCAATTAGCAGCAAGGGATCTTTTTATATTCACCATCCCACAGACAGGGTAGTACATACCACGGCCTTTGATATACCAATCGTGGTGCACTGGCTGGAATGAGAAATAGCCCAATGGGCCCACCAACGGATCCCAGATCGACCGCACATTGAGCGAGCGCTGTACCACTGGGCTACGTCCCGCCCTGTTGGAAATATTCTAACATTTAGCTGACCTGTGTTAACAAATACCTGTTTAAAACAAAGTTTCATTGATGTATTAATCATCGGCTATTGGGTGTCAAAACATTTGATAATTCTGACTCATAGTCATCAGAGGAAACACACTACCTTTTTTCTAATGCATCAAGGGATTTTTTATATGCACTTTCCCCACAGACAGGAAAGCACATGCCACAGCCTTTGTCCAGTTGTGGTGCAAAGGTTGGAACAAAAAAAAAAAATCAGCTGAATGGATCCACCAACGTGGTTCGATCCTGCGACACAAGCACCTCCAAGCGAGTACTCAACCAACTGAGCTAAATCCCACCCCATGAATAAACAAAGTTTGTTTTGTTTAACAACACCACTAGAGCACATTGATTTATTAATCATTGGCTATTGGATGTCAAACATTTGGTAATTTTGACATATAGTCTCAGAGAGAAAACCTGCTACATTTTTCCATTAGTAGCAAGGGATTTTTTATATGCACCACTCCACAGACAGGATAGCACATACCACAGCCTTTGATATACCTATTTGTGGCGCATTGGCTGGAACAAGAAAAGCCCAGAGGTAAACTGATACCAGACGAACCGCACATCAAGCGAGCGCTATACCACTAGACTACGTCCCTCCTCCTTAATGAACACATCTGTCTACAAAGGACAGTTAATAAAAATTCAGATATTATATAACAGGTTTGCCATGTATATAAATATATTAAAACTAATTTGCTACAACAAAAATGAGACCCATTCGGTTATTTCTTGTTCCAGCCAGTACACCACAACTGATATATCAAAGGCCATGGTATGTGTTATCCTGTCTATGTGATGGTGCATATAAAAAATCCCTTGCTACTAAAAAAAAAAACCATAACGGGTTTCCTCTCTGAGACTATATGCCAGAATTACCAAATGTTTGACATCCAACAGCCAATGATTAATAAATCACTGTGTTCTAGTGGTGTCGTTAAACAAAACAAACGTTAACAGACCCATATGTGTGTGCCCCATGATCCTCTATCAGGCGCCCCATGATCCTCTATCAGGCCCACCACCACTTTGAAATAATGTCAGAGTGACTATTAGTCAATAGACCGGAGTCCGGAGTGATGAAATGTTTAATTTCTCTGAGTGCCGTTGATTTGTAATGGCATCCATTTATCAGCTGACAGATCGACTACAGACTCCAAACGAGAAATTAATCTCTTCTAGTTATACAAATTAGATGCTTAATGGTTAGATTAGTCCACATCCACTACAGCAGGCTAATGATAAAAATATCTTTTTCATCGGTAAAGTAAAAAAATAAACCCTGGTAAATATAAGATGAAAGTGCAATATATTCATATGACAAAAGATAAAATCAATTTTAATTCTCTGGGTTGATTTATCTGTTACATTCAGATGTTTTAATGCGGTTATTATGGAACAGTCCATTAAAGCCGCAGAACCTAGTTCTTAGGCAGTGCAATATTAACAATCCCTAGGTGTACGAGTAACACTGGAATCTAGCTCAGTTCATCAATTGACAGACTAACACACATGCAAGCCTACCTCCCTTTGACATAAACCTCTCCCCTCTACCCCTACCCCTCCATACCAGTGTGATATTAACAGTCCCTAGGTGTACAAGTAACACTGGAGCAGAGTTCAGTTCGTCTATTGACAGACAGACTAGCACACATGAAAGCCTACCTCCCTTTGACATAAACCTCCACTAACCCCAACACACACACACACACACCCCCAACACACACCTCCATACCAATGTGATATTAACAGTCCCTAGGTGTACAAGTAACACCGGAAACACCAGAATCCAGCCTACCTCAGTTCATCAATTGATATTAACAGTCCCTAGGTGTACAAGTAGAATCCAGCTCAGTTCACAATGATAGACTAACACACTCGCAAGCCTACCTCTCTTTGACATAAACCTCCTCTACACCCCCCCAGTCCCTAGGTGTACAATTAACCCCAGCTCAGTTCGTCAATTGACAGACTAACACACTCGCAAGCCACCTCTCTTTGACATAAACCTCCTCCACCCCCCTCAACACACACCTCCATACCAGTGTGATATTAACAGTCCCTAGGTGTACGAGTAACACCGGAACCAAGCTCAGTTCGTCAATTGACAGACTAACACACATGAAAGCCCACCTCCCTTTGACATAAACCTCCTCTACACCCCCCCTCCCCCCACCACCCACCCTCACACACACCTCCATCAGTGTGATATTAAACGCATCCCTAGGTGTACGAGTAACACGGAACCACTCCAATGACAGACAAGCCTCGCAAGCCTACCTCTCTTTGACATAAACCTCCTCTACACCCCCCCTCCCCCCACCACCCACCCTCAACACACACCTCCATACCAGTGTGATATTAACAGTCCCTAGGTGTACGAGTAACACCGGAACCAAGCTCAGTTCGTCAATTGACAGACTAACACACTCGCAAGCCTACCTCTCTCTTTGACATAAACCTCCTCTACACCCCCCTTTGTCACTTTTGTAACAGTCCCTTGTACAAGTCTCAAAAAATAGATAACATAAACCTCCTCTACACCCCCCTCCCCACCCTCAACACACACACCTCCATATAACAGTTAGGTGTAAATGGTCAGTTCGTAATGCACATGTATATATAATCAAGTCCCTATGTTTTAAGCTCATTTTTCCCTTTTGACATACTAAAACTTGACTCATATTATGTACCATACAAGCAAAAAATAAAGATGAATCCTGAATAGAAATGCATCACAATTTGTCACTTTTGTCATTTTCCAAAAAATAGATAAAAATTTAAAATTATATATGTATATATAATATTTGTTATATATATATATATATATATACTTTATATATATATATATATATATATATATATATATATATCAGTGTTTCTGCCAGAATTTTTTTTTTGGGTATGGCACTATAGAATTGAATGCAACTAATGTCAACAGGGGGGTATGGGAGCTTACCCCTGAAAGAAAATGGGTTAAGTTTAGGGATAGGGTTAAGAAAATCATTCAGTAATGATAAGAATAATTGATTTTGTCAAAAGGTTAACTTAAAAAAAAAAATCTGCAAAAAATTGGGTATGGCGCCATACAGGAAATAGTTATAATATTGCACACACACGCACACACACACACACACAAATAATACACTACACATACACATACACATAAACATATAAAAGTTTTATATATATATTGATACACACACACACAAAGATACAAAACAAATCAAACTGGAAAACCTTGTTTATCATTGTAACAGGAATAGTTATAATTTCCCTAAAAATATACTATTTGGGAAAAGTTAAAAGTTTTATTATTTTTATAATAATTCCTACCTGCATTTCAGCAGCATATTCTTAGTTTGTAATTCAACGTCACAAAAACAACCAACATCCAAGTAGCTTATGTACACAAACAATAGTGGCAACATGAGATTTTATATTTAAAAAGTAAAAACATAGTGCTAACAAATAAAAGAAAGGTTATCTATTCATTGTAACAGGACTTGGTTAATCATGAATTTTATATCTAAAAAAAAAACCCCACCATTTTATTCACCAATATGGTGTTTTAATGAATAAAATTTTTACCATTTTTATCATTAATACAGTGTATAATATGCAAGATATTTAATCCCACAAAATTCTTGATCATTATTACAGATAAGTCAATTTATAATAGGCCAAAAGTATTCAATACGTTGTATGTTACATTTTAAATTACTGGACATTTTTTTTTAAATAACAAATTGTATTTTTTAACACAAATAAATTCTCAATTTAGTCTTAAAATTCTATTAAAATTATACAATACAAGGATTATATCAAGTGTCAAATTCCAAAATTACAATTTAAATGACAATATTTTTTTTTCAAAAGCATTTTCATTAAACAAACAATTCACACTTCTCATAATTCAAGTAGCTTGAACCGTTGTACGTTTCAAGTGCTTTTCAAACTAATTAATTATTTAAAGTTTTTTTAAAACTCCCATAATCCCCCTCATTTGACTCATCAAAAATCGGGGTCATGACCTTCTTTGCAACGCTACTATTCAACGCTGTTAGAAAAGGGCAGGACCGTTACAAAATCTGACTCAATGAAAATCCACTCTGCAACTTCATCTACCAATAGATCAAAGAGAAAAAAATAATATCTTTAATTAACTAATAAACAAGCGATCAACGGATGTGAACAGGAGATATAAACAGGTGCAAGTGGTTGTCGGGAGAATCATTTGTGTTACAGTCGAAGAGGTTTTAGGTAATTTTCTGGTCTAGCTGGAGTGAATTGCAGCTTTCAGTAGCTTTCAGTAGCTTCACAGAGACGTTATGGGAACGCGGCACCTGTTTTTTGAATGGCAATGTTTTCCCCCTCTTGTTGTCCACTAAGCTTCTCCAATTGTTACAAAGAGAAAACGAAGGGTTCGTTTCCCTCTAATGTGGTTTTAAAAATTATAGGGAAAAGTTTTGTCTTGGTTTCCGACATTCATAATTATAACTGAAACCAACATGTTTCTATTCACAGGGATGAGACAGGGGACATGTTTCTATTCACAGGAATATGAGACAGGAGACAATATTTCCAAATATTTACGTAATCGGAAGTTGGTTCACGCCAGTTTTATCTAGGTAACCAATTGTTCGGTTATGTGAATTATTTTTGTATAACCGCCGAGTACATAACCAAAGAAATGTTTTATTTAACGATGCACTCAACACATTTTATTTACGGTTATATGGCGTCAGACATATGCTTAAGGACCACACAGATATCGAGTGAGGAAACCCACACTGATTGCACATCGAGCGAACGCTATACCACTGGGCTACATTCCACCCCGAGTACATACATGTAACCATGGATACAAAATTTTACCGTACGTGCCCCCAATGGCCGATTTGTTTTTCATGCTGGGGTGTCGTTAAACATCCATCCATCCATCCATCCTCTGGCCAAAACTGTTTGGTGGTTTGTGCGATTTCAAATTTGCGTAACTGACTCACAAACAGAACAACATTGCTGTGAAATATTGTGCCCAGTGATACCCATTTGAAAATAAAATCTAAATTAATGTTTAAAAATCTGAAAACTATTTAAGGATTGTCTGTTATTTCTTTTATATTTATTGTGATAAGAACAAAAAAAATAATTCACAAACTGTATGAATCAGTGAGGCTTTTCGAGAAAATAAGTTTGCGGATGATCTTTTCATATATACTGACCTTTTGTGACACCCAACAGCCGATGTGTATTTTTGTGCTGGGGTGTCGTTAAACATTCATTTTTTTTATTTTTTATATGGATGATCTTTTTTGTTCATACTCTGATAAACGTTTATAATTTGTTTATAGACCAGTCAAAATATACTCCAACCTTTGATATAGCTGTGGTTAGAGTTCATAAGTGGCACTGCTTCTTGGTGTTAAACAAGGATAGTTATTACAGTCAAAGTGTAAATATTATGACATGTAAATCCATACAAACAGCTTCAGATTTCACATGCACATAGATTATGTAACACAGGCAATCTGAAAATTAAAGCTTATTTAACACATTTTAATGTTTTTCCTAGGCCTTCTGTAAGGCATAGCAGACTAAACACCTTTGAGGCATTTTCACCATTTTCAGAGCACTTTTTTTTTTATTAAAGGCAAAAACATTTATTGAAATAGAAAGAAATATAATGAATGTGCTTGCTGTAATAAATGAATGGCAAAATATACAACAGGCAGATTCTATTAATTTATAATACATATTCTGAGTGTCTTATATTTTAAACAATTTTAGAATTAATTATTCAAAAAAGTCTGTTTAATCTCAGGGCAGCATGGTGCTGATTAAGGCAAGATGGTGCTAGACTACTGAGACATTGTGCTGCACCATGCTAAAACAAGCCAGGGAAAACACTATGTTTTTAAATTCATTTCTTTGCACAAAGTAGAGTCCAAAGGTTGTTTGTACAATATTGTGACAGGATACTGTCGTGAATTACCACCTTCCTTTGTTCTTTGGAAAACTGCCCCTCTTGTATAGATTAATATATATCTCAAACTGTGCTAGTAAAAGATAAAAGTTCAATAGATATTTAGACAGATAAATCGGATTTAACCAAATTAGTGGTATAGGGGCATGTAAATAATTTCTGTCTCTGTCTGTCTCTCTCTCTCTCTCTCTCTCTCTCTCTCTCTCTCTCTCTCTCTCTCTCTCTCTCTCTCTCTCTCTCTCTCTCTCTCTCTCTCTCTCTCTCTCTCTCTCTCTCTCTCTCTCTCTCTCACACACACCAAATTACATACATAAATATGAGAGGGCTTCATAACTTGGATAACTTGTGCCCAATCCTTTTGTACATACTATATCTACATTAGATGCAATAAAACAAAATAGAAATTGAATTTGACAAATAGACCTTTCTGGGCTTCTAGATTATGGTAGCCCCACTCCCATGGCTAGTGATATTAAATGTTGGGATAGTAAATAACTACTATTGCCATGCTCGATGGCTAGTGAAAAACATTTGTCAAATGTTGGAGTTATAAGTCTTATTTTGTAAATATGAATATCCTGCCAAGTCCCCAACACTTTTACAAGAGGCAGCAAGGGATCTTTTATTTGCACTTCCCACAGGCAGGATATCACAAACCATGGCCTTTGTTGAACCAGTTGTGGACCACTAGTCGGTGCAAGTTGTTTACACCTACCCATTGAGCCTTGCAGAGTACTCACTCTGGGTTTGGAGTCGGTATCTGGATTAAAAATCCCATACCTCAACTGGGATCCAAACCCAGTATCTACCAGCCTGTAGTCCGATGGCTCTGTGCCACCGAGGCCGGTCGATCCTAAACCAACTGCGCATCAAGCGAGTGCTTTACCACTGGGCTATGTCCCGTCCCTATGGCTGATAAATTCTGCTAGTCTACATTTTTCCATTAGCAGCAAAGGATCTTTAAATGTACTCTCAAAGACAGGATAGCACATACCACAGTCTTTGACATGTCATGGGCCACTGGTTGGGATGGGGTAAAATGTCAAAGGGTCTGTTGAGGGGGGATTCGATCCTATAACTGTACGCTACCCACTGAACTTGATTCTACTTTCAAAATCCTGGATCTTTAAAGTTACTCTTAAACAGACAGAACAGCACATACCACAGTCTTTGACATGTCATGGGCCACTGGTTGGGATGGGGGGAAAAGTCAAACGGTCTGCCAAGGAGGTTCAATGCTATATGACCGAATCACCTCAGACGCATCCACTACCCACTGGTCTTGATTCTGCTCCCCAAATCCAGCCAGCGCCTGTGTTTATAGTAACAATACACCAGAAAATCAAAACCTTCCTCTCTCAGATTTCATTAGACAAGAGATATCCCAACATGCATTTCTGCTTTATTACACAGATCAATTAAAGCCCATTGAATATTTTCAAGACCATGTTCAATATTGACACCAATGGTTATTTTCTTTCAATTTGCAAGCAGCAAATTCAGCTCTCAACAACAATGGAAGGAAAAATGATGCACAAACATGCGAAAACTGTATTAAATTTTGCGCTCAACAATCCACACCCTTTCAGGAGAGCATTAAATCCGCATACCCAGCCTTATGAAGTTTCAAGTCTCGGACAGAAAACGGATTCACTTTCCTCATACATGGATCATCTTTCTCATACCACTTCTCAATGAATAAAGCAGAGGTTTACCCCAAGAAATCGTCTTTAAAACATCTTCAGCACAATTTGCTTTGAACTACACGACAACGATCGTCCACAGACCACCCCCTAGGGGGGTAGTTCAGGTGAGTCGTTTTCTCCCAACGCACACGGCTAACAGACAGAAGTGACGATCCGTGATAACAGCGCCCCCTGGCCTTCCCGTTATAATCATCACCTCCACGAGACGGATCCGAAGCTGGAGGCGAAATCTTATTAAAATCTCGTATTAACTTTACCTGCCGCACAATTTAGTCTCTTCGTTCCAGATGTGAACAAAGACTTGTGGGGTTTCATTATATTCCACACTTTGATGTCGGGAATATCGGTCATAACATGCGTCTATTTTTTTCTTCTTTTTGGGGTTATTTTTTTTTCTTTTTTGGAAAAACTGTTATTAAAAAGAAAATGTCTTTCACAAAAAAGTATTGTTTGTTTGGAACAATGTTACTTAGAATTACCTTCTCTGCATGTGGTTTATTACTAGTGGAAACAGTACAGGATGAATTGCAAAACAAAAACATAATTATTTCACCTGGTCTCTTGACAGGGATGTTCTACAGATCACAATGAGAAGCAGGGAGGTAGAGAATGTGCAGGGGTGGGTGGCTGGGAATGAATGAATGAATGAATGGGTGGGTGGGTGGGTGGATGGAAGGATGGATGAATGAATGAATGAATGAATGAATGAATGAATGAATGTTTGTTTAACGACACCCCAGCACAAAAAATACATATCAGCTATTGGGTTTCACAGAAATGAATGAATGGAATGAATGAATGAATGTTTGATGACACCCCAGCATGAACAATACATCGGCTACTGGGTGTCAAACTATGGTAATATGGGGGGGGGGGGGGGGGGGGAGAGGAGTGTATATGAATAATTCCACACTGTTTGGATTTTAAAATATTTAAAAAAAAAAAATATATATATATATATACAAAGGCTAATCTCCATTTCTTTTTAAATGAAAAATATGGATGCCTCCTACTTTAAACCCCGTTCTGAAATGGATTACATTGGGGTCAAAGTTTTGGGGCAGGCAGCTATTCTTTTATATATCCATCACTCATAAATTACAATTTTATTTTAATGAACAATGCTTTTTAAAAAAATTAAAAAACCCATATAAACCCCACAAGCCATAAAATTAAAATTTCATTATTAATAAAAAAAATCAGTGGTAAATTTTGTATCAGTCCTTACTTTATTCTGACATTATAAGACGAACCTAAAAACAAATATAGTTTACAATCTCATAACCATCTTCAAAACCATTGCACACCTCACTTTTAATGTATCTTCCCATGTATTATGCATACAAGTTAAAAATGGGGGTGCGCATTATACATGAAAAAAATTAATTTAAAAATGTCCAGCGATCATCCATAAAAATCATCACCGGTAGTTTAAGGTACTTTACAGCTTATTGACAGTGTTCATTACAATGAAACACCAAAACCCTCTTAAATAACGCTTTTCACTTGTGATGGTTGTAATAAATATAAAATAAATGTTCAAAAGCATCCATACCTCGTCAAAAAGTGCACAAAAATGGACCATAATATTTTTTATTTCCATGAGATTTAATTCAGCCATTTCTGTCAAACCGGAAATACACAACACTACTATAAAATTAGAAATCTCATGCATTCATATTAGGCACGAGAACCAAATGTAATATGCTATATTTTTGTTTTCATTTATTTATTAGTCATTTACAGCGTATGGGTATATAATCTTGTCTTGATTTATGCATGTGTGAGTCTGTGACATGTAAGTATGCAAGTACTAGACTATGTTTAATGTGGCATGTAGGTCTATGTATGCAAGTACTAGACTATGTTTAATGTGGCATGTAGGTCTATGTACTCAAGTACTAGACTATGTTTAATGTGGCATGTAGGTCTATGTACTCAAGTACTAGACTATGTTTAATGTGGCATGTAGGTCCATGTACTCAAGTACTAGACTATGTTTAATGTGGCATGTAGGTCCATGTACGCAAGTACTAGACTATGTTTAATGTGCCATGTAGGTCCATGTACGCAAGTACTAGACTATGTTTAATGTGGCATGTAGGTCCATGTACTCAAGTACTAGACTATGTTTAATGTGGCATGTAGGTCCATGTACTCAAGTACTAGACTATGTTTAATGTGGCATGTAGGTCTATGTACTCAAGTACTAGACTATGTTTAATGTGGCATGTAGGTCCATGTACTCAAGTACTAGACTATGTTTAATGTGGCATGTAGGTCCATGTACTCAAGTACTAGACTATGTTTAATGTGGCATGTAGGTCCATGTACTCAAGTACTAGACTATGTTTAATGTGGCATGTAGGTCTATGTATGCAAGTACTAGACTATGTTTAATGTGGCATGTAGGTCTATGTACGCAAGTACTAGACTATGTTTAATGTGGCATGTAGGTCCATGTACGCAAGTACTAGACTATGTTTAATGTGGCATGTAGGTCCATGTACTCAAGTACTAGACTATGTTTAATGTGGCATGTAGGTCTATGTATGCAAGTACTAGACTATGTTTAATGTGCCATGTAGGTCCATGTACTCAAGTACTAGACTATGTTTAATGTGGCATGTAGGTCTATGTATGCAAGTACTAGACTATGTTTAATGTGGCATGTAGGTCCATGTACTCAAGTACTAGACTATGTTTAATGTGGCATGTAGGTCTATGTACTCAAGTACTAGACTATGTTTAATGTGCCATGTAGGTCTATGTACTCAAGTACTAGACTATGTTTAATGTGGCATGTAGGTCCATGTACTCAAGTACTAGACTATGTTTAATGTGGCATGTAGGTCTATGTACGCAAGTACTAGACTATGTTTAATGTGGCATGTAGGTCTATGTACTCAAGTACTAGACTATGTTTAATGTGGCATGTAGGTCCATGTACTCAAGTACTAGACTATGTTTAATGTGGCATGTAGGTCTATGTACGCAAGTACTAGACTATGTTTAATGTGGCATGTAGGTCCATGTACTCAAGTACTAGACTATGTTTAATGTGGCATGTAGGTCTATGTACTCAAGTACTAGACTATGTTTAATGTGGCATGTAGGTCCATGTACTCAAGTACTAGACTATGTTTAATGTGGCATGTAGGTCTATGTACGCAAGTACTAGACTATGTTTAATGTGGCATGTAGGTCCATGTACGCAAGTACTAGACTATGTTTAATGTGGCATGTAGGTCCATGTACGCAAGTACTAGACTATGTTTAATGTGGCATGTAGGTCCATGTACTCAAGTACTAGACTATGTTTAATGTGGCATGTAGGTCTATGTACGCAAGTACTAGACTATGTTTAATGTGGCATGTAGGTCTATGTACGCAAGTACTAGACTATGTTTAATGTGGCATGTAGGTCTATGTACGCAAGTACTAGACTATGTTTAATGTGGCATGTAGGTCCATGTACGCAAGTACTAGACTATGTTTAATGTGGCATGTAGGTCCATGTACGCAAGTACTAGACTATGTTTAATGTGCCATGTAGGTCCATGTACGCAAGTACTAGACTATGTTTAATGTGGCATGTAGGTCCATGTACGCAAGTACTAGACTATGTTTAATGTGGCATGTAGGTCCATGTACGCAAGTACTAGACTATGTTTAATGTGGCATGTAGGTCCATGTACTCAAGTACTAGACTATGTTTAATGTGGCATGTAGGTCTATGTACGCAAGTACTAGACTATGTTTAATGTGGCATGTAGGTCTATGTACGCAAGTACTAGACTATGTTTAATGTGGCATGTAGGTCTATGTACTCAAGTACTAGACTATGTTTAATGTGGCATGTAGGTCCATGTACTCAAGTACTAGACTATGTTTAATGTGGCATGTAGGTCTATGTACGCAAGTACTAGACTATGTTTAATGTGGCATGTAGGTCCATGTACTCAAGTACTAGACTATGTTTAATGTGGCATGTAGGTCTATGTACGCAAGTACTAGACTATGTTTAATGTGGCATGTAGGTCTATGTAGTCAAGTACTAGACTATGTTTAATGTGGCATGTAGGTCCATGTACTCAAGTACTAGACTATGTTTAATGTGGCATGTAGGTCCATGTACTCAAGTACTAGACTATGTTTAATGTGGCATGTAGGTCTATGTACGCAAGTACTAGACTATGTTTAATGTGGCATGTAGGTCCATGTACGCAAGTACTAGACTATGTTTAATGTGGCATGTAGGTCCATGTACTCAAGTACTAGACTATGTTTAATGTGGCATGTAGGTCCATGTACTCAAGTACTAGACTATGTTTAATGTGGCATGTAGGTCTATGTACTCAAGTACTAGACTATGTTTAATGTGGCATGTAGGTCCATGTACTCAAGTACTAGACTATGTTTAATGTGGCATGTAGGTCTATGTACGCAAGTACTAGACTATGTTTAATGTGGCATGTAGGTCTATGTACTCAAGTACTAGACTATGTTTAATGTGGCATGTAGGTCCATGTACTCAAGTACTAGACTATGTTTAATGTGGCATGTAGGTCCATGTACGCAAGTACTAGACTATGTTTAATGTGGCATGTAGGTCCATGTACGCAAGTACTAGACTATGTTTAATGTGGCATGTAGGTCCATGTACTCAAGTACTAGACTATGTTTAATGTGGCATGTAGGTCCATGTACGCAAGTACTAGACTATGTTTAATGTGGCATGTAGGTCCATGTACTCAAGTACTAGACTATGTTTAATGTGGCATGTAGGTCCATGTACTCAAGTACTAGACTATGTTTAATGTGGCATGTAGGTCCATGTACTCAAGTACTAGACTATGTTTAATGTGGCATGTAGGTCCATGTACTCAAGTACTAGACTATGTTTAATGTGGCATGTAGGTCTATGTACTCAAGTACTAGACTATGTTTAATGTGGCATGTAGGTCCATGTACTCAAGTACTAGACTATGTTTAATGTGGCATGTAGGTCCATGTACTCAAGTACTAGACTATGTTTAATGTGGCATGTAGGTCCATGTACGCAAGTACTAGACTATGTTTAATGTGGCATGTAGGTCCATGTACTCAAGTACTAGACTATGTTTAATGTGGCATGTAGGTCCATGTACTCAAGTACTAGACTATGTTTAATGTGGCATGTAGGTCCATGTACGCAAGTACTAGACTATGTTTAATGTGGCATGTAGGTCTATGTACGCAAGTACTAGACTATGTTTAATGTGGCATGTAGGTCTATGTACGCAAGTACTAGACTATGTTTAATGTGGCATGTAGGTCTATGTACTCAAGTACTAGACTATGTTTAATGTGGCATGTAGGTCCATGTACTCAAGTACTAGACTATGTTTAATGTGGCATGTAGGTCTATGTACGCAAGTACTAGACTATGTTTAATGTGGCATGTAGGTCCATGTACTCAAGTACTAGACTATGTTTAATGTGGCATGTAGGTCTATGTACGCAAGTACTAGACTATGTTTAATGTGGCATGTAGGTCCATGTACTCAAGTACTAGACTATGTTTAATGTGGCATGTAGGTCCATGTACTCAAGTACTAGACTATGTTTAATGTGGCATGTAGGTCTATGTACGCAAGTACTAGACTATGTTTAATGTGGCATGTAGGTCCATGTACGCAAGTACTAGACTATGTTTAATGTGGCATGTAGGTCCATGTACTCAAGTACTAGACTATGTTTAATGTGGCATGTAGGTCCATGTACTCAAGTACTAGACTATGTTTAATGTGGCATGTAGGTCTATGTACTCAAGTACTAGACTATGTTTAATGTGGCATGTAGGTCCATGTACTCAAGTACTAGACTATGTTTAATGTGGCATGTAGGTCTATGTACGCAAGTACTAGACTATGTTTAATGTGGCATGTAGGTCTATGTACTCAAGTACTAGACTATGTTTAATGTGGCATGTAGGTCCATGTACTCAAGTACTAGACTATGTTTAATGTGGCATGTAGGTCCATGTACGCAAGTACTAGACTATGTTTAATGTGGCATGTAGGTCCATGTACGCAAGTACTAGACTATGTTTAATGTGGCATGTAGGTCCATGTACGCAAGTACTAGACTATGTTTAATGTGGCATGTAGGTCCATGTACTCAAGTACCTAAACTTAAGTTTTGTTTCATGAATATACCACTGCTTTTGCTTTTTGTTAATTTTGGTGATGGGGAAAACTGTACATCTTGTATTCATCGTTGATTTTGTGGTTTAAAAAAACAGTGCACATTTTATTGTGGTTCATTTTTTTTTTTCTTGGAATAAACACGTTCAAAGTGGGTGGTACGCATTATACACTGGTGTGCATAATACATGGGAAAATACGGTAATTTAGCAATGACTTGCATATATTTTTATATGTTGTTTTTGGGATGTATTGGGGGGGGGGGGGGGGGGGGGTGTAATTTTTGTTCTTTTTTCTTCTTTGTTTTTTGGGGGTGAGGGGGTAAATAAACAATTGGCGCAAGTTTATGAGTTTATGAGAGGGAATTCCAAAATATCTAGATTACATAATGTTTATGATTCAGGTGGAATCCTAAAAAAAACCAGCTTGTTATATTTACATAAGTATTTTTCTATTAATGGATCTAATAAATATTTCTGATTTGTTTTTAAATATTGTATTTTTGATTATTATATATTAATTGAATCCAGAGTGAATGAACATATCTGATGCCAGTTCCATGTATTCTGCTAATGATTTCAAGCAAAGAATTTAGCATAAACTGTCTTTCAAAGATGTTTTTATTTTTTTAAATTCTATATCAACTTTACATTTTTGTGTTAAAAAAAATAAAAATAATAATAAAAATAATAATAATAATAAATAAAACAAAATAAAGATATAATAATAATAACTAATAATAATTAATAAAAAAAATTAATAAGTAAATAAAATAAAATTTTAAATTAAAGTAATAATATTGCAAATGATCATCAAATTTATTTCCATGTATTAACTGATTTACTCTACTGCTGTTCATGCATTATTATGTTTATTTCACTTATATTAATTAACATCTCACTACATATCTAAATTAAACTTTAACAGTTCATAATTTTTTACCAACTGTCATAGAATTTATTTCTTACAATTAATAATAATATTTCTAACCTTAACTTTTTTTAAAAACAAATTAAATCAAAAACATATTCTAATTAGTTAGAAAATATTTTTTAATGAAATTTTTAATTTTCCTCTGAACAAAGATTTTTTCACTGCTGAACGCTTTTTTTTCTTCTTCTTGTCCTCTAAATCAAACAGAGTAGAGCAACGCTTTAGAAAGGTGATTAGCCGTTTGTTGGTACTAGTTATTAAACTGTTTCCACGTCATTGTACGGTCCTACTCTTAACAGCACACCTCGGGTTAGCTCCCTATTGATGTCCAATCTGCCGTGCAACGCAAAACCCGAGTCATCCCTAAAGCATGACAGATGTGCAAATTGTGTTGAGGTGTTCTTGTTTTCTCGGTGAAATCCGAGCCCTGCTTACAATCCCGCGACGTCGAACGACGTGTTGGGAGCTGTGTGACAGACAGGTAGTAGCTTGGAGCACGGCAATACCTTGTAATGACAGTCTGATCTCGGTTGCCGATAACCCCCGAGAGAAAAAAAGAAGAAGAAAAAACCATGATCAACCACTGAAACAATCCTAAAAACAGACCCCCCCATAGCGCTGGTGATGAAAAAAACAAAAATGTCGAAAAAATCTGAAATAAAAAATGTCACTCAACATTCCCGGGTTAATCATCGGTAATAAGACAGCTTGCCAGGTAGAGGTGGCTCGTACATCTATACTTTGATTAGGGCCACGCGTGCGACACACGCCCCTAGTTTTCCACGTCTCGTAAAAACGCAACCCACCTTTTCATATAAATGACAACGGTTTGCTTTACATTGTGTTCGAAGGAAAGGGAGCATTGAAAAGACTCGGGTCTACACTTCATGGAGACGGACCCCCCAAGGCTATGTAAGGGAGTCTGGGTGTAGAATTATTGTACGGTGATTTCACGTACATTGCATAAGTGTTCATTATCGAACAATGCTTGTCAGGCATGGGCAATGATCGTAAGTCTGTCAGCAATTGCTTTTGTGCTTTACAAAGTAAAAGCGGTGAGACGTAGCCCAGTGGTAAAGCGCTCGCTTGATGCCCGGTCGGTTTGGGATTGATCCCCATCAGTGGGCCTTATTGGGCTATTTCTTGCTCCAGCCAGTGCATCACGACTGGTATATCAAAGGCTGTGGTATGTGATGTCCTGTCTGTGGGATGGTGCATATAAAAGATCCCTTGCTGCTAATCGAAAAGAGTAGCTCATGAAGTGGCGACAGCAGGTTTTCTCTCTCAATATCTGTGTGGTCTATAACCATATGTCAGACGCTGTATAACCGTAAATAAAATGTGACGAGTGCGTCATTAAATAAAACATTTCCTTCTTGAAAAAGTAAAAAAGTTCCTCCACTTGCAGATATTATGTGTAGGTTCATTTTTCAGAATCACTTAACTAGTGAAGGGTTTTATCATCTATATTTCTAGACTCCGATAATCAACATTATTCCCCACCATTTCCAAAAAGGCTATGTCATTTTTTTAAATTAAAACTTTTTTACTAAAATATTTCCAATCTGAATGTAAATAATTCCTGATTTTTATAATTATATATAAAGATATATTTTGAAAACGATATGTAAGACTTCACAAACACCTCTTCATTCACCCATAACATTTCATAGCACAAAATAGATATTTTAATTTGAATAAATTACAAGATTATGAATAGTATTACTCTTTTAACTAAGATGTTTTTGAAATAAAACAGTTTTAAAAATTCCCTTTTTTGTACGATGATGCTAGAAATTATTAATAAAACCCTGTAGTGACATTCCAATGATGAATTATAATCAAAAATGTATTTCTTGGGCTCCACCGATATAATAATTAATTATAAATATATATAATCAATCATTACAAACAAATTTAACAATAATTGTTCTTACATTTTATACGATGGAACTGACATAAATATGCTGGGGTTTGGGTTTGCTTTCATGTAAATATATATATAATGAAAACAGATATTAAATAGCATTACATTTCCCTTCATTAATACAAACTACATTACATTACGGATTACAGGCTAATGATCAGGTCTAGCTCTGCAACTCGCCAAAATCGCCAATTGCAAATTTTGAAAGCAGTTGGCGAATTTTATTTTAATTTGACAAAAAAAAGTCATATAATAATTTATTTATTTTTTGAAAATAACTGTTGATTTCTGCAATTTTCAAGTTTAATAGACAATCTTGTGAAATATTTCTGTCACCCAGGGCTAGCACTACTGGACTATGTCTCGCCTCTTCATCCTATATTAATGCCAAGCAACTACATTACATCAAGATTTACAGGCTCCTCACCCTCCCATTCCCTATTTAAAAAGTCTAGATCCTGTCTGTTCTCTGGAAAACACCATCAGGCTCTCTGCCAGAAAGGGGGGGGGGGGGGGCGAAACGTAGCCCAGTGGTAAGGCGCTTGCTCGATGCGCGGTCGGTGTGGGATCGATCCCTGTCAGTGGGCCCATTGGGCTGTTTCTCATTCCAGCCAGTGCATCACGACTGGCATATAAAAGGCCATGATATGTACTACCCTGAGGGATGGTGCATATAAAAGATCCCTTGCTGCTAATCGAAAAGAGTAGCCCATGAAGTGGCGACAGCAGGTTTATTCTCATTATCTGTGTGGTCCTTCACCATATGTTTGACGCCATATAACCATAAATAAAATGTGTTGAGTGCGTTGTTAAATAAAACATTTCTTTCTTTCTTTCTCTGCCAGAAAATAATTTAATCACAAATGCTCCAACTAGGTGGTTATGTATTTGAAATTAAACACAAAATTTCACGTACTTTGACAAATGTTCTCTTAATATAATCTTTTTAAAATGTTTTCATTACAGTAATTTCACCAGGGTTCACCCAAATGTTTCTGCGAGTGCGATATATTTTAACATGCTCATATACCACTAAGGTTTCGAGCATGTCTGTTCCGGGTCCCGTCTCTGGATAGCCAGGGGCCTGGTCCGGGACACAAATTGTTGTGGGGGGTTTTGGGTTTGTTTTTTTAAAGTTAAACTTTTGACAAAATTAATTACTCCTATCATTACTATATGATTTTCTCAACCCTAACCCTAAACTTAACCCATTTTATTTCTAGGCGAGATTCCCCATATCCCCTATTGACAGTGGTTGCATTCAGTTCCATAGCACCATACCCAAAAATTTCTTTCTGGCAGAAACACTGTTCATATATATTAGGCTACATAATTTTACCCTTCGTACCCTCTGCCAGAAAAAACACTGATCATATATAACATCTTTTTTAAAGATCAATAAAAAAACGCTACATTAGCTACAAATACTTTACAGTGTTGAATACAGAAGTGTGGCTTTAAATATATATTTTTTAATTTTAACATTTTCTATGACATGATCTTTCTTCTTTGCTTTGAAGTGAGACAGCCACAAGTTTTACGATCCTAGATTAAAAAAAAAAAAATGCCACCCAGCTTTTCACCTTCACACATGCGGGTAAAATCTCATATAGGCGTAATGACCTTTATCCCACGACAAGTGAATTACAAAAATCTTCCAGAAATACTGTAAAGTGCTGAATGGGGGGGGGGGGGGGGAGGGAGAGAGAGAGAGAGAGCAGAACTGTATCTTTAATTTTTAATCTTGTTTAATGTTGACAGCACTTTCTACGACATGTGCCTCTTTCTTTCAATCTGAGGCGAGAAAGACGGCCACAAGTTTTCTTTAAACATGCGGGTTGAAATGGCGAGCCGCCGCCGACAACAAGACAATGTTGACGGTGATACTGCAATTGGCATGGCGACCTCTGACCCGCGACAAGTGAGTTACAAAGCTCTTTGAAGCGAGCTGATTTTCAAGAGCCAGTCTCCACCTCATTGTTTGCCTTCACTTCCTGATGCGTAATAACGTGTGCGGAATTAAAATAAACCAGCCTTTTAGCACAAAAGAGCAAGGGAGTCTTCTCGCCGCTACCGATTGACAATAATGTCACTCGCTTTTGTGCCCATCATCTTCCATTGTCATCCATTGTAGGCTGCCATGAGGGTGGAGAAAGTCTAGCGACTGTAAAGCCTAAAATTACGACAATGGGGACGACTGGTGTGGCAAACCCAGGCCTCCCCTATCACTTGAAAGTGAATCCAGAACTGAAACATTCTATTCAAGAATAATTATGATCATTTATCATAGTAAGAGCAATGCCAGAAGTTATGATCATGTGGGGGGTAAACTGCAGTAAACTTGCAATAAAGATGACTGTGTGGCAAACCCAGGCCTCCCCTATCACTTGAAAGTGAATCCAGAAATGAAACATTCTATTCAAGAATAATCATGATGATTTATCATAGTAAGAGAATGTCAGAGGTTATGATCATGTGAGGGGTAAACTAGTAAAATTGTGACAATAAAGATGACTGGCATGGTAAACCAAGACACCAGCCTCTAACCTACCCCCTGTATCATTACAAGTGAATCCAAAAGTGAAACATTCGATTCAAGAATAATTTTGATCATTTATCATAGTAAAAGCAATGCCAGAGGTTATGATCATGTGGGGGGTAAACTGCAGTAAACGTGCAACAAAGATGACTGGTGTGGCAAGCCAAGCCACCTCCTCTAACCTACCTCCCATATCACTTGAAAGTGAATCCAGAAATGAAACATTCGATTCAAGTATAATTATGATCATTTATCAGAGTAAGAGCAAGGCCAGAGGTTATGATCATGTGGGGTGTAAACTAGCAAAATTGTGACAACAAAGATGACTGGTGTGGCAAGCCAAGCCACCTCCTCTAACCTACCTCCCCTATTACTTGAAAGTGAACCCAGAAATGAAACATTCGATTCAAAGATAATCATGATCATTTATCATAGTAAGAGCAATGTCAGAGGTTATGATCATGTGGGGGGTAAACTAGTAAAATTGTGACAATAAAGATGACTGGCATGATAAACCAAGACACCACTCTCTAACCTACAAGTGAATCCAGAACTGAAACATTCGATTTAAGTATAATTATGATCATTTATCAGAGTAAAAGCAATGCCAGAAGTTATGATCATGTGGGGGGGGGGGGGGGGGGTAAACTGCAGTAAATTTGTAATAAAGATGACTGGTGTGGCAAACCTAGGCCTCCCCTATCACTTGAAAGTGAATCCAGAACTGAAACATTTGATTCAAAAATAATTATGATCATTTATCAGAGTAAAAGCAATGCCAGAAGTTATGATCATGTGGGGGGGGGGGGGGGGGGGGGGGGGTTTAAACTGCAGTAAATTTGTAATAAAGATGACTGGTGTGGTAAGCCAAGACACTGCCCTCTAACCTATCTCCCATATCACTTGAAAGTGAATCCAGAACTGAAACATTTGATTCAAGTATAATAATGATCATTTATCATAGTAAGAGCATAGCCAGAGGTTATGTTCACGTGGGGGTAACTGTGAAATTGCAACAATAAAGATGACTGGTGTGGCAAACCACGGCTCCCGTAACATCTCTTAATAACTCTTTGAAAACCCTCCACTTATATTTCAGGTGTCTCCCAAACCATTTGTCTGTGTAAGTGTGTGTGTGTGTAGTATGTGTGTCTGTGTATGTCTGCATGTGTGTATGATCGTGTGTGTGCATATGTACAGTCATGTGCTGCATATGTGTTAATATGTATGTGTGTTTGTGTTTGTGTGCGTGTGCGTATGATGTGTGTGTGTGTGTGTGTGTGTTTATGTATGTGTGTGTGTATTTATGTATGTGTGTGTGTACGTGTATGCATGTGTATGCATGCACGTGTTAATACAATAAAACAATTAATCATCATGTGTGTTTGTGTTAATACAATAAATAAATATTTATCAATGTTTTTCAAACATCATCTACTTAACGTACCTCTTGTAACAGAACTTGACCTAAATTCAATTGAGCAAATTGCATGCTGTACTGGCACTATTGATCTTCTTAAATCAAGCTGTATACATACTTGTAAACACACAGAAAAAAAACACATTTTCTTACCAACAACTTTACTTATATACTAATCCAATCCAATAACCAAATTAATAAATGTTGACATATATTTTTTTTAAATACATTAACTGCCTTTATCTTTTTTTCTTTTCTTTTAAAATTATATGTTTGTAAATATTTGCCAACAGAAAAAGCTGTAAAAATAAAAGCTAGTAGGAAATCCCTAAAGAATTGGCGGTTGGCGGTATTGAATCGAGCTTTGACTCATTTATCATCTATTTGTCCTCGGAGACTGCTTACTAGAACATAAACAATGACAGTTTTTGTATAAAGCGACATGGTGATTAAATTCCATTCACTTTCAAAGGATGGTCGAGGCACAACTCTTTAGAAAATCAAGGTCAAGAACGCATTCAGGACTAAGTCTGTGTAAATGTTGTGTATAGCTTAATCAAAACATCTTTCATCATGGCAGACACTTGCTGCTACTCTCTAAATCTTTAATAATACATACAGGGAATAAATTATCTTCAAATTTGATGAGTAGTATTCATGGACACAATCATTCGGATCGTAATGTTAGCTAAGCATTTCAGAATCGCATCACAAAGTATGCATCTTGTATATATTGCAACATTTGTGCTACAATATTGAACAAATAGTTCACAGACACACTGTGGCACAGACACACAGACACACAGACACACTGTGGCACAGACACACAGACACACTGTGGCACAGACACACAGACATGGGTGCAGAAATGAAAACTATTTAACTAGCCCACCAGACCAGAACCAACTAAATTTTACTAGCCCACCAGAATTTCGACTAGTCCACCAGTCTATAGAACAATATATTAACAATATTATAATATACAGGGTCTTCCCTTCAAATGAAATATATAGATATATTGACAAAACATTATTAATAGCACTTGGTAAGTAATCAACATCACGTGCCAAACAAAATCAAAAAGACAGATAGATAGACCGTCGGGCTGGTAGTTCCATTTTGTAAATTGTCTGTACAAATTTTTACTTGCATTTGAGTACTTTCTGCAGCCCGGACAGAGAATTTTTTTTTCTTCAAAATCTTGATTAGCGATATTTCTAGTCAATTGGAAAATTGATTAGCAACTACATTTAATGTTTCAAAATTGTGTAGCGATCTCTGACACTTGCCTAGCGAATCATGATGTAATACTGAACAAAATTGTTCCATGGATTACATAAAAAGCTGCTGAAGCTATCATTACAAAATCAAATTTGAAGAATTTTTAACTCATCTACTTTGGACTTTGGTAATTCTTATTTTCAAAGAAGTGCAACATGATTGGTCAATAATTGGGAAGATCCCCAAAATTCCATAATGATTCTGCAACATTATATATCTGATTGGTTTGGAGGGATTTTTTTTATCTAAAAATATTAAATCATGTCTAACTTAGTTGTTGCTTTAAGCACATTCTGTTTGTTATAACAATGTCCACTATTTTAACTGTTTACTAAAATATAAGAATTTTTTTTTTTGGGGGGGGGGGGGGGGGGGGGGCATTTTGGAAATGTATTCCAACATATCCCTACTGTATTAAAGTAATTTTACACTATTACCAAGAATATCAGAGTTAACTCTGGGTGAGCAGAAAATTTCACCAAATTATCTATCAAACTTCAAAAATTACAGAAATCAACAGTTATTTTCTAACAAATTGTCAATTACCGGGTATTACATGAAATTATTTCACCAAGTTACAATAAAATTTGCCAACTACTTTCAAAATTCGCAACTTGCAAATTTTAGCGAGTGCCAGAGTTAGCCTTGAATGTGATGCAATAGAACATTTTGTTTAGTATCGCGTCACGATTTGCTACACAACTTTCAGAGATTGCTACACAATTTAAAACATTAAACGGAAGTTGCTAATCAATTTTTAATTAACTAGAAATATCGCTAATCAAGATTTTGAAAACAAAATGTTCCCTATGATGCTCAAAAAAAAAAAAATCATCTCAAATGATCTTTAAAAATCTGAGACTTAGATTACACAATACGGTTAAATAAAGGTCATTTTTTAGCATTTCAACTCGAGGGACGGGACGTAGCCCAGTGGTAAAGTGTTCGCTTGATGCACGGTCGGTCTAGGATCGATCCCTGTCCGTGGATCCATTGGGCTATCTCTCACTCCAGCCAGTGCACCAACGACTGATATATTAAAGGCCGTGGTATGTGCATTTCTGTCTGTGGGATGGTGCATATAAAAGATCCCTTGCTGCTAATCGAAAATAGTAGCCCATGAAGTGGCGACAGCGGGTTTCCTCTCTCAATATCTGTGTGGTCCTAAACCTCATGTCTGATGCCATATAACCATAAATAAAATCTTTAAATGTGTTGAGTGCGTCCTTAAATAAAACATTTCCTTCCTTCCTTTAAGTTGAATCCAATCTACTTTGTGAAAATCACTTTACACAAAATAAACAAACCTAAAATCAAATTAAAAAAAACTGAAAACCCCCCACATCCTTGTGTTATTTACTGATAAATGAAAGTGACAAAAGAAAAAATAGCAAACAAAATGTTTACTGGAAATCAGGAATAAGCCATACCACTATATAGTATATAGTGGAACTCCTCTAAACCGGACACCCTCGGGACCAAGTAAAAAGTCCAGTGTTAAGAGGTATCCGGTTTAGAGAGGTTCTCTTCTGCACAGGTATTTAAACAGGGATCATGAAAAACGTCCGGTTCTGAGGGAATTCCGGTTTACAGAGGGTCCAGTTTTGAGAGGTTTCACTGTATTAACTAAATTATCTAATACTACCTTCCACACAACTTGTTATGAAATCATTATTAATTTTAAAAATTTATTGGTTGTTAGTATAAAAATTAATTAAAAACAAAAAACAAGAAGTAAAATATGGCCCGCTGTTTGTTTGTTTGTTCAGGGTTGTTGTTTTTTTAAAACCAGTAGACCAAAAGAAATGTGTATGGCTTGCTGGAAATAAGACAGCATCCATAGGGGCAGGGGAGGGTTTGCAATAGCGTGGGAAACTTTGAACTCTGACTTGTATTTTAGAACATTATAGAATTAAAATATAACAGAATCAAAAGCTAACTTGCAGATGATAAATTATTGAACATCCGACATACATCGTTTTTTTGGTTTCATGAGTTTTGGGGGGGTTTATTAATTTTTGGGGTGATTTTATGATATGTTTTGGTGGTTTTATGATTTTTTGGTGGTTTTAGTTGGTGAATTATTATGTCACCTGCTAGGTCTAAAAATCGGAATGCTTTTTCACATTTCAAACAACTGTTTGAGAACTGATAATTGGCCTTTTTTTTTTATATCACTACCATGCACAAATGAAATTTTATTTAAACTAAGTATAGATAAGGGTAAAAATATGGAAGATTGACTAGGAATAAAATAATAATTACAAGTCCTACTCTCCATTTATGCCTTTCTTCCTCACCCCCTCCCTTCCTCTCCCACTCCCTACCTCCCCCACTCCCTACCTCCCTCCTCCCCCACTCTTTTCATCCTCTCTCCCTTACTTCACCACATGATCAATTCTGGAAGATTAAGCAGAAACCACCCTACTAAATTATTTCTAACAGTAACAACAGCTTCCACTTGATCCCGTTATTTACAATCAAGTACCTAATGTTGACCATTCAACGGCAATGATCTCTTAAGTACAGATAACGGGGTATCAAATCATTAGCCAGGTAAACAGCAGTTACCTGTTGTTTAGGTTAACACCTCTGTTCCAGGTGAGTGGACAAGTAAACACTGTCAATCACTAGAGAGGCGCATCAATTATTTGTTGATTGGATAACAGGACACTTCTGATTGCAGGTAGTCAACTCGTTAGGATTACCTGGTGTGTCTTGATTACCTGGTGTGTCTTGATTATCAGTTACCTGCACAGTTGTCCATAACAGTAATTACTGGTACAGGAGTTCTAATACAATTTAATGTATTAATAATTAACAGAAAAAAAATGGCATAAAATATATTGTATTTTAATATAAATTTATAATAGGTAACCATATGGTTACATATTTCATGTACTTGAGGTAGGATGTAGCTGAATGAGCATATTAAAGTTGGTTAGGTAGCATGTAGGTTGGTAAATAGCATGTAGCTTGCTAGGTATATACTGTGGTGTGGGTAGCTGGGTGGGGGTATGGGTTGCTGGGTGTATTTGTGGCTAGGGTGGATGGATGATTACATGGGTATCAGTACCCAATAGCTGTGTATTTTTGTGCTGGGGTGTCGTTAAACATTTATTCATGGTATTAAAAAACATTCTAATAATATAATTACAATATTTAATATTCATTATATTGTGAGTGTGCAATGTAATTACTTGAAGAACATTAATACAAATTTCATTAAATAATCTATTTTATATTTCATTAAATAATCTACTTCACTTAATTCTACTACACGAGAACACAGTGTAAAATAATATCACAGAGACTTGGGTTTTTTTTAGTTTCCAGATCCTGAATCAGAGATCAATGGATTTCCAATATAAATGGCCCTGACAGTTACATCAACTCAACCAAGGCAATCCCAGAACAGCATAACCCATTGTGTACTTTGGAAAATGCCAGTGTTACAAATGATGGAGGGGGGAAAATACACAAACACAAAAATGCACCAGGATTTGACGATTCCTGTTCCATAAAGAGTGGCAACCAATCAGAACTAAGAAAATACTGATGACTTATGAGCTCATGTGACCCAAAAGGGCAAGCCAGATTAAATGGCAGTGTTGATGAAATACAGGTCAGCATTATGGCATACAATTATTAACATAAACAGAAATACTGAACTTTTTTTTACATTTTATAAATATTTTAAATACAAATATTTGTTAATTTTTACATATTAAAAATATTTGGACACGCTAATAATATTTAGAATATTTGACATATTTTGACATATTTGACGTTTTCTTTATTAAAAAAAATATTTTACATATTGTCACATATTTTATTATGTGTTTTAAATTATTATATTTATTTAAAAACATTTTATATATTTTAAAATAATTTTACCTCTTAATGTTTTATATATTTATAAATATATATATTACTATCATTTAATATTGTTAACAATAACAATCAGTTATAAATATTTTTTTTAATGTTTGTGAAATGGTAAATTAATTCTAAGAAATCTGAGAAAAAAATTAAACAAAAATGTTCAAAGGATTAAACCAAAATTACAAAGAATTTAGTTTTAATATTATATACAATGAATAAAGCTACATTATTAATAAATTTATAAATAATAAAATTAATTCAAACATATATAAAAACAAAAATCAGTATTTGTTGTTATGAACTTACACAACAAAAATGTCACGAAGGTAAACCATAATAATGACAACAACAACAACAACAACAACAACAAAATCAAACAGAAAACAATGAAAATCACAAGCTGCTCTCAAGCCAAACGTTAAAAGAAAAATCACTCCTAGAAACAGACCATAGGAAAAGCCTGGCTCATTATGACAAGACCAACGAGTAGGTATCGGAATTTTGCGT